>NC_136506.1:62337934-62715434 GCF_053919585.1 Euprymna scolopes | reverse complement strand
CTTGGAGGTTTCCTAATCGGGGAGGGATGGAACACATACTCAGCAAGCTGAGAGGCTACTTGTTTAATTTTACTTTACGGAACTGCCCGTTTCACACCTAGGCGGGGAACACGTATTCAAATTTGGCTCCTTTTCATACACACAGACTTGCTACCTGTATCCATCTTCTGTCAAATGCCGCGCGATGCAGCCTTTTTCTATCACATCTGATCTTCACCCATAGTTGGTGTTTAAAGAAAGCGATCAGATCCTGATCAGAAAAAAGTTAACACCGCCGCAACCTTGCAGACGCGACATCCAAATCACCATTCTCGTCATGGCCAGGATTGTAACGTAGACCATTTGTCTTTCCCGGTCCCACGGCGGCCTCACGTTGTCCACGACATTGGATACAGTAATCGGGTGAGGATGCTCAGGTCAATGTGAGCCGTCACCTCACTGGCATATGACCAGTACCGGCGGAGTTCGCAGCAATCGAAGAAAGTGTGATCAGTCATTTCTACGGCCATTGTCCCACAACGGGGACAATCAGACGATTCCAAAAACCTGGAACTGCATTGTATGTTGTTGACTGGAAATAAATTTCGGGCCAATCGCCAGGTCAGAGGGAACTCTGAATTGTTCTGATGACTCAAACCTGGCACCCAGATCCACGTGGAGTGGATCTCACTCTGCTGCCAATTCAAACGCACGTATAGCGGGTCGTCAGCAGCTCCCTTCACTAGATCTCTGTGGAGTTCCCTACGGGTAGCAGTCACAAGGTCGCTGGATCTTGGTAGTCGTTTTAGCGCGACTCGGCACTCTTTCATGTAGGCAGATTCTCCTAGCGGCCTGCAACAGCTCTCAATAGAAGTGTCGAGAATGAGGTCGGGGAAGGCGGCAGTAACCATGGGGTGTCACGGTTGGTCATCTTGCATATAGTGGCTCAGGAAGGCCAGCCTCTCAGCGTCTCGGTGACACTTCAAGTCCGGCATTCCCAAACCTCCCTCACACGGACGTTGAATACAGACCTGTCTGCTCATCCAGTGTCTTCCTCTGTCCCAAAGAAGCGAGGACAAGAGTTTGACAAGAGCTGTTAGGTGTTGTGCAGGCAGGGGAAGTACGGCCAGTCGGTTTGGGCCAAAAGGCCAAGAAAAGCTTAAAAAGCTAAGAACAGCATCTATTAACAACAGGCCTTTGATCTTAACCAAAAAGGCCAAGCACAAAAGTATTACAGACAGACCGACAGACCGACCGTCAGGCCGACCAACCAACCAACGGACGGAGTGACTGCTGGGGAAGTACGGGCAGTCGGTAAAGGATGAGAGAAAAGACGTAAGTAGCGCACGCCTCAGCTCTACCCTAAGTTTCCTAGGAAGCCACAAATTGATTTGCAGCCTCCGACTTTGACCGTACCTCCAACCAATTTTTGTCAATCTGGAGACCCGGTCCAAACCACATGCCAAGGATCCAAACTGGGCCATCCGTCCAGCTGAAGGGCGCCGGGAGGTTGGCGTTGCCACTCCAGATGCCCAACCACAGTCCTACCAACTTGCTGCGGTTTATCTTGGTCTCTGTAATTCTTTCAAACCAAGCGAGCGCCTCCAACACGATCTCAATGTCTCTGAAGCTTGACACAAAGACCGTAACATCATCGGCGAACGTGGATTCCTTGGCAGCTGAACCACCGGGTATTGCAATTCCGCGCAGGGCCAAATTTGCCTCCCTACGTCTCAGCTTCAGGAGCTGGGGCTCCAAAGCCAGGACATAGAGCAGGGGTGACAGCGGACAACCCTGACGAACCGACCGAGAGATAACAATGGGTTTCGAGCACTTTCCATTGACTTGCACGACAGCTGTTGGCTGTCGCTAAATCACGGAGATCCACTCGCAGAAGTCTGGTTTTAAACCGGTGGCCTCTAAGACATCTGAAACGATGGTCGACCCTATGGAAACGATGGTCGACCCTATGGAAAGCTTTGGACTGATCTAAGTTGATCAGCACGGCTTCCATGTTGTCATCTATCCCTCCCTCTAGGATCGTGCGTATCAGGTGCAAGTTATTCTGAATCGATCTCCCCTTCACAGCATAGTTCTGTTCTGGTTCAACCAACTCGCCAACAATCTGCAGCAGATTCGACAGGACCTTGGCCAAAATCTTCAACTCAAGTTTAGCAGAGTTATGGGCCTGTAATCGTCTAACTCTCCCCACCATGCCCGTTACCTTTCCTCAGCAATGTGATCACTCCCTTGGTGACTTGCCCCGGGATGGATCCCTGAGCAAACCAATGGTTGAACACATCCGTCAGAAGAGGCAGAAACATGGGCAACAGCCTCAAATACAGTTCATATGGCAGATCATTGCAGTAAAAACCTCCCGCTCTGTCACCCGGCCCTCGCAACTAGCCGCTTTGAGGCGGAGAGAGTCAGCCAAATAGTCACTAAACTCAAGGACTGGGCTGCTGCGTGAAATTAGTCACTAAACTTAAGGATCGGGCTGCTGCATAAAACACTCCTCAAAATGTTCTCGAAACCCCTCGCTGATCTCCCGAGACGATTCCAGGGTACATCCATCCGAATGTCTTACCTTTGCTATGTACTTGTTCGAGCCATGCCTAGAAATTTCACAACGCGCATCAGTATTGGAGTTGACTGCTTCATTGCCTATCTTTCTAAGCCTAGCTCTGAATACTTAACCTTCATAATGCTCGCTATTCTCACACAGAAGGTCCTGCTTAGCTAGTTCCTGACTAACCCTATCACCCTCCCCCGTAGCGCGGGCTAGTTTCTGCTCTAGCTTCTTCTTTGTCGTGGCCTTATTTTGTGCGAGGTACTGGGCATACAAGATGGAGAAGGTTCTAATTTTGGCTTTTAGACCTACCCACCACTTACTTCCAGTAACCACCCCCACTAGTGCTTTTTGAATTAATTCTATTAGCTTCTCTTGGAAGTTTTGTATCTCCAGAAGGGAGGTGTTTAACTTCCAGTGAGCCACTAACTTATGCCTATTTCCTAGCTTCAGCTGGGCCATAACTAGTTTATGGTCCGTCTGGCCTAGCCAAGTGAATGTGGGACAAGATAAGAAGTCTATTTCGCCTCTCCTAACTAACATCCTGTCCAAGTAAGTGTTTGGATAGGAGGAAACGCTATTGGTCCACGTCCACATCTCCCGCCCCAGATGCTCGACCCGAATCCTGTCGACAGGCTGGACTTGCACCTCTCCAATCCTTTAGTATCGCCTCCTACCTTATCTATCTCGGGGTCTAAGATGGCGTTCCAATCCCCCATTAGCACTACCCGCTTCCAACAATCTACAAACGCGTCAAGCTGACTGAAGAATGAGACCCTCTCACGAGCGGTACTGGGCGCATGAACTACGATCACCTGAAACACAGAATCTTTTACGGCAACATCGGCCACAACCAGCCTGCCCACTGCATCCCTATGAACAACGTTGACCGTCGCTGATAGGGTACGTTTAACTAGCACGGAAACTCCCTTCCCCTGCAGACTGCCATATGCTGAGAAAACCTCAAAATCTCGGGCCAACACCTGATAGTCCAAAGGAGAAACAAAATGCGTCTCCTGAATCACAGCCACATCTACTCCCAGGGACACGAGGTTGTGCCGGAGGCGAGCCGCCCGGCCCGATGATCTCAAGCCTCTCGCATTCAAAGCCATGGTACCTACCTTAGGGTATGTCACACTCAGCTCCAAAGTCAGCTGGGGAGAGGATGCTGACATTATGTGCCATGCTCAAGGTGGTCAGGTTTTTAATATCCTGACCTTCTCTCGCAATGCCGCCGACGTCCAAAGGATAAATTAATTTCATGGCCCTGTAGAGTGACGGATGGACCAACACTGGGACCTTTCCCTTGCATTGTTTTGACAGTTCATCAAGAGAAGGGTCATTTTTCTTAACCAGTTTGATTTCCAGAAACGCCCCTTCAGCGGCCTGCAGCCTTGTCCACAAGTTGGTCTTGCAGGCCTCTGAAGTTCTGACAAAAGTTATTAGGAGCAGGAAATTTTAGGGGATATTTACATCTTTCCCCTCTATCTGTTTGTAATCGAGCAGAAGTTTTAAGTTTTTCCTCTGCCGATGGGAAATGTCTGTTGCCACAGATAGAGGGTCTACATAACATAGTTCCTCGGGGGCAAGGGCTTTTAATTTCGTTGGTCTGCGAGAGGCAGAGGAGTCTCTCCTTCCCTCGGTTCATTCTTTTCCTTTTCTTTTGGGGGTGGTGGCTCAGTTTGCATTGGTATGGTGTCTGGTGTTGGAGCGGTGTCTGGTGTTGGGGTTGTGTCTGGTGTTGGTGTGGTGTCTGGTGTTGGTGTGGTGTCTGGTGTTGGTGCCATGTTTGTTGTTGGTGCGGTGTCTGGTGTTGGTGTGGTGTTGGTGCGGTGTCTGGTGTTGGTGCGGTGTCTGGTTTGGGGGTGAAAATGGATTTTGTTTTTAGGGGTGGTGTATGTTCACAGGGAGTAGGGGACACCTTTTCTTCCCCTTTTCTTCTTTTATTTTTATTTTTTATTCTTTCGAATAAACCGGGGAGAGGTGAGGTTGAGTTCTTCTCCCTCTCACTTGCGAATTCATCCTCAGAGGAGCATTCTTTTCTCCGCTTGATCCCCGTCTCGATTGATATGGGGGCTATTGGTTGTGACTGCTCCTCTAGTTGCTGCTGCGGCTGTTTTTGTTGCTGCTGCTCTCGCTGATGTCGTCGCTGCTGCTTCTGCTGCTGCTTCTGCTGTTGCTTCTGCTGCACTTGCTGCTCTTGCTGCTTTTTCTGCTGCGGTAGTTGTTGCTGCAGCTGTTTGCAGTGATGAAAGGTAATAACGTACGCACAGATATAAAAGTATGTGACAGTATGTTAATATATATGTATGTGAATATATATGCATGTTAAAATATATGTATGGGAAAGTATGGGAATATATATGCATGTGAAAGTATGTGAATATATGTATGTGAATGTATATGTATGTGAATATATATGTATGTGAAATTATGTGAATATATATGCATGTGAATATATATGTATTTGAAATTATGTGAATATATATATATGTGAAATTATGTGAATATATATGTATGTGAAAATATATGTATATGAAAGTATGTGAATATATATGTATGTGAATATATAGGTATGTGAAACTATATGTATGTGAAAGTATGTAAATATATATATGTATGTGAAAGTATGTGAATATATATATATGTGAATATATATGTATGTGAAAGTATATGTATGTGAACATATATATGTATGTGAATATATATGTATGTGAATATATATATGTATGTGAAAGTATATGAATATATATGTATGTGAAGGTCCAACCTTCAAGCCAAGAAATTCCTTATTTTGTCTGGAATGAAAAAATCCCTCACTTTTGAGATTATGGTCTATCTATAATATTATGGCTCTGTTTAGGATATTGAGCACTTCTGTAAGTGAAGAAACCAATTTTTAAGCCCCTTACTTTATAAGAGAAATTATTTAAGTGATCAATGAAAAAAAAAATGATAGGCCTGTAGAGCACTACTAAAAGCACTAATTATAATTAAGGATGCCCCCAAAGTATTTTTAAGCTAAGCATCCTCCTTACTTTCGTCATATTTTAAAAGATAAAAATAAATTCACACAAAATATTTTTCGACTTCATTTCAACATGAAAAGTTTAATAGAAAAGACGTCGTGATGTTAAAATTTGAAACGGTGACATTATAACAAGAAAATTCAAAGTTTTAGTATAATCTATATATTAATACGATAGCGTGTGTGTTATTTTGTGTTTCACGTTTACATCTGTTTTCAGAAGAAGAAGAAGAAGAAGAAGAAGAAGAAGAAGAAGAAGAAGAAGATGATGCTCCACATCTATTTTCCCAAAAGGAGTTGAATGATCTAGTTCACGATCTCAGCTTGTTAAAGAACTCTGCCGAACTGTTGGCATCCAGATTGAAATAAAAAAATCGCCTCTCTGACAGTGCTAGCATCACCTTCCGAAACAGGCATAAAGAATACTTCTGTTTTTTTCTATGAAGAAAATGACTTGGTGTACTGTTGCAGATATTGCACAGCTTCTGCTCAAGCTTGGGGTGCGACAGTATGAACCCAAAGATTAGAGACTGTTCATTGAGCGATCACTGAAATGTGTTCTGTTGCACAACGGCAATAAGTTTTCCTCTGTACCCATCGCTCACTCGACTACACTGAAAGAGAAGTATGAAGCGTTGAAGTATGTGATGGATAAAACTGTTTATGATCAGCATAAGTCGTTTATTAGTGTTGACCTGAAGATGGTGAACTTTTTGTTGGGACAACAATTTGGCTTCACCAAGTAGACATGTTTTCTGTGCATGTGAGATAGTAGAGACCGTTATCAGCATTACACGAAGAAGAAATGGCCTGTGCGGAAGGAGCTGGTGCCTTGCAAAGAAAGGAACGTCATCAATGACCCTCTGGTGGACAGAGACACAATACTCTTCCCACCGTTGCACATTAAGCTCTGCTTGATCAAGCAGTTTACCAAAGCCCTCGACACGTACGGTGACTGCTTCACTTGTGCCAGGCTTTTCCTGGATTAACCATGGAGAAGTTTAAAGCTGGCATCTTTGATGGTTCTCAGATTCGTCAACTCATTAGAGAACAAGAGTTCGAAAATTTAATGAACGAAGTGGAACTGGAAGCGGGGAAGGCATTTGTTCTGGTAGTGAAGAACTTTCTTGGTAACAATTATGCAGAACTTGTCAATAACATGCTGACTGTTTTCAGAAACCTGGGACGCAACATGAGCACCAAGATGCACTACCTATTTTCACATATGCACCGGTTTCCTGAGAACCTGGGTTCAATGAGTGACGAGCAGGTGGGGGGGAGATTTCATCAGGACATGCAAGAAACGAAGACTAGGCATCAGGGTCGTTAGGATGCAGTCATGATGGCTGACTACTGTTGAACTCTGAAAGGAGACCTCCCTGCCGTAAAGCATTCCATGTGTTCGAAGAAACGGAAGTTCAAGCACTGAAGCTTGAACAATGGTGACGCAACATGAAATTTACGTTTACTTACCTTTATCAATGTCCACCATTCAGTTTACAGTAATCAGGAAATCAATATATATTGTTGGAATCAGGAAATCAATATTGGACAAACATTTTCTTTTTTTTCTTAAAAGCTTTACTTAGGATGATATAGGATCATGTGTATTGACAAAAATGAGCTGATAATGCCACAAAAATGTAATCAATTTTGTCACACGGTCTAATCTTTTTTTTTCAAATCAACTTAGCACACAAACCTGACCTGATGAAGAGAAACGGCTGCTATTTCCTGATTCAGCAGTGCAAAAAATACCCTAAATCACTTGTAGAAATCTTGACAACATTCACAAAGTAAAAATTTGATGTCCAGTGTAAAATATACGATATCTGGACAAATTAAAATATCATATTAAAGCGTATTTTACGCCCCGTCAAAGCCCCTCTCCGGTATATATATATATATATATATATATATATATATATATATATATATATATATATATATATATATATATATATAAATTGAAGGTAAGCAGTTACATATGGTCGCTACAAATAGCCATCCGTTTCAGTCAATGAACCTTCCTCAGGCGACCCGGAACCCCTCGATGCCACAAAGAAAAATGGAAAAAAATTGAAAGAAATTGAAAAAAAGGAAAAAAGGAGCTCTTCAAAAAAAAAAAAAAAACATAAAAAGATCATAAAAAGTTGCGAGCTCTCTAAAAAAGAGTATAAAAAAGGATAAAAAATGGAAGACCGCATTTCAACCTATTGGGAGATTATTCAAAAATAGTTTAACAACTGGGTATAAATCTGAAATTATTAAAGTGGGTCATAATTTTACTGGAACTGTAGATTGTATAGGAGAGTGGATATGGGGGGGTTCTGTTTATACAGTGATTTTCTCATGTCAGGAAAGCAGTTTGCAAATGTATTCGGTGACATCAGGAGTTGCATGCCGGTATAATTGAAGTGGGGGGAGGGTGATAGAGAGAGGAGAGAAAGAAAAAGAGAGTTGTCATTATAATGGAGAATCAAAAGTTAATAGACTAATGCAGGCATATTCATAATGAGACACCCATATACATACATATGTACAAAATATACATATACATACATACGTGTGCACACACGGACACACGGACACACACACACATATATATATACATACAAGAATATACACACACACACGAATACACATCTATATGTATAGATACACAAACAATCACAAGTCTATATATTAGTCCTCGCACGAAAGAGCAGGACACAACATGTTTTAAATAATAATAAATTCATCCGATGCATGAAAATTGTTAAACAAAATGTTTTTACTATAGGCTTTAAAAATAAAGGAACAAGTGTAACCCCTCACTGATGAAGCTGGCTAGGACTCCTGTTTATCTGGAAATCTCGGCTCGTATCGTTGTCCTTCTCTGAGAGTTGTTACATTGAATCCTGTATGCTGAAAACGAATATCGAAGCCGCAGGCAGGAAGAAAACAAACTCGTGAAACTCTAGTCTACAGAATTAATTTTACAAACTTATGTACAAATGTTTTTACAAATATTGTTCAGTTCTTAGTAATTTTTTTAAAGTCTCAAATCTCTTCACAGACAACGTCAGACGGGTGGATGAGGAGGTAGAGGAGTCAAGTCTCTATACGACCTGTTCTCCCCGAAATCAACAAGCAAGCTCTCAAAAAACTCTGACTAATTTTTGCGCGACAGTCGTATATATAGTGAGGTATGTGGATGGGGTGGAAGTTTCCCCAGCCAATAAGATTTCGCCACGAAATCGAAAGGCTTCAGATTTTTGCGTGTGTACAATTCCCGAATCTGGGATCTGAATTCTACAGACATACTAATTTTCATGACCCGCTAAGATCAGATGTCAGTTCTGACATCCGACTTTGAGTTCACCAAGGCCAAACAATGTTATGCTTCAAGTTTCCTGTCATCAACTTTAGCTGCAAAATATATTTCTTTGGTTTTAAACAATATCTATTTTGATATGAAATAAAATATATACATTTATATTCTCTATTTTAAATCCTCGGGTTATCTGGCGTCACCCGGGAACGATTAGCTATCTCAGCGTAGTTCTAAAGCTCCCCAATGGGGGATTACGTCACATAAGATTCAATTTGAAATTTATTTATCTTCAAAGTGCGCTTTTATAAATTTTACAAAGTAAAGTATAAAAATTTAATTTAAATTGAACCAAAAAATTACCTTGGATTTATTTTATGCAATGTACATTTTGGTGCACTTTAAAAATATTATTTTTCATCTTGCAATTAATGATATAGATATAAAATTTTCAATGATTTTTTTAAAGGGCAACAGAATGTACATTACATAAAATAAATCCAAGGTAATTTTTTCATTCAATTTAAATTAAATTGTTATACTTTACTTAGTAAAATTTATAAAAGTGCACTTTGAAGATAAATAAATTTCAAATTGAATATTGTACCTTTATTTTTAAAGCCTATAGTAAAAACATTTTGTTTAACAATTTTCATGCCTTGAATGAAATGCTTTTCTAACTTGTATTATACTTGTGATTGTTTGTTTGTTTGTTTGTTTGTTTGTTTGTTTGTTCGTGTATAAATATAGATGTGTATTCGTGTGCATACGTATGTATGTATATGTATACTTTGTACGTATATATGTATATGGATAGATGTCTCGGTATGAATATGTATATTATATTTTATATTGAAATAAAGTTGAAAAATATTTTGTGTGAATTTATTTAAGCGAATGCACCAGATTTATCATGTACAAAATTAACATCGGATGGAAATCACATCTGACGTGTTGATGAGAAAGAAAATTTTTATGAAAACATAAAACATAAAATTGTCATACCATTAACGAAACGGTTGTAATAAAGAGATCCAAGATGAAATAAACAAAAGTTATATAAAAGAAAAAATGTAAGTTTTTGAATTTCAACAAAATTTTGTACGATATATATATATATATATATATATATATATATATATATATATATATATATATATATATATATATATAAAGACCTACAATAATATCAGGACGTCTCCATTTACGCTGAACATCCACAGAATGACAACATCAATATATTAAATATGAAAGAGTCCGCTGTAGACTTTCGACTGGTCCCACTAGTGACAGATTATTTCTTCATCAAAATATGAGTAGTAGCAATGCTTTTTTTCTTTCTCTTTTTAAAATGTACCACGCAGGTTTTACTAGTCTCCGATATTTCTTCAGATTCTTATATATCTTTTTGTTTTTGTTTTTGTTTTTGTTCTGTTTGCTTGTTTGTTTGTTTGTTTGTTTGCTTGTTTGTTTGTTTGTTTGTTTGTTTTCATCCAAAAACAAGCTGAGAACGCAAATAAAAAATATATAAATGCAAAGAAATGGGATTCAGAATGGAAAGTTTGCATTGACATCATTCTGGCAACCTCGGATCTGTGAGGTGTGGTCTGGCTCATTCTCAGGAGGTCCACCCTCCTAGGCAATACTCCGTCTAGAGGGAGGTTACTACTATCGCCTGAGGCACATCTTTCGGGGAATGTCGACGTTCGTTCACAGCTACTTTTGTACTCGACCAGAGTTCTCCCTCAGAGAACTTTTCTTTTTTTTTCTCAACACGACCTTGTGTCAGACATTGCTATAAGCAAGTAAACCCTGAGATCCTCAATGAGGAAACATTGGATGAGACTAAGGCACGATTCTTCTTATTAGCTTTATTTATTCTTTAATATCAAAGAGATGAATAATTACCGAAAATATATTGTCTACATAATTCATACTTTGCATTAATTATGCGTTTTTTTTTTTCATTCAACAGATTATTTACAGCAATGGCGATGGAAGAGATGGAAAATACAAAGAACCCAATGGAATCCAGGTAACATAGTTATTATAAATTCCCTCATATTCACACTCGAATCAGTATATTTCAAACTGTATTTTTTTTTCAATATTACGGACAGACATACCTACATAGCTATAATTCGATTTGTTAATAAAGTCAATTGATAAAATGGAAATATTTAACATATTTTATTAGCAGGAGAACCAAACTATGAGCTTGTCATTCTAAAAACTATGTTTGAATTTAAACTATCCCATTGTAGCCATTTCTATATATTTAGGAACGTAGTCCTACTGGAAGGTGAATCTACATTCCAAGATCAAGTCATTTTTTTTTAATTGCAGTTTTTCTCTATATTTGGCTCCATCCATCTTCCCATTAATTCTGATCAGTTTCCCTGTCCCGACTGGAGACAATTTACTCCACGACATGGCACTGCCATTATCATGTTATCGTGGGATTCATGTACAGTGTTAGGCTTTTAACATGTGTAGCATTTTGTATTCATGCTAAAGTTTGATTATGGTTTCATATGACCAGAGCACTTCCTTTGCTTCCACCTGTGTCCTTCCACATTGTTTATGAAAATCTGTTACGACACTCTTAATTTTGTGCAATGCCATACATCCCCACACAGTTTTCGAATTATAGCACAATATATATGATGACTGGAAAAGTGACTCCATGTAATTTAATGATCGTAATTATTGAACTATAATTATTACTATAAGTAATTATGATTCGCGAGTGTATAGCATAGGGTTTTATTTAGAATTCGATGCATGAACCTGTATTCGTCATCAGTTTCTCATCTTCTAGAAACAGCATCACCTGATTCCACGAGTAACTTTTTTTTTCTACCAATCAGTCACTACTTTTCGATGTGAAGGGTTAATGATACGCACAGATTGACAGTTAAATCATGTTAGGATTGAAAATATCCACACACCACCTACTCAAAACAACAATCGATCAAGAAAACAGCCATTCTTTATACCATTTATCACAAACATCGTTCATGAAATGTGTGGATTAAAGGACAATGTGGAGAAAAGCTGTGTTGCCCTAATTATAAATCAATTAATTTGGTTTTCAGGTTGCTTGAGAAGCTGGTTATGAATGTTAGCGCCACTATTTAATTCTAAAATACATTCACACCGCTATACACATTCTTATCATATTCGTTTCTTATAAGAATTAGATTACAGTAATCAATTACGAATACTTATTAACAGGGCGTTAATTTTCAATCACCCATTATTTTGATGAGGCAAAAACAAGGCAGTTTATTTCTGCAATGCAGGACCCGAATGCTTTGTTTCACGGATAAGAGGTATTCAACATTAGATTCATATGACTCTCTGTATATTATGTCGAGCATCACAAATCTAGAAATGTTCATGTGCTGTAATCTTTAGTGGTATTCGTTAATTAATGGTTGTTTAATGATTATTTTTTGTGCTTTTTCATTTCAGATGTTCATTATAGACTCAAGAATGATCTCTTACCACCAGGTAATCCCCTTGCTAAACTTTGACAAAAAAAACACTCGCCTAGCTACAATCACTATCAACAATTTCCCCCACTCTCTATATGTGTCTAAACGTGGATTCCATGAACAAAGGTTCTTTCCTGGGAGTGTCCACCGGTATAACTCTGTTTCGCAGGTCTGCTTTCCAACTAACTACAATATGGTTGTCTTCAAGTCCAATGTAAACAAGTTCTTGCTGAGCCGTCACCTTAAATAATCAAATCATACCAAATTCACACTAATGACGATTACTATATTGTTATCCTGATGATTACCGTACACTCAACATTTATCCTCGAGTGATTATTAGGCCTAGATAAATGGTAACTCCCCTGTAATATATATATATAGTCTTTGAAGTTTTTAACCTTTAAAACTATACAAAAAAATATTTTTTATCATTCGTTAGAAAACCATCTAGTCAGTATGCCATTTAATCACCTGCAATCACTGCATCAACTCGCTCTCGAAATTACTATAGTACTAATAATTTATTTTTTAAGGGATCATCAGTTGTTTACCATGAAACACTGTTTCGGGGATTTAAAAACAAAACAGTATATTACATCATGGCTCCCCAGCAGTGTTGATCAAACACCACCACCCTTAATCTTAGGAAGAAGACATGTTACAAACATTTGATCCAATTTCCTATTCTTAATTGCAATTACTAACCTTTTCATACTATAAAAATGAATTTCTTACCTGTGTGATTCATTAATTTCCACATTTAAAATGGATTATATTTTTTAATTTATCAGTCTTATATTTATAAGATTAGGATTAATCCATTTAGCTACTTATCACCCCCCACTATGATTAGTATTTAGTATATTTACATTCTTATTTATTTAAAATTAGATATATAAAGGTTTAAAATATTTTTACATATATACATTTTTTTAATATATATATATATATATATATATATATATATATATATATATATATATATATATATATATATATAAATTTATTATATGTAATTATAAATACATTATATACATTGCTAATATAGTTTTGGATTTCTTTTATTAATATAGTCTGGTTAATCTTAAACGATTCAAAAGCATCAGGATAACAAACAAATGCTTTATTTAACTGTTTAAATATTTTATTTTTATCCCCACCTTGTTTTATCATACTTATTACTAAGTTAGAAACTGGTGGTATAAAATCTGTTAATTTTAAAGTAACGCGAACTATTCTCAAAAACTCTGACATAATGGTTCCATAAAACATAAAAACAGGGCAGGTGCTATCTTTATGTGGCATACGTACTATTTTAAAGGGGAAAGCGTTTCTTTTATCAAATATTTTATAAAGAATATATATATATATATATATATATATATATATATATATATATATATATATATATATATATTTCGGCATATAAGACAACCCTTAAAGTTAAAAAATCATCTTTAAAACGCCAATATTTCATAAGATAACGAGTGTTGCAATCTCTAGTTTAGGCTAAACAAATATAGTTTCGTGATTTAGCAGTCGTCTTATACAACTGATATATGATAAATTTATTAAAATTTGTTCCAATTTTGTGCCTCGTCTTATCTGACGGTCGCCTTAGACGCCGAAATATACGGTATGTGTGTGTGTGTGTGTGTGTCAGTGATTATTAATATGGTGATATCTTTTCCTAATGGAATGAGGCATGAAAAATTTCTAGTTGAGGCGTTAATCCATGTTAAAACTAAATTAAGAATTAATGCGGGTTTGTTTTTTTAAGTGCATAATATCGTGAACATTAAAAAAAAATGTATCACTTTTTCATAATGTTCACTGTTTCAAAACAGCATTTGGTCACGCATTGGTTGCAAAGAATATCACCATATGATTGCATTTTATGAGATACTTAATCTATATACTATTAAAAGTTATAGAGTCTGGGAAGTTTGTACGTACGCAAATAGAAACGTATGATTTATTGATAAAAATGGAATAGGTAGAGTACACGTTACTAAGGCAGTAATTTTTGCGATATCAATGCGCGAGTTCGAATCTCACGTAAATCTAAAGAATTTTTTACTTGATATGTGTTTTTTTAAGTTTAAAGAAACTAACATATAAAAATAACATTCAAAAAAGCATTGCATTAAATCTTTTTTTTAACTAAGTAATCTTTTTGATAAGCCACATTCAAGTTAGCTTACATTTTAAAGTTACAAAAATATGTTTTCAATTAACATCTGAATGTTTATGGCTGACTCACATTTCTAACAGGTCACAGAAGAAAACCTGGTTATTATCCTGAAATCAGTCCGGAAGAACTTGGAGGTAAATATTTTTTTATGTTTCGAAATTTTTTAGATGAGTATTGAAAGGTGTATTATGTGAACAACTATTTTTATTCTTGATGTTATTTTTACAATCTTTTGGCCGATGTAATCTCCGACCTTCTTTACGTGTGTCTTTTCCGCATAAATATTTCCAATTTTGAAAAGATGAACCGAAAAAAAGACTGGCTAGTTGTGATTGAAAGGAGATCATTTTACACAGAATTCTTATCTAAGGGGGATAATCTTAGAATTAAGATTTCTTGTAAAAAAGAGATCATCTTTTACTGAATAGTTTTATTCAATGGAGATAATATTAGACAGGAGTTCTTATTCAAGGAAAATACACTCTAGCAAGAAAAGATAAATAACATTTTATTACACGGAGTTAGAATTTTCTTTTCAATTTTCGGATGAATACTTGTTTTCTTGAGAGTAACAGAATACAAGAACTACCTAAACATTACAAAAACAACAAAAATATGATTGGAAACTTCTTTGAAAAACAGCAAATATTAGAGTGATTTATCTACACATTTATTCTCCTGCACGTCTGTTATTATTTGTTGTATATCGTAACGTAATTTCACAGATTTTCAATATAATAATCAGAACTATTTTTGCTTTCCAGGCAAATTTGAAGGAGATATGGTTGTTTACCCCAAAACGAGAAAGGTAAGTCACGGAAACAATTAATGAAAACAATTATATACTTTGAGGAATAATTCGCATTTACGAAATAATTTCGTAAACCATCGTAAAACGTTGCTCTCCGCATATTTCAGAATACGATCTATCGTGTATTAATTGCATCCAAATCTTTCACCATTTTTGTGAACATGCACTGTGCGAACTGTGATGCATATTCATTCAATAATTGTGCATATATGAAGGCAAGGAACTGGCGGAACTGTGACGGAAAAATATTTGACTGAGAAAAGAGGCCATCCCAAATTTGACTTGCCATTTTGTAATTGCCTCTTAAAAGCTAGGGAATATGCTGAGAAAGTTTCCTCATAATTTATTTCCACTCAAGATAATAGACCTCTCCGGTCTGTCAATTGTTATATGCATGGATTAACATCGGAAGATTTTCAAGTGAACTCGCTAGAGATTCATGCAGAATAACAATTGATGTCATATTTGGAGCAAAACGGAGCAAAACGGAGCAAAACAGAGGTTGGTGTTTGAGCCTGACA
Source organism: Euprymna scolopes (assembly GCF_053919585.1). Taxonomy (NCBI): domain Eukaryota; kingdom Metazoa; phylum Mollusca; class Cephalopoda; order Sepiida; family Sepiolidae; genus Euprymna; species Euprymna scolopes. The sequence goes on along the minus strand of NC_136506.1, from coordinate 62,699,516 downwards.
AATTGTCATTTGCGTTTTGTTGTCCTGATTTAATACATGAACTAAATATCATTTAACTTCACAAAATAAAATATCGTTACTTGTCTTAAACTGGAATTGTGAATTTGTTTGGAAGAAAAATTTCTTTATTTACACATCACACAATAGATGGCACCACTAATAAAAATATATAATTTTTATAAAGTACTTATATTCAAATTATACGTGCCAACATTTGAACCCAGTAGAATTATTAATTCAAGTAGAGCTATTGGTGTGCATTTTAAAAACAATGAATCTGAATTTAGTGTGCTCATAACTTCATAAGTATTATTAGGACACTGCTCGAAACAACAATTAAGAGGTGGTATGCTGACTCTGAATACGGTCATATAGATACAAATAATGTTGAATGCTCAAGTAGCTCAAATTCTGCAGTTGTTCCGGAAAGCATAAAAAAACAGACCACATTTACCGAGACCACATAAATAACACCACGACAAGTATCGAAATCGAGTAATTTGAATTCAGACGAAGACAACGATTGAACAATCACACACACATATACAATTTCACACTTTAATTAATTAATCTGAAAGTTCATAAACATGCGTTATTAGTCTTCTTAGCAGTTTGCTTCTTCATTCTACACGCTTTCACACAAAAAGGCGAAATGCATATAGACTTTTAAATTTCTGTAATCTCATTGGAGTTGGTCTCGAAATAAAATTGATTTTATTTCTTATTTGTTTTATTGTCTATATTATTTTAACTTTTATATCGATTATTATCAAGTTGTTTCTTATATTAAATTGAACAAAACTATTTATTGGTGGTGAATTTATCCCTCTCATTCGGGGAGTCAAAAGTTTATTCTGCACTGACTCATTTTATGTACAAGAACGCCTATTCCATTCTATCATATTTACTACTATATCTCATTTTATATATTCTTTCTTTCTGCATTATGAATCTTCTTCCTTTTGTATATCTTCTTCTTGTATTTCTTGTATATTATTATTATTATTATTATTATTATTATTATTATTATTATTATATAATGAAGGGGCGCAATTTTTCCCCTCTGGACTAAGACCGTAGGTTTACACCAACAGATGGCACATAAAAATTTATTATGTTTACGCTATTGGCCATTACCTTATATAACTATAGAACTCCATTACAGATACATTATTCCGTAATATTAAAATATTACATTTATTCCTAGGAGCGCCATCTTCATCATCGTCATAACCTACAGAGCTCAAACTTTTACCTCTATTCGAAAAGACCTCTTACGACCCCATTCTACACCGCGTGTATTTATAGTTTTTTTCACTTTTCCTGAGTCTACTCCGTCATTAACTGACTTGTGAATTCATATACATCGCCTACTGTTAACGCTTTGACCTTTCACAAATAATGATTTCTCTCTCTTCCCATCCCTTGAAATCTCGTTAATGACAGTAATAATCTTCTGTTTAATATTTATTTTTTAAGATATCTGACATTGAGAAAAATACTTTTTATTTAGATATTATATGTGTGTCGTAGCAGTGTGTATATTTGATCTATCTCTTTGTCTTGTGTGTGTTGCATAATAATTGTTGAGGCTTGAAAAAATCACGACGGTGTGCAATTCTAAGTTTGGATATTTTTCTGTTTTTTTTTTTAATGTAAATTTCTTTAAGTTTCTTTTGGTTTACAGTAATATTGTATATTTATATATTCCTCAGCCCCACATGGAGAGGTGGAACGAAAACTCTGAAACACGTGTCTGTCTTGATCGACCAATAAATATCAGACTAGTTTATTTTGCCAATTAAACTTCCCGTCCATAATGTAATTTTCTTAGCACATCAAACTTAAATTCATAACCTTAACTTCTGGTGGAAATTTCTTTATTTCAGAAAAGAGGCGTCTTGAGTGATCGATTTCAAAGATGGCCAATCGGTCTCATTCATTATAAACTGGACGATCGATACAGTAAGTAATATCATTATCTATGATATTCTTTCATTGAATGCGTATTTTTGCCAATTATCGTTATGATTCGTTTAATACAAAGATGTGTTCAATACAAAGTGGGAATAATTTATGTTCAAATTATGATCATTTGATTTCACAACAAATTTCTTTGTTATACATACCACAATTTTATAACTCCAACTTTGTTTAATTAACCATAATAAGTTGATGAGTGAATGGTAACAACATTGTGATGCCAATGATTGTAGAAGTATAGAATAAGGTTGCGTATTCAGATAAAGTTGGATCTCCATTGTTGTAAGGATCTAGCTTAACATGATAAGACAAACTTCTATAATATTTTTGTAACAACATGGACGCCAAACTAAATGGAGACACGTGACCTACACCGTTGGCGAAAAGCAATACAATGTCAAAGTGAAGAAAGGGGTTAAGTAAGGAAGTTTTTCTTCGAACTGTATATCTTCCCGTAAACAATGGCCTTGATGGACTATCCAGTGGACAAAAGCAGGAGGAAGATAGGAAATGTCTCGGTTCGTTACTTTCAGGAAGTTCTCTGGAACTTCTGTCGCAATTCTGAAAAGATGCTAAAATAATCCTTCAAGGGATGATTGAAATTAATGCATCCTGAACGCTGATTAGTCCACGTATGACCAAATCACCTCAGAGACGCTGTTCTTCACAATGAAATCAATGTTAATGTTTATGATAGCTACAGAAGAACAGTTCAGAAAACCTATGAAAAAAAACTAGGCTGAATTAAAATTAGAAAGAGGGTTGACACCCTACAAAGCATGGTACTGATGAAAACAGCTGAAATATTTGGAAAAGAATCCTTAAGTTCTGAAACCAAACTGCAATGGATAATGTTACCTAAACATAGACAAAAAAGACAAAAAGTGAAACCAAGAAAACTGAAACCGCTTTGTAAGTATCTATAAAAACATCATCTGTCACTATCACCCGAATATAAATGTGTTAATATCAATATCGTGGCATTAAAATGTTCATGAAGAGTCAGTAAGAATGTAAACACCGCGAAAAAATACCATCCAGATCTCCACTAGAAGAGCATGGATAGTAGTGTCGTTCTGAGGAAGCGTATTATCATTTAAATTCGCCCCCTCAAATCAATGGTTGTAATCAACAATAAAGTAATGGTATACAGCTGTTGTGATAATGCAGAGCGATTTGCAACGATTATCAAAAATAGGGAAGGGGATTGAAAATCTGAAAATATTTATTACTCAGACATCAGAGAACACTACGTTTTGGTGCCAATGAGCGATCACTGTTAAAATCTCCTATGTGTCGTCCTAGTTCTAATTAATAATTAGTAAGGAGGTGAAAATTGGATAATTAATGAAAAGATTTGTAGTATTAGGTTGGTCCAAAAATAATGTCGTTTTTAACGTTCAACTTTAAATCAAAAAGCACCATAATTTTTGTATCAATCTAATATTTATATATTTTATTAGATTTTGTTTATTTAAATTGAAAAAAAATACATTGGGAAAATTGTCTCAATGTATTCGAAAGATAATATAAAATGTGCTGGCAAAATAAATCAAACGAATCGTTTTTGTTGTAGCTGCTGACCAGAAATCATTGATTCTTGAAGCCATGGATGAAATAACTGCGAAAACCGTTGTGAAAGGATCAAGATGCATCTATTTTACGCCAAGAACAAACCAGGATGACTTTTTGGATATTAAACCAGATATTGGGTAAGTAAACCAATATTTTTTGCCGTTGCTAATTGTAGAAATTACATACACTTATGTCTACCTTTATATATATGTCTACCTTTATATATATACTAGCAGTTCAGCCCGGCTTTGCTCGGGCCCTATGTACTGTTCATAACTTGCCCTACGTGTGAATAAACTTTATGTAAAATTTCAAATGTTTAGACCAAAGTCATTTCGTAGAGACCGCAAGGGTAAATTTTTTTAACTTTGACCCCAATTTTGACCCCTTAATATTTATTATTTTAATCTCAAATCAAAATAAAAAGTTTTACCAAAGTCCAAGTTACCTACATCTAAAATTTCAAGTCTTTAGACCCAAAATTGGTGGAGAAATTTTGTAGAATCTGCAAAGGTCAACTCTTTCAACTTTGACTTTTCGCAGCCAAAATTTCACCCCAAAACTGATTAAAATGCTTGCCGCATGTCTGAATACTCGTTATGTATAAATTTCAAATGTTTAGACCCAAAATTGGCTGAGTAGTTTGCTAGAGACCGCAAAGGTCAAATCTTTTGAACTTTTACCCCTTGGCAGCTCAAATTTTGGATCCAAACCGATTAAAAAGCTTGCCCTATCTCTGAATACCCTTTACGTAAAACTTCAAATGTTTAGACCAGAAATTGGCTGAGAATTTGGTACAGACCGCAGAGGTCAAATATATGTTATTCTACATTGCACTTTAGAGAACCTATTGTTTCTTTTATAAAATTGTTTTATATAAACTTCTTTCCAGTTAACGAAATAAAATGCGGGGTTTGAACCTACAGACCACGCCATGCAAAAAAAAAAAAAAAAAACAAAAACAAAAAAAAACAACAAAAAAAAAACCCCTAAATTTTCAAGTCTTACAAAATTCTTTGCAGTTAATGAAAACAATTAAGAAATTTACGTGCGGAGTTTGAACCTACAAACTACGTGATGCAAAAAGAAAAAAAAACACAAACTGAGTTTTGTTTGGATTGGGGAGAAACTGTGAAAGATAATTTCCTGTTTTATTGCATTTTATTTTTGCCGATATTGTCATATTATTGCGTCAAATTTTCACATTAAGGAAAAGCAAGTAACCTTTTATTCGTATATACGCCCTCCTCAAAACTGACTTTCAGAATTTGATTTGTAGAAGATTATATAGCTAAGTGATGTAACGTTGTCTGGGAACCAACACACGTTGTGTGCAATTTCAATCGCTAAGGAAATCAAGACAAAGAATAGGAAATAACTGCAACTCACTTTTTCTTTGTAACAACATTTATTTCCTCAATGTTATGATCATGACGTTATCTCCTTCGGTCTCGAACCTTATTCACGTCTCTCCCGTAATCATTCTCTTTCTCTTTTTTTTTAGTCTTTTCCTTTACCGGTGACGTCATTTCGCATGCATTTACATCCGCGCATCCGCGTAATGTTACAGGAGACCCGTGAAAATTCCACGGTGTTTTTTACATCGATTTTTATAATTTATTTTAAATAATGATATTCCCTTTGAAGCAATGTCTGTCATATTCAATACTATTAAGAAAAATCTTTCTTCTTCCATAAAAATAATTGTCATTTTCAGTTAAATATTCTTTAAATAAATGAAGTGAATATGCGTCTTCTTTATTCATTTATTTATTTAAAATTTCAGCCATTCAATTATTTTTAAAACAATATTATTTCTTCTTATCGTAAAATAAAATGTCAGTTAAATGTTTATTGTTCCAATCACAAAAACGAAATGGCACTTTTTGAAATCTATTTATTTTAAATTTTTGATTTTAAATTGTAGGACGACATGATTTTATTTTGGAACAATACAATTTTAAAATTGGTAAAATCAAATTTGCTTACCTTAGCGACATCAGATATATCACGAATCACTATTTTTTACTGATCAGACAATCTCATTTTTTTTATGCATGTATGAAAAGCATGCATGCCCGAACATGAAATTTGAAATTAACAGAATATTATTATTATTATTATTATTATTATTATTATTATTATTATTATTATTATTATTAATCATAAACTATTTTGATGCCAATTCTTTTGGTTTGTGGATGACGTCATTATTGTGCAATCCAAATCCTGTTATGTTTGTAATGTTTTTATTAAAAGATTTATATGTGAATAGAAAAGAAAACTTGAGAGGTTCGAAAGATTTTAATGTTTATTTTGGGGATATAAATAGTTAACACATGCGAGAGAGACTAATATTCTCTTAATTATTAAAAATAAATAAATGAACAAGCGAACAGAGATCTTAGGAAGCATTTTGCTTTCTATGATTACAGCATGATTGACCGATCTATTTCGCGCACATCCCATAGACAGATTGATCTCAACCCCCCCCCCATTTTTCCATCGATGTCTGTATCATGTTATGTCATTTAATGTCTCTTGGTTTCTATTCTACTTTGGCTTGTGGAATCTAATCTAATCTTATATGACATCTCTCTCTGTTCATCTTCAGTGGAATTGATTTATTTCCTAAACATCGTGTCACTTCAATATGTACTTAGTTCGACCCTTGTCACGATTAACACTAACCAATGTAATCACTATCCTGCATAGATCCATCGATTATGCAAGATTTTATTTATTGTGATTCCTTATCGTAGATGATTATTGCTTGTAATTGCAGATGTTATTCGTCTGTTGGAAAAATCGGGGGAGCACAAACCGTATCCTTAGAGCCAGATTGCATTTACAAAGGAACCATAATGCATGAAATGTTACACGCTGTTGGTCTTTGGCATGAACAGAGCCGACAAGACAGGGATGATTACGTTACGGTGAATTACGCAAATATTCTAAAAGGTCAGAAGAAAAAACTTTTTGTTACAAAAATATCCATTGGAGTTCCAAGTTTCGAATATATCGAATATATATATATATATATATATATATATATATATATATATATATATATATATATATATATATATATATATATATATAGTAAGTTATAGAATATATATGGCGATTAAGCTACATTGAATATTCCGCGTTTCATCCACTCTAGGATTCTTCAGGCTTATGCCTACATAGAGCCATCGATTATGCAAGATTTTATTTATTGTGATTCCTTATCGTAGATGATTATTGCTTGTAATTGCAGATGTTATTCGTCAGTTGGAAAGATCGGTGGAACACAAACCGTATCCTTAGAGCCAGATTGCATTTACAAAGGGCATAAGCCTGAAGAATCCTAGAGTGGATGAAACGCGGAATATTCAGTGTAGCTTAATCGCCATATATATTTTATAACTTATTAACGAGCTCTACCTACGTATTGAGCACTGTTGAAGTAAATACTTAAAGTTTACGCATAAATTTATACTTTCGTATATTAATTTATGTGAGTAAATGAAGTAGTTATATATATATATATATATATATATATATATATATATATATATATATACATGTATATATATATATATATATATATATATATATTATTGAGCTCACTCGTCTGTTCTTATCTTGTATGTTATTCTTACAACCGTTTGACCTATGTAACCTCAGACCTTCTTCAGGTATGTTGTGTTGAACCCAGGAATCTTTATTTTGAACTCGGTAATCCATACTGAATTTATAACTGATATGTCCTAAGGTGGCCTATTATACGGACAATCAAAGATAAAGTATTCCGTGAAAAGGAATAAATAAATATATACTGTGGTTTGAATATTGAAAGAGAAGTTTATTTACGTAGAGACAAATAAAGTGTGTTAACTTTCAGGGGGAAGTTTCTGTTCAAAAAGGGCCGGTGAATCTGGTGACTCGGTTCCTTATGTAGAATGTTCCGGGTTGGTTACCTATCTCCACATAACAATAGCTAAATCCTTTATTTAATCCACAAAGGTAGATTGTTCTCCTTCTGTCAGACATGAGTTCTTAAGTAATGTTTATTTTATTCTTAGTAAATGTAGTGAGGATTGAACCTTCAATCACCAAAGAGCGATTATCGTTATTTACTTAATAATTTTATCCATTGCGTCATTTGTCCGTGTGGACGCTGTGAAAATAACAACAAAGATGAGAACAGTAGTCTGAATAATGCAAATTAAATTTGATATGCCAAACATAAAATCTAGGTTTCGCATTCAGTTGGTAACCTAATTTAGTACGGTCTATAAAAATAAATAGGTTTAAAGCTTCTAAATTAGAACAGGTTAGAGTACTTAAGAAAAAATCAATCGTAAAGTGATATTCTCTTGACGGTTCAATCCTCAGTGTGGGCGACCGAAAAATGCAATTGCGAATTACTTAGGACCTCGATTCAGTCATGGCTGACGGAATGAGAGCATGCAACCTCCGTGAAGCAAATAAAGGGTTCCGTTTGAAATTCCGTCCAGATTCCCGAGTTCGACAAGATACACCTGAAGAAGATCGGAGGTTACATCGTTGTGAAAATGACACTCAAGATGAGAACAGTAGTCCGAAGAATCCAAATAATACGAATTCTTCTTTTCTCTTCCATATTAACGGGACATTTACCAACACCTGAACGTATTCATGTACTAACATCCTTTCTTTTCCATTTCCCTTTATGGTACTCATGCACTTATTGATCCGTGCTGAAATAATAACGTTATTATTTAAAAAAACCTTTCTTAACATGGGGAGGGGAGAGTGGTTTGTACATATTCTGTACTTTTAACCTTACAATTGAATAAAAAAAATATAAAACTTTAATTAAACTTGGAAATACGATTTTAAAAAAATAGCGCGGATCAGTAAGTGCATTAGCACCCCCTTTATTTACATGTTTACGAATTCAATAAAGTTGTTTTTACAATGTTTGAATAAGACTTTGTTTTTACATTTTGCCCCCCCTCTCTCTCTCTCTCTCTCTCTCTCTCTCTCTCTCTCTCTCTCTCTCTCTCTCTCTCTCTCTAACACTTTCTCTTTGTTTTGATGCAGATCCTGTTGTGAACCGAAGCGTCAACTTTCTCAAATATACCGTCGATTATATCGACGACCTCGGCTTACCCTATGATTACAATTCCATTATGCATTATGGCTTCGCCTTTTTTGCCAAAGATCCTTATTCACCCACTCTTTCACCGAAGTACCCGTATGCCTTCATTGGTCAGAGACGATACATGAGTCCCATAGATGTAAAGAAAGTCCAGCTGCTCTATGGATGTGGTGGTAAATATATTTAGCCAAAAATATCGAGTAGACATCATATATGTGCTACAGGGCGGGCTGTGGTGGTGAACCCTACAAGATTTGAGAGACATAAAGGTAATACGGAAATGGGTAAGAAAGGATGACAAACAAAAGTTGCAGATAAAAATAGTTGGGGTTATTTGGTCACAAAGCTACAAATTCGAGGTTGTTAAGTTCTGTTGCCCACGTTACAAGAACAATGACGTTGAATGGCCGATCCAACTGCTTCCCCAACGTTGTTGGTCGAAGAGAGAACGTCGTATTGAGATTGGAAAACAGCCCGCAGATTTGGCTGCGTCTCCAACAATTTGAGTCGAATATAGACGTTGCGATTCGTAAGATTGAAATAGAAATTGTCCTGAAAATAGTAGGTTTTGTTCTGGAAAGGACCGATAAATCGCAAGATTATTGTTTGTACAACGTGGCTTTATGACTGTATTTAATTAATTCTTTTTTTTTTATTACACAGTTTAGAGTGTAGAAATTTATGACTTAATTACGAAAGATGTCTCCTCGGTAGCCTCCAATCCTCGGCTTCGCAAAGTCGAGTTATTTTTAAGCTATTCTTCATGACTCTTCTTAACATCAAAGGTTGTGGGGAAAGAATTTCCTGTCGTATCTTTACCTTAAGTTCTCAAATGGTTCGAGGCTTATTTGCATACACTTTGTTTTTAAGATAATCCCTAAAGTCTGGTGCTGTCAAATCAAAATTGTAATTTCGAGAGATTTTTCAACCTTGAAACATCAGTTAACAACTGCATTGTTGTTCTAGCTGTATGTGTAGTTGCTCCATTTTGTTGCCACCAATACCAATGTTTTCTAACTGAGGTTGAATAAAATTCACTAGCAAATCTCTATATCTCTCATCAGTTACAGTCACAGCATTTTCATTCGCATCTTCAAAAAAAAAGGGACCAATAACCCTTTCTAAGGTTACTCCGCATCATACCGTGACTTTTACTGAGTGCAATGGACTCGCATGAACTTGGCATGAGTTTTCTTGATATACCCATTCAAATGGAAATGAGCCTCATCTCCCAACTTGTGAATAAACTCATTGTCATTTCTTGCAGTTTCTTGAAACCTAATAGCGTAATTTAGTTGCTTCTGGAAGTCTAGTGGTTGTAAAGATTGCACTAATTGAACCTTGTAAGGATACATGTGCAAGTCTCTTTGAATGCGCTATAGAGAACTCCGTGAGATGGTAAGATCTTGAGAACGACTTCGAGTGGATGTGTTTGGGTTCGCCTCACATCTTCAGTATTTTCAGGTGTATGTACTGAGCAACCTTGTCCGCATATAGACCTATCATTTACAGAGCCCTGCTCTTGAAAACGTGTCATTAAGTTCATTATTGCTGGCCTACTAGGAGGATGTCAAACATTAAAATGGGGCATATAAGATCTTTGCGTTAGAACAATTGACTGTCCATTTTCAAAGTAAAATTCAGTTCAATCTTCAATCGTTGTTCTGTTGTAAACTTATCCATATCAAAAATTTTCAAATATTCTATTTTATAATTCTGAAAAGAGAAATTAAAATATATTGCTAGAAAATAAAATTATTCAATTTTTAAAATATAAAGTGACTTATGGGCCACCCTGTAAATTGTCTTGAAAAGGACTGATTTTTTTTTGGGGGGGGATACATAAATTCACACTAATTGTTTTTATATTGTCTTTAAAAGAACTGTTTGTCCCAGGGAAGACAGACAAATTGTAAGTCCTGGACAGGAAAGAGGTGTATAAATTATTAGACTTAGTTCAGGGTTGGTCGTGTGTGATAACTTGGATGCAGTTGCACAATTAAATGGTGTCTAGACTGATCGACTCAAAGCAGGGTAATCGGATTAATGTTAGGGTGAAGACGAATTTTTTGGGCATCGGTGTCGGTCTGCATCAAGCTACATGATAATGTTTAAATTATCTTTTAAAATAGTATTTATACAATCCATGGTTTTAATACAGTAGTCAACAAACTGAACATTTTCTGTTAGTAAGCTTTTGATTGCCTTTACAAATGGTCGCTTACTTCGGGTAACGATTCCATTACTTGGTATCATTTAATTCAATACATCGTTCTACGCTTAGTTGTATTTACTTATTCGTCCCACATGTACCATTATCTTCATCTGTATTTACAAAACCAAAAGAGAACGATAATATTAGTTTACGGCCAGACGGTGCAGAGAGACTACAAGACCACAAAAGAGTTTGTGCTGAAATCGAAATCATTTAAGTGACTAAAATAGGATTCCGCCATAACAAAATAAACGTCACAGACAATGCCTTATTCTTTCTATACCTTTTTAATAAATTAATAAAAATAAGTATCTCAATATCAACGCTTACATGACGTGATAAATACGGAATCAGAGTTACCTTCCCTTTAATTTCGTTTGGACCTACAGATGGTTAATAATTAGATGATGTATATAATCTTCAAATAATACACGTTGCTTTATTCTGCATCATACAGAGTGGAACGATAAAATTGTCACTCTATAAAAAAAAAACGACATTATTCCATTTTCGTTTGATGAAAACAGGTTTTCTTCTTTTTTTTTTCTTTTTTTTTTTTGTTGCAGCCCATCTACTAGTTGGCCAGTTGTGTACAAATCCCAAGAGCGATAGGAGCTTTCTATCATGTCTGAAACTAACACAATGTTCAACAAGCGAGACCAGAGATGCACCGCTGTACAACTCATGCTTTCTATCAATTCAAGTTATGCCAACAGGACCATTGACAGCACCCTCAAAATGCAAATTCGGATGGTTCAACGCTTGATGGCACAACTTGACGAAGTTTCCGGCCAGTTTGATGTGGTTTCAAGTGAGGGCCACATCATGCTACCCCACATCTTCGAAGTTGGCTTGAAAGTCAACACCAAAGTGTACTTGGATGTGTTGAAGAGTGTGGTAATCCCTTGATGCAACCAGGTGGTCGTTGGCACACCTTCAGTGTGACAGCAGGACTCGGTGCCGGCCCACAAATCCAAAGAGATCCAATCTGGCTTCAGAAGGAGTGCTACGACTTTGTACCCTTCTATTACTGCACCCCCCCTCTTTCCCTGACCTGAACCCGCTGTACTATTTCGTTTGATCATACGTCAAAAACATCACCAACTTGACCTCCTACAACGCCAAAACCAGCCAGATCGCCGGTATTAGCCGAATATTCGCCGAGCTCTCGCCAGCGGTTGTGAAAAAGACATTCTCCTAGTTCTAGACCCGTACGTAGCGGTGATTGAGGCTACAATGAGGTTATGGTGATGACAGCTACACTGAGTAGATGTCAGCTCTATTACATGATCAAGTTGCCTGATCTAATTTTTTCAATAAAAGTTTTAAAATAAAGCTGTAGTGTTTTTTTCTTTAGGGCGACAAAAATTCATTATTCTCAATTATAATTAGTATTATCATTATTTTAGTGGGAAATCAGTTTTATATATAAACTAGCGGTTCAGCCCGGCTTTGCCCGGGCCCTATGTACTGTTCATAACTTTATGTGTAATATATATATATATATTAAAAGTTTGACTCAGACTCATGTGTCACCCCCTTCAGCCGGTCGGTTGAGACGATCGTCGACCTCAGAACTCTTCCACTCCAATTACGGCAACCTGAAAACGACCCGACTCTGGCGGTTTGCAGCTCACTATTTTCGTCCTTCCAGTGACCACTGCCGGTGATAATTCTTAGCCGTTTTAATGTTGCTGGTATTGGTAGTGACAGAATTATCAGTTGGTCGTCTAAATTTATACTCCGGACCTGACGTTGTGTACCCGCTTACCGGCGAACATCGCCGATAAAAGAGCCGTGGATTTTAGTGTGGTGAAAAAGGAAATAAAAACGATTCCACACACGAATAAACAATTAATCTGGGTTTATTCACAATAATAATGGTCTAATAATATTTCAGAGTTTGAAGGAAGTTGGCTGTAGCTATTTTAAAACGGTAGCTTGTGACTCGAGTTCAGATAAGTTTTTCGGCCATTGGAGATACGTGTTTTAAGTCAAAAGCCCTCTCTGCCCGACTTTAACACCATCTGAATTCGCCAAAATCGAATTCTCTCTTCTCCTTCTCTTCTCCCCCTCCTCTCTTTTCCTTCTCTTCTCCCCTCCTCTCTTCTCTTTCTCTTCTCCCCCTCCTCCTTCTGTTCTTTTCTCTGTGTTCGAGGAATATATACATATCCATCAATGCCCTTTAAACATCACGAGTTTGTATTTGTTTACAACAAGAAAACTTGCCTGTCATCAGCTTTCAAACCTTGTTTTCTAAAATAAACAACCGCCTGCCATTTCATCTCGAATTCTGTGTTTCAAAATAAACAGCCAGCTCACTCCAAACTCTGACCGTTACTACAATAAGTATCTCTTGACATACTTTTTCCTTTGTCTGTTCTAACCAAAGAGTCATTTGATCGTCCTATTTTTTCGTTCTTTTGGCTCTTTCTCTATAACGGCATATCAACCCCATAACTTGGTTACACATGTCCAGGTAACCTACATCTAAAATTTCAAGTGTTTAGACCCAAATGGCGGAAGAGTTTGGTAGAGTCTGCATAGATCAACTCTTTCAACTTTGACTTTTTGGCAGCTAAATTTTCGCCCAAAAACTGATTAAAAAGCTTGTTGCATGTCTGAATACCCTTTATGTAAAATTGCAAATGTTTAGACCCAAATTAGCTGAATAGTTTGCTAGAGACCACAAAGATCAAATCTTTTGAACTTTGACCCCTTGGCAGCCAAATGTTCGGTCAAAAACCGATTAAAAGGCTTACCAGATGTCTGAATACCCTTTATGTAAAATTTCAAATGTTTAGACCTAATTGGCTGAGTAATTTGATAGAGACCGCAGAAGTCAATTTTTTTAACTTTAACCCCAACATTTATTGTTTTGGGCTCAAATCAAATTAAAACGTTTGATCCATGTCCAAGTAACCTATATTTAAAACTTCAAGTGTTTAGACCGAAAAATGGCGGAGGAGTTTGGTAGAGTTTTCAAAGGTCAAATCGTTGGACTTTTGACCCCTTGACAGCCAAATTTCTGGCCGAAACCCGATTAAAAAGATTTTCCCAAATCTCAATTTCCCTTATGCCAAATCTCACGACTGTAGACTGAAAATTGACAGAGTAATTTGGTAGGAAAATGTACACACAGACACACACACACACATATACACACAGGCAGACAATTTCACTTTTATAGATACATAGATTTAATCTAAGTTAATCACCGGTTTAAACAATGTTTTCTAAAACATGTAAGCAATTTATAAAAATCGTCAAGCTTTAAAAGTCATACGAAACAAAAATAAAAGTCGCGACAACTAATATTTATATATTCGAAGAAAAGAATTTAGTATATAATTTATACATGGAGAAAACACACACAATATATGTGTTCAACATTAATAATATCATACAAGCCAAAATAAAACAATTTATATATTCCACCCACAAGAAACGCCATCCATAGAAACAACTCCACTGTTAATCATATAGAAACATTCCTCTCTTCTGCGTTCCTGGTGATTAATACTAATGCGTGGCTTCCAAGAATACGAACTAATTTTGCACAATGCAAACTTAGAACTTGTATAAACCAATGTATGTGTATCTTTGCGAAAATTTTCAGTCTCTCACAATTTGATTTTCGCTATAAATGACTTTTATGCAATTAATGGTATACAGTGAATAGACAATTGGTGAAAAGAAAACATTTAATTATAATTCATGGTAAATGGTTTTCGTTTTTCTTTAATAAGGACGAACAAGATGGGATTGCGATTTTGAAAATGGTGAAACATGCGACTGGAATCAGGATAAGAATGATGACTTCGACTGGAAAGTCCATCGAGGATCAACAGCTACAGCTTTTACAGGTCCAAGCGGGGACAACACAAACGGACTTGGTAAGGCGTACTCAGTTAGTGCCGTTTTGTTTTTTTTTTGTTTTGTTTTTTTGTTTTGTTTTTAGTGTTTTTAATAACAAAGATACTCATTGCAATTCCTTTTTAGCTACACTCCTTTTCTCTTGGTTTAATATCTATCGAAAGTTTAAAACAGTCCTTATCTTTATTATTACTGAGTTTTTTCCAAACAATTTTTAATAATTCTATAATTTCTAATGTCAAATGTTCGTTTATTTACCTAAGATGAGGTGTGCTTTAGTGCCATTCTTGGCTACAGGCAGTGTATTTTGGCATTTGAAAAAGACAAGAACAGGACTAATAATCAATATACATATAGTTTAATTGGCGAATGAAACAGATGTAAAATATACTTTGAAAGGCCAAAGTCTATTGAGAAGTTTTAAAGTTCTTCAATACAGTACAAAAGTACAACAGTAGACAAAAGCGTCAGAAAATTCAGTTGTATGTATGTATATGTGTGTGTGTGTGTGTGTGTGTGTGTGTGTGTGTGTGTGTGTGTGTGTGTGTGTGTGTGTGTGTGTGTGTGTGTGTGTGTGTGTGTGTGTGTGTGTGTGTTTACCTTCTGGGTGGTTGGGTTCACTGGAGATATAGCATCAGAAATTTCAGCGTGTGACACCCCAATCTTTTAGGATGGACATTGTTAATGTCGGGAAGCGCATCACGTCATGGAAGAACTCTGATTTCAGTTGGCCTTGTAAGGTTGGTTAATTTTACACAGAATTTTGTTATTTTTGTCGTTTGATACGATTCTTATTGGTTGGAAAATATTTTGAGTTCACACAACCCGATTTGATGAAAAGAGCGAATCTCAACAAAGCGGACAAAGAAAAATAGCAGTAAATAAAGCCATTTGCTTTTTAGCAGTCATTTGAATCGCATCGCTATGAAAAAATTCAACGCCAAAAATGCTATGAAAGAAATGTAAATGAAAGAAATGTAAATGAAAGAAATGTAAATGGAAGAAATGTAAATGGAAGAAAGAGTACAACGAACGAACACAGAAAAGGGATAGCTCATCATGCTCATTCGTTACAATCTACAGTGTCTACATTGTTTTCGTTATTCAACAGGTTTCATCCATTAAAATTATCTAATTTTCCTTTTCTTTTTTATTTCATTTATTTTACGAAACTCATCTTTATACTTTAAAAGCTGCGCTATTTACCGCTGTAACAATGAGATTTCAACTTCACACAAGAATCATTATTAAAATACTGATCATGTGCCTACAATTGAACAAGTCGTAAGATAAACTAATTTGCTTTGCAAAAGGACATCTAATTAATTAACTATTCATTTCTATCGTTTGCAAGTTCAATGATTGTCTTCACTTTAAGATGGCATAATTCTATTTACAAATTTTTATATCATGGTCATAATCTGGACATTTTTATATCATGGTCATAATCTGGACATTTTTGATGAAATCGATTTTTGCAGTCAATTTATTTCTGGGTTTTCTCGGGTGAACTAATTTGATTTTCAAAAAGTTGCGATTTAGTTATAAATTGCAAATTAAAAACAAAGACTCCCCCTTTACAACAGCACACAAACAATGACCAAGCAAACAAGTCTCTCAAAAACAAAAGAAGGAAAGAAAGAACTGCAAGTAGGAGTTTTTTTTTTTTTTTTTTTTTTTTTTTCATTAATTTTCCCGGATACAAGTCCTACTATTATTTATGCGGAAATCTTCTTTTTTTTTTCTTTTTTTTTTTTTTTGCCTTCTTCAAAGTTTTAACAACAAAGAATCATATAACATCCTAATTTTAAAACTTCCATCCATTTAAAAGTTAAAATTGTTTACCAGTGAATTGTATCGCTTAGGTTGATGACCGCTTGTTCTTGTCAAATGTAGTTGGTTTTTGTATCAACATAGTTTTTGACTCTGCCAGACACAAATTAAGTATGGTTTGTCTGTTCAACGGGATAAAAACCACTTTTGGATTATTTAATACCAAAACACAAGGTAGAATGGAACAATTCTAAGATCTCAGCTGATAATCTTGACATGCGCTCAATACATAAGCCGCGGAAGTCTTGTTGTGTAGATTACACGTAGCAGTAGTTCGTTATCTTTCTTCTTTTTATTTATTGTTGTTTATTGTTGTTTTCTTTTTCTTTTTAATAATAGCTTTTGTGAAATGTACTAATGATGACAGAACACGAGCATTTGGAATTGAACAATGCTTTCAGAGTTTTCTTTTTGTTGCACACACACACACACACACACACACATATATATATATATTAATAATTATAAAACTCTGTGGACCGTCCGCATGTTTTGCTTGCTTGAATCTTGTGTCTATATATATATATATATATATATATATATATATATATATATGATTGCAAACGTCTTGTCAGACGAGTGCCACTCCCTCAGACATTTAAAATCCATGAGCCCAAATGTCTGAGGGAGTATCTATACAAATATGATGTTAAAGAGTCTTAGCTTTGTACGACAGCTAAGTCTCTCTCTCGGTTCAAAATGTTGAGATCCAGCAACATGCAAGAGCAAGATAGCCAGCAACAAATTAAACTGCAGACCAGTTTAATGCGGGTACTGGTCTTCCGCTTTATGGTTTTTTTAAATCAGAGATTTGCTTCTCCTAGAAAGGTTGCCTTCACCACGGCTTACGGGAGTCCTCTCTACCCCAATACACATATACACACACAAATATACATGGTGCTAGTTGGCCGTTGACCCAGGTCATGTGATATGCTACTGGTACGATGTAACCCAGTACTACCTGCCTCATGATCGGGTCACCGGCGACTAAACTGGTTCCCCCACCAGACTTGTTTGGTGAGGAGGGCGGCTAGTCTCCTTGGAGGATTAAAAACAAGACCTTCCAAAGGGGCGAATGAACTCTATATATATATATATATATATAATCACATTTAAGTCTAGATAAGACGCATGCACACTTGTACCATGAAGAATCGTCGGATTCAATGTCGTAACTAATACATAAGTGTTTGAATACAATACTTATCTGATAATTAAATGTTTTGGTTTCAATTCTAGTTGATGGCACCCAAGTCATATTGTTTTTTAAAACTTTTGAAATCACTACTTTATATATAGGGTACAATATAATAATCACTAGAGAATTGACTCTATAATAATAAATATGGAATCTGAATAAATTAAAATATAATATTTAAGTGCATTTTACGACCAGGCAACATGAGTTGGCGTGCTAGTACCAGTATATATGTGTGTGTGTGTGTGTGTGTGTGTGTGTGTGTGTGTGTGTGTGTGTGTGTGTGTGTTAGAAGCAGCATCGGAATTTAATGTTGTTTTTACATAGCGACTATTGATTAGACCAGTACTTTTAACCAATCAAATCACAAGAGATATAAACTTCCAAATTTTTACGCATGGTATAAAAACCCAAACAGCGTTTTTCTATCTTTTTTTCTGTTCTTCTAGAAACACATACGCGTACTACATTATCCTACGCAGCCTCAACGAGGAGAATGACCCTCAGCATACATGACAAGAGACATTCACAAATTACTATATGGCCAGTGAAACACACACACATATGCTTTCGTTAGATGAAACTGAAACTTTTGGATACGCTTATGCTAATGAGAAAACATTCATATTTCAAAAAAGAAAAAGAAACACCTAATCAGTACAGTTTAATTTAGTTTAGTACAGTTTAATTTAGTTTAGTACAGTTTGGTTTAGTTAAGTACAGTTTGGTTTAGTTAAGTAGAGTGCACCTACGAAATATAAATTCATGTTTCGAAATGGTGGAATAATAAGCAAATGTTAAATTATATTTGTACCAAAATCTCAGCTACAAAAACGTTTCTTGGACTCTGAACTCTTATTCATAGGCAATACTTCATTTTGCAGTCTTATAAAAATTAATACTTTTGACTGCGTGGACTTTTTTGTTTTTTTGTTATTGTATTTCCCTCTACATGGGTTTTCACACAACTAATCTCTCATAAATACAACCACTCTCTTCCATGGTCGAGAAACAAGAGAAAGATTTTATCAGCTTGTCTGTCACATGTCATTCACCGTTTTTGTTCTTATGACATACCCTGACATGTAACTCTAATTTTCACGTTTCAAATGGAATTTTCTACTTTTCAACTTAATCTAACATTATGTGAAAATTACCGTTTTTAACATTATTTTTATGCACTCAAATCTAATGCTTTGTAATAATAACTATTTACAGCAGTCAATGTATACAATTAATTGAACACAAGTTGCTATTTTTACTAATAAATTGGTAGAAATTGTGTTTTTGTGTGTTTTTAATAGTATTGATGCATAAATGACAACAGATCGGCAAGGATTCTAACTCGGTTCAAACTTAAATGCAATTATTATATTGCTTTTGTTGAAGACATGACATTATAAACAGAAAGAATGGTGACGTTTATACTAAAAATAATTAATTTATTCGACAACTTGTTAAGATAAAAAATGAAGAGTTGGTAAAAATGGAGTGGTCAAAATGTCCAAGGAACATTCTTCTGAAAGAATGTATTTCTGCAAGAGAAAATTGGATGTATGTGTTCATTTTGGCTATTGCCATATATGTAAATGGGATAAGCATGGAAACGAGTGTGCATGAAAGTATTCCATTATATCTGCCATCCTCAATACCTTTTGTCAAAGCTTTTTTTTTTTTGTCAGCCATATTCATGTATATTGACTGTGGAAGAAACCCCAGAAAAAAAGAGGGGGAAAAGCTGTATGTTTTGGTTTTTATCGTACTGAAATTCAGAGTAAATCTTGCTTGCTTCCTTGTTGGCTGAAAGAAAACGTTGATTCGAGATTTCATTCAATATATAAAGATAACATCAACTGCTTCTGCTACTTCAAACATTTTCATCTTTCAACCAGGTTACTATCTTTATGCTGAAGCTGATGGTCACTCACAACAAATTTGCCGTTTGTGGTCCCCAACGTTACCGGCCAACTATTATTGCATCCAGCTTCATTATCACATGGCGGGCTATACTGTGGGTTCCTTGCAACTTCAAGCACAGTCAACAATGACAAACGACCATGATGTGTTGATCGAAAAGAAAGGGCACCAAGGAGACGATTGGAAACATGGACAATTTGAATATCAAGCGAAGACATCATTTAAGGTGAGCATTTTGGTTAGATTTTCATGATGACAAAAGTATCGTTTTGAAATAGAGGTCAAATTGCGTTTTTAGCATTTTTTTGAATGTTGAAAAACAAAAACTTCTTATTGATATTGATTATTGTTTTCATCTTGGATGTTTTTCTCACAACGTTTTACCTGATGTAACGTCTGAACTTTAGCTGATGTAACGTCTGAACTTCTTTCTAAAGAAACTCGTGAATCTGTACAAAATTTCAAATGAAACTTTTATTCAATCAATAGGGTTCGCTTGCTTTTTTGTTTCATCAACCATAATCAAGTAAAAGTCTTAAGTAATTTCCAATTGTATCCTTTGTATCACTCGTGTTGAGGATAAAACTGATTTACTTAGCACTTTTATTCATTGCGCCATGGGTCCTTGCATTGTGAGAATAACATCCAAGATGAGAACGGTTATCCAAATAATCCAAATAATCAATCCTCATAGATGGTTTCAATTTGTCATATGTTCATAACAGACAATAGTATTATAATTGGTGTAAAGTTCTGAAATAAAGAATGTGAATACTATGCTGTCATGGAAATCTAAGATGCCATAGTTCTTATTATAATGAATGTTCGAATAGAAAGACAAAATCTTATTCTAACGTTTTAAAACAACTTTATTGATTCATCTTTGTTTCACTATAAATAAAATGGAATGAAAAAGAATGGTGTTAACAAATGAAATGCGTTCATAATTGTGAATGAAGACAAAAAGATTAGAAAGTTCATGTGATGTTGAATAAGTTTTTCATTAGAAGCGAATAGAGAAGAGTTCATTTATGGAGGATGGGAGGAAAATGTCTTGTTTGTAAGGAAAGGGAACAAGTTCATATATGGGAACAGGTGAGAAATCAGGTTGTGTATGTGTGCATTACATTAAGTAGATGTTTTTTTATTTTTTATTTTTTTATAACATTTTCACCCCAAACAACGCACATTGCCACTTTGATGTAGGGGGCTACTATCAGGGACATAAGCTACAGGGGTACTATGTAGGGAGTTGGGCAGTAAGATGTCAGTTCACGTTACACTTGAACTTCTGCATGTCAGTACAGTTGGGGAAGCAGGGTCCCGGAAGGGAGTTCCAAAGTCTAGCGGTTCTGGGGAAGAAACTACTGGAGTGGAAGACTCTCTTACATCTAGGGATCTCTACTATAAAAGGGTGGGATTTAGCTGCTTGTCGGGTCTGTCGGGGGTATTTATGTCGAGGGGGTACAAGTGCTTGCAGTTCGTCAGAGCATTCACCATTAAAGTATTTGTAGAACAGGCAGAGAGATGCAAAAGATGGTACCACAGAAGCAGTTTTCCAGCAGGCAGGAAAGCAAGATTCATTAAGGCATTTGTTGAAAAGTTTGGAGAGAACTGGAGCTACTTCGGCGGAGCATTTTTTTAAGAGCACAGCCGGGATGAGATCAGGTCCACATGCTTTTGCATTGTCAACATTTCTTATGATAGCATGCACGTGAGTAGGGGTGATTTTCAGATCGTCTAGTGTGGCGTCTGTCCGCAAAGGAAAGTCAAAGAGGGGGTGGTTAGCAGGGTCTAATGTGGAGTTGGAGGCAGACCGACTGGCAAGCATGTTAGCCTCCTCGGTTGCTGAGCAAACAAGCTCATGATTGTTGGATAGTGGGGAATAGTTGATTGCCCATTATTTACTACACTGTTGTAGATTTTCCAGAAGTCACGGTTTCCTAATTTCTGTGCTTCGATGCGTTTTTTGGTAGTTTCAGTTAATTCTCTCTCAGCTGTCGCTATTTCTTTCTTACAGTTATTTCTGGCTTCTATGTACTTTTGCCTGTTTGAACAGGACTTATGTCGGTTAAATCTGTGGTATGCATGTTGCCTTTGTGCAATGGCAGCTGCACAAATAGAAGTAAACCGTTGGGGCTTGCTATAAAATTTCCGCGCGGGGAAATGTGCTTCAATTGCCATTTTGAACCATTCAGTGGTCTCCTTGGCACACTGTTCAGCAGGAAGTGAAAAGATATTTCGCCATGGGGAGTCTCTGATGAGATCCCTGATTGGCTTCCCAGTCAGCCTTTTTATAATATTTCGTTGTTTTGAGCAATGGCTCTTCGGTTTTGGCTCTAGAGTTTAGGGCAATTTCAACCATTATCACTGCATGATCAGCGTTCCCAAGTGGGCTGTGGGCATTCATTACACAATCATCGGGTACTGTGGTCAGAAACAGATCTAGAAGTGAAGCGTGTTGTTCTTGTTGGTCTGGGAAACGGGTTGGAAACGTAACCATCTGTGATAGGGAATGAGATATAGAGAAGTTACGTGTTGTGGTACCAGCTGCATCTGTGTGAGTAGAAAATCCAAGCCAGTTGCTGTGGTGGACATTGAAGTCACCAAACACATGCACTTGTGCGCTAGTATCGAGGGAAAGTGCTGTATCTATGCTGTCAGAGATTTTGTTTATGAGGGGACAGTCCTGGGTCGAGGGAGAGCGGTAGAGAAAATAAAAGTAATGTTATGCTGCATGTTAAGTCTAAAGCACATAAAGGCTTGATCGTCCGATTCTAGTTTTGTTTCTCTAGTCAAGGGGAGGGTGTTCCGAATATATACTCCAAGCCCGTGCATATGTCTGTCAGAGTCCTTACGGCAGAGTGGGAGATATCCGGGCATCTTAAAGTAGTTAGAGGGGATAGAGGAGTGTAGGTTAGTCTAACTTAGTGCTAAGATATCCGGGGTGTTTGTTAGGAGAAATTCTTCAACATCATCTAAATTATTTCTAAGCCCATGGATGTTCATAAATGCAAGCCTCAAGGGAGGAGGCAAATTAGTTTTGTTTGAGTTTTGTCCTGGTTTAAGCATAACTTTTGATTGTACTGTCATTATTTTTAAGAGTTTCAGTTTAGGTAGGGGTGCTGAACAAGTGGTTATGCACTATAGCAAACATGCAACACAAGACCATCAGTTGACCTTCCATCTACTAGGATTGTGGTCTCAGGAAGGCCCATCGGGGATGAGTGCAGGGTCCCTTTCCATGCGCGACATGGCACTACAAACATCCTGATATTATTCAACTGTTGATGGAGCAGCCGCTCTAAGCACTACCAAAGAGTTAGGGCTCCTGTACTACCAGTCGGGAACAGCAGCCACGAACTGTCAATCTTGTACCCTCAACCCTTCAGACGATGGTCAACCAAATCTACTTGCACTGGCATTACGGCATTCAAGCACTTCCAAGTGCCCAGTTTAAAGGGATGGGATGTGTCGGGAGTGGAGAAAATGGCGTTCATTGCCCTAGTCAGGGACAAGATCGATCACTGAGAGTTTCTGTTGAAGTCCTGTGATTCGACCTATATGCCTGGCTAATCGGCAAAGAAGGATTATGGAAGCCGGGCGATAGACAGTGCCTATCTACTCCTTAAAATGTGTATGTGTGTATTACATTAAGTCCATGTGTATGTGTGTATTACATTAAGTCCATGTGCATGCAGCCCTAGCCATGTTGGATCCTTGTGTCTTTTTGTCAAAGTCGAACTCAGGGTAAAAAATTCATTCATTTAATTGGCAAAGAATAAATGCACAAGCGATTGCCATTTACAGGGGATGGGGTCGGTGAAAAACTTGTGTAAGTGCTGTACAAAGTCCAACAAATTGTATTATTTACTCCGACATCTTATTGGTCGATTACC
Organism: Euprymna scolopes; assembly: GCF_053919585.1. NCBI lineage: Eukaryota > Metazoa > Mollusca > Cephalopoda > Sepiida > Sepiolidae > Euprymna > Euprymna scolopes. Next base: position 62,675,889 of record NC_136506.1, on the reverse strand, counting down.
CAGCAGTAACTGTCTATATACATCAACAGAAAATAGTGCATCAACATATGTGACTGCTACAGGTTTTCAAAAAGTCATAAGCAAAGCTAAAAATATCAATGTCACCTTGATTCCAAAACGAAAAAAAAAAAATCATATTTACTATTTATTAGGTGAGTAAGAAAAAATTATATGAAAGGCCAAGCTTATTATTATATGTTGTAAAATAGACATTGACATATTTTGTAAATAAATATTGAAAGTCTTAAAAATTATTATCGTTTACAATATTAGTATCTTTTGTTAGCGGAACTCTAAAAAGCTAACTTAAGCCAGCTAAAAATTAAAACAAAGAACAAAAAAAGCAATTTTCTAAAAGAAAATTTGTGTGTGTGTTTTTCTTTCAAATAATAACTGATCATTTTTTCGTAAAAAGTTTTGAAACTTGAACTTAGGGTTAATAGTAGAATTAAGGGAGGAGTTTTTCTGCCAAGTTTTTCAGAGTTGTTACATGTAATCACCAAAATGTAATTGTTTTTCTCCTAACCAAAAAATAAAAATAAAAAACACCAGATTCGAGACAGAAGTGATTCTATAAAATTTCAAACAAAATAAATGAATACACATTTATAGGTTTGATTGATTCGTTTATTTTATTTCAGTTAATTTTGACGGCTGAGATTGGAACTGATTCGTATGGGGACATTGCAGTTGATGACATTTCTGTTGAGCCCGGATTCTGTGAAAATGAACGAAACTTTAAAGGAATCAATCTTCCTTAAATACGAGTGAAAACAAATAAAATCCTTTCTTTCATTATTTTCAGTTCTTTTTGGCTTACTATATCCAGTATTTTCTACTAGCAAAAATAAGCTCCATCTTGTTGCATTTTTGTTAGCTTAATAGAATGGTATGAAGAGCATTTACTAAACTACTTTCTCTCAAAGGTAGAGGTAATGCCCAGGAAGACGGTTTCATGATAACAAAACAGATACTTCACTACTCCCTCCTCCCTAAAAAGAGGAGGTAATGCTTGACAGGATGGTATCAAGAGAAACAAAAATATTAAACCCCACAGGAGGAGGTAATGCATTAGAGGACAGAACAAATACTACATTACTCCCCCTCCCCCTTAAAAAGATGATAGATTCGTATAAAATAGTATTGTAAACTGGATGAAGCATTAAAAGATAGTACTAATCTAGTTATGCCTTTTGATATAGAATTAATAGAATAGTTTCAGCTAAAGACAGACAGATACTATATCTCCATATTGTAATATTAGGTTGAAAGGAAAGTTCTTGCAGAATTTTAATTTCAAATGATGTATTTTCAAATAAATTTTCATTATATCTTTACATTATATATCATTTTTAAGAATGTTTTTCTCTCTATCCAATCGTTTAAATTACAATCATTTTAAAACAATTGTCTTCTTTTCAGAATGTTGAATAGAAGACGGAAAAAAAAGCAACTTTGCACAATTTTCTTATTTCAATTCAAGGTAGGCCGAAAAATGGTATTGCAGTTCACAATATCAACAAAGTGTTTAGCCGAGAAACCACTGCTTAACGTACAGCAAAATAATGGTTTAAAAAAATTTGTGGCAGCAACGAGAGTCTTGAAGATGATGAGTGTAGTGGTCGGGCATCGGATGTTGACAACGATCAATTAAGAGCCTTAGTTGAAGCCAATGCACGCAGAAATGTTTGAGAATTTGTTTCTGAATAAGATGTAACGTATACGATTTCCAGCCAATTGAGAGAGATTAGAAAGACAAAAAACGATTTAATACATGAGTGCCTCACGAATTGAACGACCACCAAAAGAAACGCCGTTATGAAGTGTCATCTTCCCTTCTTTTATGCACCAAGAACGACCCTTTTCTCGACCGGGTTGTGACTTGCGATGAAAAGTGAGTTCTTTCTGACAACTGGCGACACTCAGCTCAGTGGTTAGATGCAGACGAAGCTCCACAACACTTCCTGAAGTCAAAGTTGCAACAAAACAGGTCATGCTGACTGTTTGGTGGTCTACGACCGATCTCATCCGTTAGTTTTTTTGAATGCAGGTGAAACCTTCATGGCAGAAAAGTACCTGTCAACAAATGGATGAAATACATCAGAAACTTCAACAAACAACACCGAACATTAGTCAACAATGCCTGCTAAATCGCTGAACTGACCCTGCAGAAGTTGAACAAATTAGTCTACGAAACTCAGCCTCATCCGCCATACTCTTCAGACCTCTCACCTACTGACTACCACATTTCCAAGCATCTCAACAACTTTCTGTGTAAGAAACACTTCAAAAACCTAAGCGATATCAAAAATGCCTTCAGTAACTTTATCGCCACCAAGACGCCAGATTTTTACATTACTGGCATAAATACACTTGTTTTGCGTTGGCAAAATGTGTTCATTCTAATGCTTATTTCGATTAATAAATCTGTTTGATCCGAGATGTGTTCATCTAAATTTAAAAGTTAAAAACTGCAAGAACTTTTTCTTGTCAACCTGATGGATCTGTTAATGGTGTTTTCATTTTAGCTTATATTTTATTCACCTCACGTTTTCATTAGTCTTCACTTCTTTCAATTACAATTGCAGATTACTTTGCATTCTCACAACAGTTGTTTACCACTGTGTTTTCAAATGTTGGTTTTCTCTTAAATGTGAGTGACAACAAGTCTCTCCAAGATTCCAGTACGTTGTGTTCCCTTTCAGTGAATATCTGGACGATGCTTTCCTTCATTTTTTTTACGTTTTCCTTGATTTTTTCATAACCATTTTCTGTCATACCAATCTGCCCATACCTGGTTTCATATAAAACCAACATTCATCTCGACAATAACTCCATAGCAGTTACATGACAGATCCATTTTATTTTGTATTTACATACAATCTCTTGCGTAGTGATTAGTTTGTGGTTCGATTGGCTAAAAAAGTATGCTCTCCTCTCAAATGGAGCCAGAAGCAAAAAAATAGAATGTACAACTCCAACGATTCAACAGAAATCAATCTTTGCTTAAAAATCGCCAATGTGCACACCAATCAGACACACAACTAAAGGAAATAATACCTGAGAAGCCTGTAATGTGATACGGGATCAATAAGTTTTCTGTGATGACAATTTTTAAAAATTTTATCTTATATCGCAAAAACTCATAAAAAAAAAAAAAAACGAATTTTTTTTTTTTTTTTTAATTCTTGTACTTCTTTTTCAATGTGCTCAGACGTAGTTTTCATAATAGTAGGCTTCGCCACTAAAAAAATCACATGAGTTGCTAACGTCATAGATGAAGTCCAACGGTGACAAATCTATAGTACTGACTATTACAAAGATATATATAGATATATATATATATTATTTATTTATTTTTTTCAATTCTCACAGAAATTATCGAGGGATTCATAAAACTAGTCCAAAAGATAAATTATTTTACTTATTTTAATTATTTTTGGACTCGTGAAATTAAAAGGAAGTATTTTTGCCGGGAAAATACTGTGGAGAGTTAGATTTATTAAGTGTATTTGATTATTAATTAACACATGAACTTTAAGTTAAAACGGCGTCTGTTTTCAAATCATTTTTTCAATGAGTTTTTTTTCTTTTTTTTTTACAATTTTTCTTCAATGTTGAATTATTTAGTTTTAGTTTTTTAAAATCCATGAAAAAAAAAAATATTTATTTACAGAAGGTTTCATAACTTTTTTTTTTTTTTTAAATATTAAAATAAATTCAGTTTCAGTATAAATCATGTTTCTTATTTTTCTCTTTTTCAATGCAAGTTTTGAAGGGTTTTTTTTTTTTTTTAAATGCTTTCATTCATTATAGACATTGTTTGACAGATCTTGTTTGCTAGAATTTCAGCAATGGCATCATTTTTCAGCGATTAGGCATATTACAAATGTCATGACAAGTCAATTTCAGATACAAATTATTAGTGGCCTGGCAAAGGCGACAGGGGAGACCACTGAAGCAGCAAAACTGAATCTGACCTGCAAGACACTGTATACAAATGTTTTATTGGTTTTGAAAATAGCTTTTTTCTTTTTACCAATTGTCATAAAAATTTTAACCATAGACTAGTATTATAATCTTTAAAAACTCTGCAGATTTTCATGTAGTTTCGTCCCATAGAACCAAAGATATGAGCATTTCAATATTCAATTTGGATAGATAGATATCTACACACCACTTTTTTTTTTTGTCAATTTTATAAGTTTCAAATCTCAGCGACTTTTAACAAATGAAGATTCGTTGGAAAGGTAATGACCTGAATTGTGTAGTAGATTATGGGATATTTGCCCTAAAGATCACATTAAGGGAATCATCCAAAGCCTATTTTTGCCACTTTTTTTTTTTTTTTTTTTTTTTTTTTTTTTTACAACCATAAAATGTTTCAATCAGTCATTTGTTTTCCTAATTTTACATATGAATTACAAAATATCTGATATTTCCCCCAAAACCTCTGGCTTTGATGGAAGGAAGACTAAAACTTGCTATGGTTTCAAATGATTTTAAATAACAGCAAGGGGAGACTTGATTCCAAATATTTCTCATATGTTATATCTCCCCTCTTTGGCTTTCATACATTAAGTAAATGTCAGTGTATAAGGGTTATTTGATACTGGAGATATTCATAATCGTACCCTATTTGAAAAGAAGAGAGATATAACATATGAGAAATATTTGGAATCAAATCTCCCCTTGCTGTTATTTCAGATCATTTGAAACCATAGCAAGTTTTAGTCTCCCATCCATCAAAGCCATAGTTTTTTTTTTTTTTTGAGGGGGGGGGGTATATATATATATATATATATATATATTTTAGTGTATGGAAGTGGAGAGACAAAATATTTGCAGACCTTACCATATGACAATTAAAGAACAGAGCAACATACAATTATATTCATGTTAAAAAATAGGTTGCAACTTAAACCAAGTCTTTGCCATTTAGGATAGTATTCTCTTATCCTCACATTATTTGATTTTTTTCCTTCTGAAGTTGTTGATATCTAGTTGCAAAAGATGGTCACAATGGTGATGTGGCAGTCAAAGCAACATTGATCTTTTCTCTTGGTTAATAGAAACAATAAATAACTAGTTAAATTCCTTGGAGAGTTGATCATTTCCAGAGCCAGGAACTCTAGCTTTTCTTCAATGATACATCTACCAGTACACACAAGCCTAACTCTAAACTTCCTTTAGAATTTTTCACCTCACTTGATTTTTATTATATTTGTTAGTTAGAGGTGGTAGTGGGATTTATAAACAATCTTCATTGGTAACTGCTATAGGTTTCAGGCCTTCAACAAGATGAAACAAAATATGCATTTAATTTAATTAATGGAACAAAATATACATTTAATTTAATTAATGAAACAAAATATACATTTAATTTAATTACTTTAGTCACAATGCATATGTTAAAATAAACCTTACCTTTTGAAATTTTTTGTTTTAATCATTCTAATTAACTGTAATTTACAATTATCTGAACACGTTACCTATCCTTCACTTAGCTATCTCTGTATTTCTATCATCTCTTACTATATTGCTTTGACCATCTCTCATATTTATAAATATTCTTGTGAGCATTTGGAGAAACCATTTTTTTTTTACAGTATTGCCATCTAATCTACATTACTGCATGTACACACCAAACATAAAAATTAGATGACAAAATAATTTGTTTTTCACTTCTATATTATCTATAAGTATAATATTAAAATAAAGACTGATTTCTAATTATGCAAGAAGAATGTCAATTTACAAATTTTAAATGAAACCAAAGTAGAATAAATAGCTGTTAATATTGCCCAACAGGATACAAAATTGTTATATATATATATATATATATATATATATATATATATATATATATATATATGTATGTAGAATGGTAAGCTTACTATTCAGTAAGGCTAGAAGTTGTGGAGCTGAACAGGTGTTTGATGAGAGCAACAGCTGTTTCCAGTGTTTAATAATGGATGTTAATTAAAAATATTTGTGTAGGAAATATTGAAAAGCCTAGCACCATGCAGATAAATAAAATAAATGAACTCAACTAAAACAAAGCATTTGATAAGCCAACCTGAAGTTCTTAAGCTTCCCATCTAACATGATACATTATTGTGCTATATATATTGATGGGTGCAATATTGTCAGTATCGAGTTGGGTTGAGGTCAAGGTTGACAGTTTTCTGATAGCCGATATATTCAGAAAGAAAAACCATAATGACTTCAACTTTAATTACAGTTATATTACACTATTATTGTTATTACTATATTCTATTATTATTATATTATATAGATATCCATCTCCTTTACAAGTTTCAATATTTCAATCACACCACCAGGAAAAGACTTTCTTTAAATAGACAAATTTTAGGAGTAAATCTGCAAAGTAATAAATTCTTAAAATTTTAGTGTATTTCACTAAAAGACAAGTAGTGTTGGTAGATTTTATTATACAATTGTTGACGCCCAAATTATTATAATGTTTGTATGTCTGCTAAAAACTTTCGACAGACACAACAAAAATTCACAATCTCGGTATCATATTGAAGCTCCATCCTTCGCCCGAAAAATATCGAAAAATTGGCCAAAAACGTTCATTTTTTCACTCCGAAATCGACAATTTTCTACAGGGAGGGGGGGGGGTCAATAAAAACCGTCATCTCGTGATAACGACCGGTTCTACGCATGCGTCAGATGACGTCATGACCTGATTTACTTTAAATAGTTGAAGAACTAAATTTCATATATGTCGTATTAGCTCAGTTGGCTAGTGCGTTGGTTTCATTATCTAAACGTTTTGGGTTCGAAGTTCGAATAGTGGTGTGAGATGTCTTTTTTTTCGATTTTTTGAATTTAAATATTAAACCAGTGTTATTTAAGCCATTTTTCACGTAACGTTTGTTTTTCTGTTTTTCTGTTTTTTTTTTGTTTTTTTTTACTTCGCTTATTCTAAGGTTTTCATTAACAAACTCCACCTCCGCCCGTACAAACACACCCAAAAACATCCGGGTACCCACCGATTTTTTAAATTTTAATATCGAAACAGGCTTATTTAAGCCATTATTCATTTTTTTTTTGGTTTTAACGTTCGTTTTTCTGTTTTCTTTTTTCGATTTTTACATTTGACATCATTCGTTTGCCATACGTTAGTTTTTTTTTTTTTTACTTCACTTTAATTTTCCCGACTTTTACAAGCTATTTTTGAGATATTTTTGATCACCGCGTAGCGGGTAAAACGGAAACTGGCTTCCAGCGCAAAACTAGGTCAAACATCACAACTTGACATTGTCGCACCTGCTAATTTCGGTTTATAAACGTCAACTTAACACACTTATCAATTTATCAGTTCCCGTGGTTGAGATGGTTAGGTCACAGGGGTTTTTTTTTCCATTTCCTTTCCACCTCCGCATCAAAGGTTCGGGTTCAAGCCTACCTTTCTACTAAAACTATTTTTTCTTTTACACCTCCAAACAACCGGCCAACGTTTTATAGGGTTGTTTTAATCTACCCCACCCCCACACACCTCCAAACACCCGGACAATGCCGGGTACCCCCGCTAGTATAATGGAAAGCAAAAATAAAAAAAAATAAAAAATTTTAAATTAAAAAATAAGGCTGGATAAAATTTTTAACCGTAGCACTGCCACCCCAGGCCCTGGGTCCAAATAGTACCCCACCATTAAAAAAAAAAAAAAAAAAAAAAAAAAATGGTTACATGTCATTCCAATGCTATCTGATCAGAAAATGAGTGATCTTCCACATAGGATTATGCTGGTCTCTTACACAGCTAACCATGTAAGATCATGAAGAACACTTTCATTAACAACTGATAATGTCTTATTGGATATCAGTAAAATTTCACATCTAATATATTTAAGCCACATTTTTATTTATGGACTAATTTTTAAAACAATTGTATGTGGATGAAAAGAATAAAATTAGTATTCCAATGATATTAATGACATGTGCCTTTTATGTTAAATATTTTTAAGTTAAAAATTTCCCAAACTGATGAAACAAACATTTTTATATTTTAAAATGCCTCATCTACAAAGTCTATATATCTATAAAAGTGAAAGTGTCTATCTGTCTGTCTGTGTACATTTCCCTATGCAATAACTCAATTTTCAGTCTACAGACTCGAAATTTGATATACAGGGTACTAAGATTTGGGAAAATCTTTGTAATCTGTTTTCGGCCAGAAATTTGGCTGTTAAGAGTCAAAGTTCAACAATTTGACCTTTGAGAACTCTACCAAACTCCTTCGCCAATTTTGGGTATAAACAATTGAAATTTTAGATATAGGTTCCTTGGACATGGATCTAACTTAACTTGATTTTAGCCCAAAACAAATGTTAAGGGGTCAAAGTTAAAAAATTTGACCTCTGCGGTCTATCAAATTACTCAATTTCTGGTCTAAACATTTGAAATTTTACATAAAGGGTATTCAGAGATAGGGCAAGATTCTTTAATCGGTTTGGGTCGAAAATTTGAGCTACCAATGTATAAATATATGTATGTATGTATGTATGTTTGCATGTCTACCTAAAACTTTCGACAGAGGTGATGAATTTTCACAAGATCAGTATCGTTTTGAAGCTTGACCCTTCAGACAACAAATACCGAAAAATCGGCTAAAAACATTAATTTCTTCACCCTCAACTGGGCACTTTTCTACAGGAAGAGGGGGGGGAATCGCTTTTTTCACCGATATTTTCGGAAGTCATCCCCTCTTTTCGATTGTCTAGCCTTAATTTAAATCTACGTCATTCCAGTTTGGCGGTGGTCATAACAGCAAAGACGTCACGTTTTTTACCCCGTACGGGTTCGAACCTGCATTCCTACTACCACTTTTTTTTTTTTCAACCCACACCTCCAGACACCAGGGCACCCATGCTAGTAATATCTAAATTTATAACATACATTTCTAATTCTGGGTTCTGTTGTTTGTCTTTTCTGTTCTTGCTTTGCAACATTTTCCCCACTTGTGCCAGTTTTACTGTGCACAATTACTCGTACAAGAAAAAAATTTTTAATACAAAATGAGCAATTTTTTTTATACAATAATTAAAAAAAAAAAAAAAAAAGCTTTTGTTTTACATCTGGCATTTTCAAAGATCAAAGTTCTGACGGCTATTCTGTCCTAAATCAGTGAAAAAATCTTTGTAGACGAGGCATTTTAAAATTTTAGATGTGAAATTTTACCGATATCCAACAAAAAGACATTTGTTAATGAAAGGGTTCATCATGATCTTACGTGGGTTCTTTGCTAAAATCTACCAACTGACAGATGATCTGTGATATTCATATAAAAAAACCTTTGCATTGGAAAATAACACATTTTGAAGCAAGCAAGACACAAAAAATAGGGCTATCATAATGAATAACTTAAAAAAATATATATATTTTTAAATAAAAAATAAAAGCACAATTCTATTTATAATGAAACTGGACTTTACATCACATTATTTTATAGTTTTAAAAAATTAAAATCCACTTATTTTGATTAATTCGAAAACGAAATTTAATTATATATTTAAAATAACAATGAAGCAATACCGATTATGATCATACAGTATTAACATTTGTTGTGTAGAAAATATTATAGTTGATGTAATTATGTTTTCTATTTACTAATCTACACCTGTGAATTAAATGATTGTTCCAAATTTTGTAGATTCACAAGACACACCAAAAGTTAGACATTTTATCAGTTGAAACATTGTGAGATGAAAACAGTAATCTGAATAATCCAAATAATCAATCCTCATCTAAAAAATTCCAAAACGGAATCATAACATTACTTTTTCAGTGAAACTTTCTTTTTTTTAATACTTAATAAAGTTCAATAATATAAAAAAACAGTTAGCTTTCAAGTTAATCATTCATTTTTAAAGTTTGGAATCTTTTTTAAAAAGTTGACTGATTATCATTTGTGTGCAACTGCGATTAGACTTATTTTGCATGGCTTTCTATTTGATGCAAGTTTTAAAGTACTTCAACTCTCACTTTTAAAGGGTCATGGGGTATTTTTCTTTAAACCATTAAAATGGCCGCCTTGTTCAACATATTGTGACCCTTGATTGTATGTTTGAAGCTATTCAACTAATGAACAGAAAGTCATTCCCTTGCTTGGATTAACATTTAGAAGGTAAAAATCAAATGTATGATTTTGTGATTCTAAACAAGAAATATTACTAACACGGTTGTGTGTGTGCTAACTGCGAAGGGTGTCATCATTTCACTTGTGTGTGCTAACTGCGAAGGCTGTCAGCATTTCACTCCAAAGTTGTTGTCAAAGTTCAATGCTACAACAGAGAATTTTCCCTCCAAATAGCTCCAGTTTAAAAACAATCAACAAGATTTATTTTTCTTTGGAGATTATGATGGTATTCGTTTTATTAGGTTGAACAGCAGACTTGCAAAACAAGATTTTGCCTGACGACATCAACACAATCCTTTACCTTGTTTACAGAGGCACACAGATCCAACCAATTGCCCAAAGCTCAACTGACTTCTCTCTGGCCATAGGCAGAGATACATGTACTTTTGACTGGAAATCCAAGATGTCCATTTCCTGTATCATTCATTCTGGTCAGCCAATCCTCAAAATCAATGACCAACCTGAAATTGACCACCTTATCTATAAACATCAAAGATCCAATTGCTGGATTGTCCCAGCTATCATTCCTTGAATGACTCAAGTGGTTCATGCCCTCTGTTTAATGAGACACTCCCCCTCACAACAAACAAATGAAATTTCGAGTGGCCTAATATAAAGTTAAAGATATTTTCAATTTCTTTCGTGCTTCTTTTTCTTGACAGAATATCTCACCCAAAAACATGCAATTGCCTAGAGGATGTTGACAATTACTTGACAATAATTCTCATAATGCATCTAGTCCGTGCTCGTCAAACAACTCATCTGCGCTGATCAGTGGATAGTGGTGAATGAAATGTATGTGCAAATATACCGCCACCGTTTGTGTGTGCACATATGGTGTTTAATAGATGTGTAAACAGACACCAAAGTCGTCTCCGGAATGCATGGACAAAATTCACACTTCTGTTTGTCTCCTGCGTGAATGTGTGTGGGTGTTTGTACATTCAAATACGTATAGTTCACAAATGTGATGAACATGAGAGACAGTTCTTTAACAAGACAAATGAACCCCCTTGTCTGCTGGGCATACCAGACTAAAGTGACATACCTTTTGGATTGTTTCCTCAGTCTTCTGGCTCTGTAAATGAAAATACTTCCCTCCGAAGAAAACACCAAATAACAGGATATATTTTATATAGTTTTATTTTCAGTGTTCTCACTTCCCTCAGAGTTTACAAATGTCTCCCCAGATTCTACAGCTTGATAAAAATGTACCCCTTCAAGCTTCCGGACCACAAGAGACAAAATTTTTCAGAGTTAATATCTTCAGTGGCTCGAACTGAACTTTTAACCGACGCATATTTACCTGCATTTATAAAAACCTATTTCTTTGCAGTTTACATAAGACTTACATCAAAGGTCATCCTTGTTATTTTTAACTAAATATTGTTTTGCTGACATCCTTTATTATAAATATTTTAACTGGCTTTAAAATATTTGACCTGGTAAATATTTTATTACAACTTTAAAATCTGTTATGGTTTCAAATATTTATCTAAAATTCTTTCTCTATCGAAATATTTTATATTTCAATAACATTGCACATTAGTCTGATTGTCCATAGAAACACTGGAAATCCAGTCTGCAGGCTCTAATATAACATCGACGGAATGTCAGCCAGTATGATGCTGAAGGATTTTTGGACTTCATAACTAGTGACAAGGTGTTGTGTCACCACTACTAGCCAAAGTCCAAACCGCAGTCGATGGAATGGCATCACTCACACTCCCTAACAAAGAAGTTCAAGATGCAGAGAGAGTGAAGTGATGTGCACCATCTTCTGAGACAGAAGAGTTATCTTCCTAGATTTCTTGGAACCAGGTTCGACTGTCAAACGTTGACAATGTTGAAGGCTTGGATTGTCCATGTAAGGTCAGAGAAAAGGGAAACATTCCATTTGCAACAACAACGCCAGAAATTTGAAGACCACGGAATATGTGAAAAAGTTCAGCTGGACGGTGCTATCTCACCTACAGTATAGTCCCGACCTAACATGGTCAGACTTCCACTTGTTTGGATGTCTAAAAGACATTACGTAGGCAGCATTTTTGACAATAACGCCATAATTGCAACCATGAAAAACAGACCACCTTGGCCGGGGTTGACTTTTACAACTGCAGCATCGAGGCTCTCATTCATCGCTGGCAGAAGTGTATTCAGAATAGTGGTGACTCTGTAGAAAAATAAATTCTGGTGCACAAAAGGCTGCTTGTATTATTGGTACAACTTCCGTTTCATAGCGCTAACCTTTTGAATTAAAAGATAGGCTGCATTATTTCTAGAACCCTTGTAATAAAACTAATAACCAGAGGTGGATGTCATGTTTTATAAAAATTTTTTTGTTTTTAAATAAAATTTGAAAAATTAAATTCAGTCTTAATTCTACTTTTTTAATTAACTATTTTAAAATTAGGCACTTTTCCAGACTCACCCCCTTCGAAAAACAAAAGGAAAAAATCTGTATGACATACGCAGGTTATATAGAGAGTTTGGTTTGTTTTTAGAGGCAGCAAAATTTAAATTAAAAGCACAGAAAAATATTTTTATATTACAAATTTGGTTTATTCCAAAATTAATTTTGGGCATTTATAAATCAAATACAATTTAAGGTATTGGCGTACTCTATTTTCACAACTATGTATTAATTTAATCCATTTCGTGACACATGATGAATTGTCAAACGAAGCAAAGCTCAAAATAATCGATAGTTGTTCTGCAATTAAAAAAAATAAAGTTAATTTAATGTTTACACTAAATAAATTTAAGAAAAAAAAAACAACTATATAATGGAACCCTACATTATTAGCAGACTAGCTGTTTTAGCTAGTACATAAATATAGATTTTAGTAACGGGCCGCATTATTTTTTTAGTTTGAGTTCAAAACATCCAGATAACTGATATGACAGGAAATGGATTACAAGATAATCTTCATTAGAGGTCTAACACTATTTTCAGAAATTATTTTAGAAATAACAGAAAAAAAAAAAATGAAAGAATTGTAAAATAGCAGTAACTTTCTGGTGCAATTAAAACATTTCTTTACTTACAAATATACGTAGTCAAAATATTTTCCATAAACAAAGCTACAATATCTTACATACAACCACTCATAAAAATGAGAAAAATATGTATATAATAAAATGAAATGATTAATTTGAGAACAAATCAAGTTTTGTCTGAGATTTGGTTGTCTTTATTAAAAAAAAAATATGAAAGACATTTTATAGGCAGCTCCCATCCAAATTCAGATCCTCGGAAAATATTTTCTGAAAAAAAAATAAATAAATAAATAAAATAAAATTAGTATCAGAATAAGGTATGAAATTTAAAAAACTCAAATATTGATTAGTATTCAAATTAGAAGGAATTTTGTATAGATTGACAAGGCCATTTGTGTATGCACAAGTACATAACTTATATCTTTTCTAATTTTAACAGCATTTTTAGGGCAAGGGAGACACTATGTTTAACAGATTTTCCAAATCTCCAACATCTTCTAGTGCATCTGCAAAAATGTTCTCATATTTATAGCAGAACAAAAATATCATTTCTTGAAGTTCATTTTCTTCACATAATTTTTTAGCACAATGGTGAAAAAATATCAATGTTGCTATTACATTTTAAATAAATAGAAAAAAAAAACTAAATTAAAAATAATTTATAAAATGACTAAAATTAACAATTACTTTTACAATTGTGCAACTCCAAATTTAATTTATAAAATAGAATTAAAACTAATTTTATGCAGAAAAACTTTCATGCAGAGACGAACACAAACTTTTTCATTTCCAATTAACTTACCCAATATGAATGAGGGGTAGCAGTTGATGAGCAAATCTAAGCTTCAGTGTCCTCTTCTTCATCTTCCTCATCGTCGTCATCATCATCGTCGTCGTCGTCATCATCCTCATCAGTCTCAAAAGTATTGTCAGGAATATCATAGATACGAATTACAGACTGTGTGAGAAGAATAACAAATTCAAATATGAATGTGAATCTAATTTTAACGTTTTTATAGAAAATTGCAAAACCAGAAAATCTATGAAAAACCTTACTGAGATCATTAAACAATGTATCAAATAGATATTAAAATGCTATTTTACTTTAAATGTGTTAACTTTTTACAATGGACAAATTCTCAACAAATTTCCTGTAATACAGTTTAGGTTGTTATTGAAAAAAAAAAAAAATGAAGAAATAAAAACTAATTTGATTCTTGGAATTCATACAATAACAATCAATTGTAAGGGAAAAAAAGTTATAATTGCATCTTGAATAAATGCATTTTAATGTTTATTCTTGTAATTTTAAAAATATTTTTTGTTCATAGTATGCGAGCCAAGACATCAACATAAAACCAAATTTTTGAAGAGAGCAAAACAGTGCCTTACCTTGTTGGGATCCTTCATAATAAGATATTTGCCTTCTTTTAGTTTCATGCAAGTATCAATGATACAACGCAAAATTCCCCAGCCATTTTCCATACTCAAATTTATTTGGTTGGCAAATTCAGTTGGTTTAAATTGTTGAGTGCCGAGAATGACATGGTTAGCAGAATCCCGATAATGAGATCGCGACACATAACTAAAAGAGAGAGAGATGGAGAAACAAAGATTAAGATGGTAAAAGATGACAACCAGACAAAAATGTACATTTTCAATTCCAAATGTAGCAAAAACATTTTCTGGCAACACTATATTTTGAAAATTTTAAAGCAAACCTACATGAAACAAATTTATTTCAAAAACAAAAGCGAGCCAAATTGTATTTATTAAAAGTATAACTTTTTTTCTTTTTACCTAGAGAGAGAGAAAGGATGCATTTATTATCCAAACTGAATTTTATTAAGATTTTACTTTTTACTAAGTGTGAAAATTAATACAATTTTTAAGCAAAATTAAAATTTTAATGTCAGTAATTCCTGAATGTGATATCGGTTCCAACATGTTTTTGTGGAACAATTTGTCTGACAAAATTTTTTTTTATATCACTTTTTTGGGGGAGGCAATTTTTTCCCTGGAGCATTCTTTTAAGGTCTACAAACAGCAAGTAATCACCAAGGACCAGATCTAGAGAATAGAATGGTCATGAAAGCAATCTGAATTGCAATTCATGTAGTTTTACCATTGTTACAATTTAATTGTGAAATGGTGCATTGTCTTTGTGAAAGAGCATTTTTTTCTTCATTTGTGGCTTACTTTTGGATTTCTTCCTTTACATACAGCAGTATTTACTATTGATGGTTCCTTCTTTCTCAAATTGATGAAGAAAATACTTTGTGCATCACCAAATGCAAAGGTCAAAACTTTGTATGCTGATGTTTGCATCTTTGGTTGCTTTCATCTGTTGCTGTCCATTGCTTATTTGACACAAAAGTGGTGGATCCATGCTTCAAAAAAACTTTTACATTGAAGCAGTTGTAAAAACGCTATAAATCAAATTGTAATCAAACATGGCATCCATTTTGAACACGTTTTTTGTGAATCAATCATGCAAATATGGTGAATGTATATTCCTTTTGACCATCTTTTCTGCTATCTTGAACTTCAATTTATGGTCATCCAAAATAGTTGCTGAACTTGTTTTTCAACACAATTGAAGATGACCATATTTAAAATCAACATACCATTTCTTGACCATTGGTTCTGATGGAGGAAAGTCTGAATAACATTCAACTTGAACAATATTTTTTTCCTCATCAAAAAACAATGTTTTATCAAAACATGACATTTTTGCAATTTTTAATTTGCAACAGTAGCTTCACTCAGATCAATTAATTAACAAATAATCCAATTTGACACGTGTTATATATGAAAGTAATTTATAAAAACTCATGATACCATCTGTCAGACATGGAACATATTGAATGATGCATTAAGAGGGTGTTACATTTAGATAACATAAAATATAGGTATTGATTGTTATATTAATAGAAATCTGTTGTTGGCATATTATTCATGTTGATATTTGTAGTTGATATATTAGAAATATTTCATAAGTCAAGGCTGAAGATCCTTTTCTCACAAAAGCTCGTATATTAATAAAGGAGACAATAGTAATATATTTTATTTTATTAGGGGGGGGGGACACCTAAACATGATGATCTACCATGACGATACACTGTTATTTAACTGAAATCTTGGCAGAAACTGAAATCCAACAATCCAATATTACTAATGTGACATGATTGCGCTATTAATACCAAGAAATATTCCATTTAAATGAAAAATTAAAATTTTCTCATGGTTAGTGAAATATTTCAATGAAATATTCATGTAAAATGTGAAAGCTAGAAAAGAAAAAAAAAAAAATTTACCCAAATTTGATTTGGTCACTTCCAGACAAAAGGGAACAAATTGTCCATTTGGCCAATTTGCAACTGTTATTCTTTAACTCTGTAGCGAGGACAGCACCACGTTGAATATCAAGTTTGCTGCGCCAATCGACACCACCACAAAACTGTCAATTAGAAAAGACAAATTGTCAAAAATAATTTCAATAAGCAAGCAGAGATATTAACCACAAAATTACTTTCTTTCTTTTTTATAAAAATCGGTATGTATACATCCTTATATATTTGTATGTAGAGGGTTCACTTACATTGTTAAACTTTCAAAGAGTTCTGAAAATATTTTGTGTTGTTATTAATAGTGATTATGTGAAATTTTACTTTGGGGACATAAAATAGAAAGGTGTAGTGGGTTCTGGTGATATCCAAGCTTCAAACTATTTTGTGAAATCAAAATATACATAGCTAAAAGTGTAATGATGAAACTAAAATTTCTATAAATAAAAATTAAGTGATATTTTGGGGAAAGATAAAATGCAACTTTAATTCACACACTGTACACATTTTTTTTTTTAAATTTATTCAGCTAGTATACTTCTGATTTGCTGCTCCATTCTTTTTCATCTCTTGTGCTAGTTAGTGAATTGTTATTTTAATCGACTTTTTGAAGATTCAACTTCATCTTCAAATGTTTCAACTTTTCTCTTTCAATTTGAAAACTTTGATTTTATCTCACATATGCTAAAATCCCCAATGAACCCAGAACATTTCCATCACTGCACTCCTAAACTAAGTAATCATTATGAATTTTGGAACACAGGATGTTAATGAGAGCCATAGATAGTTCTATGCAGAAAGGACAAAAAGTGAATGCAAAATCTTTCTGAAAATTCAGCTTTCTCCAATCTTTATAAAATTTTAACAATTAGTTATTAGACATCAAAATCCACAAATTTCAGTTTCTTTGAACAAATTTAAAAAGGATTTGAGAGAGCATATGGGTACATTTTGAAATTCAAGTATATCATTTGCATGGATTGGGATCCATAGTCATTAGATATCAATTAAGCAAGATTCTCTGAATTTCATTTTTTTATTTTTTATTTTTATTTTTTTTTAAATCAAAAAATATTTTTTAAACCTCTTAAACTTTAAAATTTAGGCATTTTCTACAATCAAAATCATGCTATGAATTTTGATCAAACTGGAGTAAGGATTCTAGACATAAGACTTTATGTTATTTTGATTTTAATAAGCAGTGCAAAAACTTCCATTACTTCAGATCTTCAAGCCAAAATCTAAAGTAACATCTCGAACAATAAACAAACATTTCTATAACGATGACGTTGCTTGCATGGCTGATTTACAGTTCATTTCCAACAACAGCTCTAATTTTCCACTATAGCCAAATCGTTTGATTGATTGATTGATTGATTGGTTTTACGGCATATCAACCTATGTGGTCATTTAATGCCGGAGTCCTTTTTTTTTTTCTTTTTTTTTTTTAAAACTATTTTTAGGGGGGGGGGGGACTTTTTCAGCCTTTCCTCCCTTTTTTTATAAAATCGAACTAAGAAATTAAATATTGTATTTATACATGGTTGTGTATATTTGGGTGACTTTAAATTTCCTTAAATTTTCTTATATAAATTTACTTTCCTTAGTTATGCTAGAATATTTGTTGAGTTGACCTTTTCAAAAAGGTCCTCCATATTGCTTTCTGTATAATATAGTTTTCTAGTTGGGGCGAGGTCATCACACCCAACTAGGATATGTTTTACTGTGAGTGTCTCCTGGCATGGGATGCACTCTGGCGCCGATTCTCCAGTTAGTATATAAGAATGAGTAAAGTTGGTGTGTCCTATGCGCAGCCGAGTCAGTATCACATCTTCTCGGCGTGATCTCTTGATGTCCGGACATCGTTCCTTAAGTTTAGGTTTGATTGAGTATAATTTGCTGCCCTCTTGCTGACTCCACCACAGTTGCCATTTTTCCTGTATGTATGCTTTTATCTGGGGTCTAAGATCAGTATGTGGAATCTTAAAATTGTCAGTTGGAAGGTGAGAAGATTTTTTTGCAGCTGTATCTGCCCTGTCATTGCCTTTGATCCCCATATGGCTGGGGATCCAGACAAGAATAATGTTTTTAGTGGTTGAAAGGATATTGATTTTTTCTATTAATTTTGTTGTTAGTGGATTTTCTTGTTTTTGATTTTGTATAGATAATAGGACTGATAGAGAATCTGTGAGAATGATGAAGTTTTTGGTGGTTTCCTCTGAAATTATGTTGAGTGCTAGATCGATAGCTATAGTCTCTGCAGTGAATATAGATGCTTCATTTTTAAGATTTCTCTTCATTGTGGTTTTATGGTACGTGCATCCAGTGTGATTATTGCTTTTAGACCCGTCTGTGTAGATAAAGGTGTAGTCTGAATATCGTAATTTTAAATGTTGAAGTTCGTCGTGGTATTCAATAGGGTTTGTGGTAGATTTGGACTTTTTGTTTAGGTTCAGTTTTATTTCTACTTGTTTCATGGCCCATGAGGGTGTTGAAGTTATGAATGCTGGAAATTGGAATTTTCGATTCTTCAATGCTTTCCTTCATTCGGAGCCCGAAAGTTTTGATAGTTTTTCCTCTCATGTTGAAGAGTTCTTCATATTTAGGATAGAAGGTACATTGGTATGCAGGGTTGTTTGGGCAAGACTTCAGTTTGAGTAAATATTGAAGGGCTAACTTTTCTCGCCTTAGATCTAGTTGGGGTTCATGTGCTTCCGTGTATAGACTGTTCACGGGGGAGGTTCAGTATGCTCCTAGGGCCAATCTTAGGCCAGTATGGTGAATAGGGTCTAGGCTTTTTATATATGATGTTCAGGTCAATCCATATATGAAACAACCATAGTCTAGCTTTGAGCGGACTAGTGCTCTGTAAAGTTTGAGTGTTTCCCTGTCTGCACCCCAATCAATATGTGCTACTACTCTCAAAAGATTTACAGCTTTGTTACATTTTTTTTTCAGATAGTTTATGTGTGGGATGAATGTTAACTTTTTGTCAAATAAAATCCCTAAGAATTTGTACTGGTTAGTAACGGGTATGGGCGTTCCTTCCATGGTTAGGACAGGATCATTATGCATGTTCTTTAGTTTGCAGAAATGCATGCATTTCGTTTTTCTTTTGGAAAATCTAAATCCATTCTCTTCCGTTCATCTCATTACTTTGTTTAAGCACAATTGAAGCTTCCTTTCTATTATAGATATATATCTAGATCTACAGCATATTAGGAAGTCATCCACATATAGGGAGCAATCTACCCCAGGGTTAAGGTTTTTTACAATGTTGTTAATTTGGATACTGAACAGGGTCACTGACAGTATACTCCCTTGAGGTACTCCATTCTCTTGTTCCTTCAAGTCCGAGAGAGCTGTGCCAACCTTTATTCTGAACAGTCTATTTTTTAAAAAATTTCAATAAAAATTGGCATTCTGCCTTTTAGTCCAAGCGCCTTCAGATCCCTTGTAACACCGTACTTCCACACAGTATCGTAGGCTTTTTCCATGTCAAAAAACACTGCTGTTAAATGTTCCTTCCTTACAAAGGCTTCTCTGATGAAGGTTTCAAGTCTGACTATGTGGTCTATTGAACTTCGGTTTTTCCTGAATCCTGTTTGAAATTCTGTAATAAGATTCTCTGTTTCCAGGAACCAGATTAGTCTTTTGTTTATAATCCTTTCCATGGTTTTACAAATGCAGCTTGTTAGAGCTATTGGCCTGAAATTCAATGGATCTGAGACATTACTTGATTGGGATTGGATGTTTGAGTTTTCAGATTTGAGGATTGGTATTATTGTGGCCTCTTTCCAGGTCTCAGGTACGTTTCCACTGGACCATATAATATTGAAAATTTCAAGTAGGTATTTCATTGAGGTTTCTGGAAGTTTTTTGAGGATTTCATATGGAATTTCATCAGGCCCTGTAGTTGTGTCATGGGATTTGGTTAGCGATTCTTTTAATTCAGGCAAGGTAAGAGGTTGGTTGTATTTTTCGGTATTTTGTGATTTAAATAGAATTTTCTTCTTCTCTTCCTTTTCTCTAATCTTTTTGAATTTTTCTGTTTGTCTGTCACATGATGAAATTTTTGATAAATTATCTGCCAGGTTATTGGAAATATCTTTTTGATCGGTGTATATTTTGTTGTCTTTAGAGATGTGGGATATTGGTGTACTACTACACTTTCCTATTTTCCTCATCATGTTCCAAACTGTTTTTGCCTTGGTATTCACATTAATTTTGGATATATAATTTCTCCATGTTGTTCTTTTGGATTCCTTTATGATTCGTCTGGCTTTTGCTCTGTTGTTTTTGAAGAAATCCAGATTTTCGCTTGTTGGGTACTTTTCGAATTTTCTCAAGGCAGCTCGTCGAGCTCTGATGGCTTTTCTGCATTCTTTTGTGAACCAAGGTTTGTTGTGATTGTTGGTTTTGGTTGTTTTCGGTATGGTATTATTTGCTATGTTTGTGAGTGTTTTAATGAAGTAGTTCAAATGGTCATCTTCATCATTCTTTTCGATAATTGGTTTTTGCACTGTTCCTGGAAGTCTTCCCAATCCGCTTTATGTAGGTTCCATTTGGATGTTTTTTGTTCAGTACTAGTACTTAGACTTTCCAGGATGATTGGGAAATGATCACTCCCACAGGTGTCATTGTGTACTTTCCAATCATAGTCCATATATATGGAAGGATCACACAAGGTAAGGTCAATGGCGGTGAAAGTACCTGTTGCTGGGTACATATAGGTGTAGTTTTGATTATTAAGGAGGCATAGATTATTTTTATTATGTTTTCTATTTCTTTTCCTTTTTTATTTGTTTCTTTACTTCCCCATATTACATTGTGACTGTTGAGATCTCCTAGTAGAAAAAAGGGTTTAGGGAGTTGTTTTATTAATTGAGTTATCTGTTTCGTTGATTGTATCTTTTGGAGGGATGTAGATTGAGCAAAGTGTTATAGTTCTATGTAGAGTCACTGAAACTGCAATTGCTTGCAAGTTTGTGTTTATATTTATTTGTCGTCGAGGGACTTCATTCTTCACGAGTATTGATGTGCCTCCAGAAGCTCTGTCCGTATCTTTATTTATGTAGTTGTAAGATGTGTAGTGTTTTATGTTGATGGTATTATTTTCTTTCAGAAAGGTCTCCTGCAGACAGACAAGTGCTGGGCTCATATTTGTTATTAATAATGTGAGTTCATTTTGGTTTGCTTTTATCCCTCTGATATTCCATTGTAATATTTTGTTCATCATTTGGAATTGTGTTCAACTTCCATAGTCTCCAATCCCTCAAATCTATTTTCTGTCGGAGTTCCTGTTCGGGATATAGATCGGGATCTTTCTTTTCCTGTTTTTGTTTGTTTTGTTTTTTTGTCTGGGGGGATTTTTGATTCTTTTCTGGCTTGTGATGTGTTTGATGGTTGTTCAGTTGTTTTTGTAGAAATGGTTTGTGGTTTTGTTTCTTTTTGTGGTTCAGTAGTGTCTTTACTTAATATTATCCTTGGATTGGTTGCAGACATTGCACTATTCATTTTCCTCATTTCTTCTAATAGTTCTTTCATTTCCTTTATTAGTTTGCTTAAGACATCAATTTTCTTGTCAGTTGTATCCGTTACATGTATATGACCATTTTGATTGTTGATTGGAGTAGTTTTTTTAGTTGCATCTGCATATGTTTTAGTTTCGATGATTTTCCTGGCCTCTGGGTAGGATATATTCTATGTTTTAGTTTGGTCACTTCTTTTTCTCTTTTCAATATTTCACAATATCTAGAGCCAGCGCCATGATTTCCAAGGCAGTTGACACACTTGAAATCTTTTCTGCAGTCAATGTGTGGGCCGCTTTCTCCACATCTTCCACACACTGGTAATCGTGTGCACCGATCTTGATGGTGTCCAAACTTCTGGCACTTGAAGCATTGGAGGGGGTTTGGAATATAAATTTCTACATTTATTTTCATATATCCAACTTTCACTTCTTTGGGTATGGTGAGGGAATCAAAAGTTAGTATATATGTGTTGGTATCGATTTTCTCACTGTTTTTTTTGATTTGAACTGAATGTGTTAGATGTTCGTAGGAACATCTAACACATTCTGTTTCTGTAAGTTTGTCTTGATTTCCTCCAAGGGACAAAGTGCAAGTTTGTGGCTTTTCACAACTCCTTTGCAGGTATTTAGGGTTGGATGTCTGTAGCATTTGACTTTGATGTTTTCAAATAATTTTAGTTTCAATATTTCTTTAGTTTGTTCTTCGTTATGGGTTTCTATTAGTAGGCTGTCGTTAAATTGTTTTTTAATAGACTTTGGTTTTAACGTTTTAAGATTTCTTTCAATTTTAAAAGGTGATAGTTTGCTCAAAGGAGTTTCCTCTATTGATTCTATTACTATGAATGTTGAGTTCCTTGGTTTTATCGTCTCTTCGTCAGAGCTACTGATGTCAGAGACATCAGAGTGGGTTCTTTTTGGGTGGTTGGGTGGTTTTTGGGAGGAATAAGCCATATATTTTGTTTTCTTTTTTCGTCATCTTTGTTCCCCACCCACCTCGGCGTCCTATTTGGGAAGAGCCTGGGGGGAAACCCATTCGCCCAGCCTCCACAGGGATACAATGATGATATAACCGACTTTGGTGGTATCATAATGATTATCTGTTCTCTCTTGATATTGCTATGGGATCTGTAGCAATCCTGAGGGGTTTACAGCCTCGTCATCGATATTCACACCTAATCGATTGACCCTCAGCCACCGCTTTCCATCATATATTAGGGAGTAGGGTTATTTGTGGGAGAGGGGGGATGTGTTGTGTTAGTAGTGAGTTTTTGGAATGGGCAATATATGGTGGGGCTTGGCGTGACTGGCCGATTGGTCGGATCGGGCATCTCCGACCGCCCGTCTAGTCAAAGTAAGGGCCAAAGTAATGTGTTGCGGTGCCTAAACTTCTATGTATCCTGGTCTAGGTTCGCTCAATCACCAGGATCACGTCCTAAGACATTACGGGTAGCAACATTGAGGGATTTTTACCCTCTGCAGGGGGGCAGTCGGTTTGCTCTCATGCCCTACCGACAGGGCAAAAAAAAAAATAAACAAAATAAAATAAATAAATAATTTAATAGAATATATTTGTTTTCTTTTTTTGTTTCTTTTCCTTTTTAAAATCTGTTTCTATTTAACCCATAGTTGGGACCCTAACAGGTACTACCACTCCGGGTCAGGCTGGACCTGGGAGCAATGGCAATTAAGAGGTGGCTCCACACTCCCCAAAGCCCGTAAGTCGGACCTCACCATCGGATATAGTTTAAGGTCATATCCAGGACCGGGAGTAAGATAGGAAAAAATAAAATAAAAAGGGGGGGGGGAGAAAGGCTGTTGTTTTTGTAGAACATAATTAAGTTTTACAAAAAAGATCAGAAAACAAAAAACGTCAATGTAGGTACATTTCGTCTCAGGAAGCCACAGGGCAGCCTGATCTGGTAGCACCAAATCACATCGGATGGCATATTGTGAATATATATATATATATATATATATACATACATACAAAAATCACCTTCAAATCTTATCCTGGTTATAGTAATAAAGAAATGCTCTCCAAATCCTATCTTGCTGAATTTTGCTTCTCGATAGCTGGAAAATCGCTTCTGCAGAAGCAATTTTCAAGAATTTTTGTGACGTAATTAAATTATTGATGTAATAAGTTTCCTGCTGTTCACCAATAACATTGAATAATTAATCTAGCAATAGTTCACAATCTCAATGCTAAACTTCTTACTGATCAACAGTATGGATTTAGGCCACCCCATTCTACTGCGTACACACTACCCTAAAAGTAATCTATAAAGATATAAACCCTACACTAGATAAAGCAGGTGAAATGAGGGCAGTAACTCTGGACAAGGCTATTGACAAGATTTGGAATTAAGGTGTTCTCAGAAAAATTCATTCATTATAATTGAACCAATATTTAAATTTTCTAAAATGAAAATCATGTAATGGATTTTTACCAAAATTGGAACAGGGATTCTAGAAAAAAGGTTTAGTGGTATTACATCTTGATTTTAATCTTCATAAGGGAGCATAAAAGTGGTACAAAACTTCTGAATGGAGAATTAATTCTTGTTACATGAAAAGATTTCATTATCAAATGGCTCAACAAAAGAACATTGTAGAAATATGCATCCACATTTAAAAATGGTACATAAACTACCATCTAGGATGTTATAGAAAAAACAGTTTATAAAAATGACAAAAATGTGGAATTAATTCTTTCTCTTTTGGATTTTATTATGAAATGGAAAATTTTTTAAAATTGCTTTGTGTAATTAAGATTTATAGAAAAGCATAGAAGTTGTAAAGAAAAATTGAACTTACCCTCGAATCCCATTCATTGAGAGTTTTGATGTTGATAAATTGCAAATCTCCATTTGGTCCATACATGACAGCATCATGCTCACACCGGACAATCAAATTAATATCATTTCCCAAATTATATTTACGGTATCTTAAAAAGAAAAAGAGAATTAAAATCAGCATTTTTATGATCAACAGAATTGGAACAGTATACATGAGTCAAAAGTTAATCTTCTCATAACTTGAAAAATGTTTATCCTTTTAATAAAACAAAGAAATGTATAGAAATTTAGCAAATAAAAATTTAAAAACAAAATTTAATATAAAAGAATACTAAGTGGAAATATTTACAAACTTTTTTAATTAAAAAAAAAAAAAAATTACATTGCAAACAATTTAAAAGTTTAAACTAAAGTTATATTTACGCTCGTTAAAAAAACAAAAAAAAACAAAAACAAAACAAAACAAAAACACGAATCAAACTTCTTTTGTATCAACATTAAAAATATTACTTACCTATATCCAACTGACGCAATAACAGCTTCGTCATCATCTCCAGCAAATGGATTTGGTTTATCAAAAGAATATTTCTCCTCTCCCTAAAAGCAATTTTGTTTGAAATTGTCAATGAAAAGAAACATAAAATGTTCAAAAATTTTTAATTACATTTTGTCAAACTCATATAAAGTTATGTAGCAAAGTTATAAGTATTACTAAATGTTACTGTTTAAAAGTTTAGATTTAATAAAAAAAGATGACTTCTGTTTAGAATATTGTAAAAATTACTGCGATTTTTCACTAATTTGAAACATTAAATTCAAACATAAAGAGGCCTTTTTAATAAAGTTTTCAAAGAAACTTTTTTTCATTCTTTCTTTCATTTAACTAATACTTAAATATAAATCTAGTTATAAAATTCCTGATTAGCCATGTTGAACTTATAAATAAACTAAAATACTATCTGCCATCTGACGACCATTAATTTAGCTCTAAATATTAACTTGGATATCTTAAATAGAAATCTATTGTACTTTTAGAAATTAATAGTTTTCATTTAAATTGATAAACATTAAAAATTAAAATATTTATGAAAGGTTTTAGTAATTTTTCATTTAAGATCATTTTAAATATTGTTAACAAAACTATTACATATATGTAGAATAAAATTACAAATAATACTATAGATCAATTATAAACTGTTTAAAAAATAGTTATATAAATTAGGCATACAGTTTTGTTTTCATATTTGCCCTACTCTATATAGATTATTTCAAAAGACTTGTGTCATTAATTTCAATAACAGCAAGCTGTTTTGATGGTAATATAAGCATGATAAAAGAAAAATAATTTTTGTAATTATTCATTTTAGATTTAGTGTTAAAACTTTCATTCAGTTAAATTCTATTAAAAAAAATCTCACTTTTTCTAGAAGTCACAATTAAACCTGGTATTTCTAAATGGAAAAATAAAAATCATTTCCTATATGTTAATACATGAAGGAAAATTATACTCTTTATTAATTTCATTTTTTTAGGATAAAAAAATAATTTTTAATTACAAATATTTAAAATTCAAAGGTAAATATTGCTTTTTCTATGAATTTTTTTACTGCTTACATGAATACAGAAATACTGATATTTATTAAAAGAGACTTTTTAAAATCGTTATGTAAATTAGCCAAAACTTGTGAAAGAAAAGATGGTATATACATCAGCATAAAGCAAGATTCTTTGTAAAAGGAATTGATTCTTCTAGGCTATCAATATTGTAAAAAGGTAAACAAATACAAAATTTCATTCAAAAGCAGCTGGTTTAGGTGGTAGACAAACTGTCACAATCAGTACTGACTGCAGTCTTGAAAAGAGGAAATAGCTGTAGATAATCATCCATTTTATATCATTTCCTTTGGACGGCGCACACATATTTTATATAGTTACTGTTAAATTCGTATATGAAAAATTCATTTAGGATTAACTACACAGATCAATTCCAAATTGCTGTGTAAAATTTCAATATACACTAAAAAGAGCATTTAAATAGAGTTTCAAAATTAAAAGCCTCAAACATGTTATATATGCTTCAAAAAGAATTTTAGTTTTCAAGAGTCAGCATAAAACCCAAGATAGAACAAAAATCACCCCCTTCTTTCAGTCAGTTTGCAATAGAAAGACAATTTACCACAAAGTAAGAGTCAGTATTATACTAACAACAATAAAATCTGAATTGTGAAAAGGAAGAAAATCTCCAGTAACCTTTTCTATGCAAGGAATTTATCCAATTCGGAAAAATCCCCCCTCATGGAAGAGGTAACCATGTCTTATATGATGTGTAGTGCCAAACGTGTATTCATGCTGAATTTACCCCACAAAACCAGTAAAAGCAATAGAAAACAATCATTGTTTCAGAAGAAAAAGAAAATTTCCAGAACAGAAGCAAAGATTTAAAATCTCGATTCTAATAAGACATGAAAATGTACAAACCATTTTGAGAACTTGTTGAGAAAAATTGTGGTTAATAAATGTTGCTTCTAAGGCCAAGTTTCGGGGGAAATTGATATTGTTTGGACCTTCTTCTTGGGGAGGTTCATTTGCAGTTTCACTGACAGTAAGGAGGTCAAATTCTGAATCATCACGCTTGTCAAAGAACAACTTATTGCCAACACGCTGGATGATGATATCCCAACTGTATGTTGAACGGGTACAGCACATGAGGGTGGCTAAGATGGAGTCCGTTGCAAACACATTGCCTTGCGTCTTGGTCAACTGATTTCACAGGAATGAAAGAGAAATTAGATGCAATCAAGTTTTGATATATATATATATATATTTTTTTTTTTTAAAGTTTTATATTCAACTTGACATTTTTTTTTTGTACATTTAAAAACTGAAACAAACTTTACAGATAATGCATCATCAACAAAATAGGGTTTTTAAAATATGAAACGTTTTGCTTTATATATCTCCACACTGGGTAAAAAAGTTTTCAAACTAAAGACAATTATATTCTTTTTTTAATAGAGTAATTTATTAATGGAAAAATGACTTAAATGAAAAATATAAGTGTAGAAAAAAAAAATGAACTAAAAAAATATTGATAAAAAGAATTTACAAGAGGACATTTTTTTAGAATCAATGACATATTCCTGTAACATTTTGAGAGTATGGATACACTGGGGTTGTGATCAGTCAAAAAAGTTGAACAGGTAGACTTACCTGCCTAATGATGGGATCATCAGTGGTAGTGACTTTATGGAAGCTACGATTAATTCGCTTAAGTTGCCTTTCATTTTTAGTGGTGACACGATCATAAGACTTGTCATAGAATTCCATCTTACCACACAGTACTCTAAAAAAGAATGAAAACATGTTGAAAGAAACTTAAATTACTAAATTTTCATCACATGTAGAAGGAAGGGCGTACTCCCAGTCCATGTGGAATAAAATCAATAAATAATCACACTGACGAATAAGACATTCTAAAAGTGCACACAAACATAAGTTCTAATACCAGTTTACCTCAGAGACATAAAATACTGGAAACATTTCAGAAAATTTTCATTATTTTTACTTTTTCATTATTCACCACCTTTCTTTAATACATTAGTACAATTTTAGAAAATCGAGATTCTTCTATATAATTAAAAAGAAAAATATTTGAAAATTCTTAATACTGACAACACAAACAATATTATCAAGAAATTGATCAATATTATTTTAAAAACTATTTACATTCTTGATAGAATCTGCCAACTTATTTGATTTCTTGGAAGAAAAATATTTTCCAATAACAAAAATTATCAAAAATGTCTAAATATTGCATATAATTTTTTTTTTTTAATATAAAATGATCCCGAATTTATGAACAAGACATCTATTGTTATATAACTGTTTCTTCCATAGAAGACAAAAAATGGTCATATCAATTTATAAATTTGAACATCCATTTAATAAAAAAGTCAAAAGATACCTATTTTTAATTTGGTCATGTTTCTACCAATCAACTCAATTCATCTTAATAAAGCATGCTCGTGTGTGCGCGTATGTCAGGACGTGTGCACTAACATTGCTCAGGAAAATTGAAATACCTCCAGAAACTCTCAACACCCTAAGTAATATTTTTGTTTTCAAATAGCGATATCAATTATTGCTATTGATTCGAGGAATGAAATGAATTATATAAACAAAACATAGAAAAAAAAGGAATAATTTGTGTTAAAATGAGGTTGACATTTTTTTTAAATGTCAACTACTTACAGATCTTCAGGAGGATCAACACCAGGAAGACTAAGTTTGCTTAGCCGAGGAAAGTCCATATCTTCCACCACCTGCCAAGTTTCACGAACTTGGACAGAAGCATCACGGTTCTTAACAGGAGCCTAATAAGAGCAATATAGGACAAAAGATTAAAAACAAAACTATTTCTTAGATAAGTTTTCAATATTTCATTAGTATCAAAATAAATGTTAAGTATTCCAAAACATGGAGAATATTAAATTAGTATTTTCTAATTTATTAAAATGAATATTGATAAGGCAATACACAACTTTAATGAATTTTTCAACATTCACTCAAATTGTTTATAGCAAATGAATCAATAAACATTCTAATAATCCTAAAAAAAAAGTAGATTTATTTACTGTTATATGACATCTAAAATTTTGATTATGTAATTTTTCTTTAACAATTAGCTTTAAGTAATTATCTTTCAAATTCAACTAAAAATTTATATAAAATGAAAGCATTAATTTGTTTTAAAGAATAATTTTATGAAGTCTTAAGTAGTAAATAAGATTTTAGCTTCAAGTTTTCATAAGTCATAAATGAAAATAAAAAAATTACAATTTCAAACAATGTTTAAAAGCGAAAAGCAAAAATTAACCTTTTGTTTGTTTTCTTGGAGTCTTTTTCCAAATTGTTTCTGCCATTTACGTAATTGCCTCTGTCGATCTCTGAAGATAAATAATTTTGAGACTTTACTTGGAGTACAGTAGTTACATATGGCAATAAGTCAACAGAAATAGATATATAGATATAGAAAAATTAGTTAAAATTAAAAATATTCTTTCACCAAAATTTATTATTATAGAACATGAATATGAACTATTTTTTTTCACGGGTTACAGAAGAGAATAAGAGTTGCAAACAATGTGATAGAAAATATTTTGATTGGCTGTTATGATCCATAATCATATGTTAATTAGGTTAGAATTCAATATAAATACAGTATCCAGTTTTACTAAAACAATGAATCATAACTTTTGTTCTTTAAGGAACTTATTTTCTTTTTATGTCTTGAAATTGAAGAACCTTATATGTGAATAGACCTCTCCACTTTTAGATGTTTATCAGATGAAGATAACCACCTTTTAAACTCAACAATGGGTGATGGAATACAGGTGTTATAGAAGAATGAAAAAAGAAATTATTTCATTATTACCTTTCTCGACTTTTCTGCGTTTTGGACAACACTTGGATATTGGCTGCAGCCTGTTGTTGGCGTCTTTCTCTTTCCCGACGTTGTTTATTCTATTTTAAAAAAAAAAAAAAAAAAAATTCCTTAAAACATGAAAAACAAAAAATATATGCCTTTCTTTCAATCTAATTTTTAGCAATTCATTTCAATTGTTCAAATACTCAAAAAAAAAAAAAAAAAATGTTGGATTGAAAACAAACCCTATTTAAAATGGACTCAGGCACATGAGTAACCAATTGAAAAAAAAAAATTTGAAATGAAGGTGGATTTTCCAACCTAGGAGGTCATGTCTCTCACACATCAAATTTTACATTAGATCAGTTTTCAGGAAATTCTATTTTAAAAAGTAGTTAATATATTTGGGAGGGGGGGGGGGTGAAGCCTATGTTGAAAAGTTGGTTAAAAAAAAAAAAAAAAAAAAAAAAAAAACTAATTTTCTTTAAATTCTAAAATAGTTTTTTTAATCTAAGTTTTTCAGTGTTCACTCAGAATCAAGTAAAAAAATAAAATAAAATTTGTTCAAAATTGAATTTTTTAAAAAGTCTTTTCTTACTAAAAGTATCAATGTTTTAAAGGAAACAGGAAGGTATTCATTTATGAAACAAAAATCCACCTCCTTAACTCATGAAGTATAGCAAGATTAAGATTTTTAGAGAGGAGAGGTGAAATAAGGAAAGACCTGTAATAAGAGAAAAAAAAAATTAAAATTGAACAAAAAGGACAGAAAATCTTAATGATTTAACCTTTTCCAGGAAAAAAAAAAAAAAAGAAAAAAAATTTCCAAATTGATAAAAAGCAGAAAACCTACGTCCCTGTATATTGCAATTCATCTGATAAAAAGATAGGATCTGTAACAGTCAATGTTAGTAGAAATATAAAAAAAAAGAAAATTACACCAGTTTTTAAGGAAAAATTGAAAATATAAATTCAACCAAAAATTTTCTACCAGTTATCGTAAATAAAACACTCAGTATGTTTTTACTCTTTTCAACTTTTTGCACATCATTTTAATGTTGTGCAAAAAGTTGAAAAGAGTAAAAACATACTGATGGACTAGCATTTAAGGTGCTACAAATGCCCGGAACTCCAGTCATGTTACAAGAAATCACTTCATATGCATGTCGGTTAGGTCTTTCGTGCACTCTCAGGCATGAGGTATACATTTATGGTATTCAGTTGATGCAAAAAGTGGCACACTGTGCACAAAGTGAGATGGCAAGCATTCAAAACTCCACCAATACCAAGATTCTGAGAGCATAGCTGAAAGGAATCTTTCAAGTTTGCTGCTACAAATCCACCTGATAATGACAAAGTTGTTATGCTTGAAGCCGTCATAAATCAGAAGTGCTTGGAACTCACATTTCACTGCCATGCAAATTAGAGGAATGAACATAGGCTAAAAAGAGCTTGTCTGAAAGAAATGTGCATAAGGATTAGCAGAAGTTTTTTTAACCTTTCCCAAGCAAAGCAACAGCAAACATCAAACTCATTAACACTACATTGATTCTCAGAGTACCTTAGACATAAACCTTAAACAAAGTTAAGCTATGGTTAAATATAGAATTTGTGAATATTTCTTGGAAGTAATACTGATTAAACTTAATTTTGTTAGTCTTGTTGATTAGACCAACTAAAGCATTAGTTTCTAATTGCTTAAGAAATGGTTGAGAGTTCAAACTCTTCATTGGGTAATATCTTTTTCTCTCCAGCCAAACAAAATCCTATAAAATACTAAAAACAATCGAAAGGAACCAAATTATGAAAATTCAATAATCGTTATGTCACTCTCATGAAGCTATTTCCCTTGCAAAAAAAAAAAAAAAGTCAAGTCCATTTCTCGTACTTATCCCAAAACAAACTTTATTAAAAGCATGAATAAAAACAGACCTGTTGGAACATACGCCTTCCTCTTTGGTAAATTGGTTTCTGGCCTCTGGATGTATCAACCAACTGGAACGTACTTTCATCTTCATCATGGTAATAAGCATATTGGTTACCTCCAGTTCCAAATGCAGAGTTATACTTTCCTGAAAGAATAGAAAAAACATGTCTTTAATTAGAAATGTTTTCTTTTGCTCAACATTAAATTACATATTTATAGCAAATTGTTTCAAACATTTTTTTCATTTTATAAACCTGCTACAAAAATCAAGTTTATCCTATAAAATAAACACTAAATTAAAATATATTTCACTCTATATAATATTTGTTAGAATTTAGCATGCATACCATTGTGGTAACCTGTTACAATTTCACAAGACATAAGACCAGCTGAACAAAGTTCTAAAAGCAGGCAATTCTAAGAAAAAAAGCTTTGTTCATCAAATTTGTGTTTAGATTAAGGCACACAGAGTGTGGGAAGTTGTTGATAGTGGTTGTAGCTAGATGAGTATTTTTATGAAAGGGGAAATTGTAGCTCAAATGAGCACTTGCCATAAAAATAATGATAGAGCAAAGACAGGCTCACAACGTCTTTTCTATGGGGAAAGAGGTTGCAGGTAAGAGAAAATGGCATCACCTACTAGTTTTCTAAGACAGTTGTGAACTTTGTCAAAGCAAGATAGAATGCTCCAAGCAGCTCCCATTCAGATATGGCAACAGTACTTCATTTTAAAAGGTGTCTGGCTTTAATATAGATAGTGGATTTTGTCAGGAGTAAGATATCTTCTGGAGCAATAGAATGATGTAACTATATTTCTGGCCACTTTGGCAACAGATTTGATGCAAGTTTTCCATGTCAGGTCAGACCCAGAAGTTTGTCAAAGCAGGAAGTTTCTTTGAAATAGGAGCCATTCATATTAATTGGAGTCAAGTGGGGATCAGAACGTTTCTGGTGAAAAGATAGCCGTTTTGGATATGTTAAAATTAACCAGCCACTTTTTGCGCCATTGCACCACATAGCATTACAAGTTGATTTTTTCTTTTAAGATAATTGTTATTTTATCAACTTGCATGAAGAGTTATGTAAAAGATGATTAAAACCGTTTGAATTATGCAAATACCATCAGTACCTATTTACTATGCCTCCCCACGGGACAGAGTTAGACACCAGGGTCGTTTTTTTAACGTGGAGAAAAGGTACAAAAATAAAAATTGTCTCAGTCGTGAAGGATTTCTCCTCCGCCGAAAGATGCAAATACTATCAGTAGTTCAAAAGTTATGAGATTAAGTGCCCAAATTTATGCTTTTCCGTGGATATTTTTCTTTAGAAAAAGTGGGTTAAATTACCGACCTCAATATTTCAAGAAATTTAGTAATTTCGCCACCATTTATTTTTCAAACTAATCTCATGAAACTTGGTACTCTTATGTAAAATTGTGTGCTCTTTCTGATTATGCAGTCAAATCTGATGTATCTCTTTACCATAAGCCATGAATTCAGATGTACAAATTTCAATTTTTTTTAAACTGGCACATGGTATCATACAGTGGGTGTCTTTATGAACAAAACTAAGTATTATAGTAGTATTTAAATATAGTTTTATTGAGAATAGGCATTTTCCTGCCTCCTCAAGGAGAGCTTAATCTGGGTGTAGCCATTAAATAAATTTCCTGCCTCCTCAAGGAGAGCTTAATCTGGGTGTAGCCATTAAATGCCTAAAGAGCATTCATGGCCGGTATTTATTACTCCCTCAAAGAAAAAAAAATTGAGTAGATATGAATTAATCTCAGAAATAAATCAAAGAAAATTTTTCATATAGATTTTGAATTTCTGTAAAAGATGAAAATTCCCATAGTCGACCAGTCCAATTTTCAATTTTGTAAATCCTCTATCTGGCCAAAAATATACCCCTATTTTCTGAGATGCAACCATAAATCGTACTCTACGTGAATCCTTGCATGTAGCTTCCACAATACCAGGATACCAGGAATCCTGATAAGCAACAACTAAATATTCACCAGTTGATGGTAATTTTTGTCATTTCTATTGTTATTTTACTGAAAATTCAATTTAAAGAAAGAAATAAAACGGTAATTTTTTACCTTGTTTCCACCTTACCATTTAAAATGATTACTTCTGTAGGTTTTTAGGGTATGCTGAAAACGAATATTGCATTCAAATTTTCTGCAAATAAGTAGTTTTCCGGATATTAAGCAATGTCATTTCTTATGTTATCGCTGGTGGCCATCTTGGTATGCGCAACTGCGCAAACCCGAGAAACTATGCACAAATGCACATACCAAGATGGCCACCAGCAATAACATAAGAAATGACATTGCTTAATATCCAGAAAACTACTTATTTGTGGAAAATGTAAATGCGATATTCGTTTTCAGCATACCCGAAAACCATTTTAAAGAAAAACGTTATGATGGAAACAAGGTAAAAATTTACAAAATGCATCACAATGAAATTCTTTATCAAACCGCCTAATTATTATTATTATTTAGATATCCTCAGTTAAAAAAATAAAAACTGGTTTTACAGATTCGAAAAAATGGTCTTGACAATGAGTTAAAAATATATTCAAGTTTCATGATATCTTTAATTGTTAGGCGAAAGTACAGAATAGTTAGCAAAAAACACCCTTCCTTCCCCATGTTAAGAATGGGTTTCTAAATAACATTATGGTAGCACAAGTAAACAAATACCTTTTATTTGTTATATATTTGTTTGTTTTTTTGATCACTAAAAAACACAATTCTACCTTAAGTACAAATAAGTTAAACACATGTACTTAGTACATTTTGTTGTTTTTTAAGTTTTTAGTGCATGTGTACTAAAAGTGTTATTAACAAAATAGAATTGTTTGGAAATCAAATTTGAAAAACTTGAAAATAATTTTTTTAAATTGACAAACTAAAAAATGACTAGTCTATTAAGACTAGTTTTCTATTTTTAAGAGAATACTTTAGTAAGCTCAGCGCATAACGTGCTTAGCAACCGTTTTTCTGTAAGCGGATTTGATTTCTATAAAAAGATAACATTTTAAAGAAAATTCAACGCAATTAATAATTGTCAAATATTTACACATTATACATGAAAATAATTCTGAAATTATTATTTATATGAAAATGGATGATATATGCCGATTTATCTTATCAATTTTGAAATATTCTTCGTCAGCTCGGTCGTAACTTTGCTTCCTGTGGTCATTAAAAAAAAAAACAAAAAAAAAACACTAACATTAGTAGAGATGGACTTCTTTTTTTATATAGCCTGTAAAATTTCAGCCATATCCCATCAAATTCAACCCCGCGTATATGTCTCCAAACGTAACGTATAAAATGTAAATATTGAAAAAAACTGTTTCCTATTTTTTTGTCATTTTTTACTGTTTTTTCATTTTTAACTTGGAGCATAAAAACATTGAACGCAAAAAAAATAAATTAACATCATTGGAATGCTTATTTTATTCCCTTTCCAGCAATGTAATTCTTTTAAAAATTGACCCACAAATAAAAAAGATATGACTCATTGAAGCACATTAGGTATGTATGGTATGTAATATTGCCGATGTCCACGAAAATACAGCATACGCTTGTAATGCTACACCACATGCTCAAGGTCAGAGGAGAGAGAGAGAGACTCAGAACTTGGTCATTGTTGGCCTTTGAAGTATTGCCATATATGGTTATGTTGTCTGCATATATGTTGATGAATGAACTTAGAAGAATGTGATTTGGGAGATCATTGATGAAGATAAGGGAAACAGTTTGGCCCAGGATGGATCTTTGAGGCACACCAGCATTGATACTTTGAACTTCAAACTTCTGCACATCGATGACTACTTGTATGAAACTATAGGAGAGAAGAGACTTTGTGGTTGACAAGACATTTCCAGATATTCCATAGCTGGAAATCTTATGAAGTAGACTTTTATGCGAAATCCTATCAAATGCTTTTGATATGTCAAGAGCTCTTGCTCTTTAGCGGAAACCTCTGTTGATAGATTCACAATTTCTATATGAAATTAGTCAGTACATCAGCTGTAGATCTCACAGGATGGAAACCATATTGCTTGTCACTGAGTAGGTTGTATTTGCTGAGATGGTTGACAATTTTTCTATTTAACAGATTCAAGCAACTTACTCATGACACACAAGACTAATTGGTCTGTACCGAGATACAGATAATTGATCCCCAGTTTTTTTGTTTTTTTTTAAACACTGGGCAAATTAATAAGGTTTTCCAAGGTGTTGGAAAGCATTTCTTCTTTGGTCAACAATTGAACAGCTTTGCAAAAAAATGGGTGCTAGTTCTAGTTGCAGGAGTACTATACCTAGAATCTTGTCAGGACTAGTTGCTGGCATAAAGGTTCTTTTGGAATGTTATTGCTATTTTTGGGGTTTTATCTAGGTCAACATATTTTTAAGTTTTTATATACGATAGATTTCATTTTGTTTTCTTTACATTCGAATCTTTGCAATACAAGCATTGCTGTGTGATTTGCTGTTAATTCTTATCTGTTGCCTTTTTAATTATATAGGAGTTATTTAGGAATTGAGTGTTTGGCAAGAGTCACTTCACATAATCAATGACATGAAAAAGGTTTATATAGCAGAAGGGAATGTCTAGTGATTGAGTCATTAAAAGTGATTTGCAGTTAAAATATCAAATCTTTTACTTTCATTAATTTTCATTTGCTGACAGTTGAATCACTTGAAAATTGGAAAACAGAACAGAACTCACCTTTTTGAATATTTCAACTAATGTTGAGACAATCGGAGGCGGGAAATTTTATACTTATTTTCCAATACCAAAAACTATTCTTTTAATAGTCCTTTGTTTAAAATTTAATTTTCCATGTTGTACCAATAAAAAATTAAATATTTCTTTTATTTTAAATGACAAATAAAAACTAAGAACTATAGATCACCCCATCACTAACAAATGTATTTTTACATTTTCAAACATATGCACATATTACATAGTTTTTTTTAATAAAAACTATTATCACTACATATTTAGGGATTTAAAAATAATCAGAATTGGGAAAAATACTGGAATCGTCCCATCACTGATTCCAACACAATTTTACTTAATGACAAGATAATAGACATACAAAAAACAATAACAGGTTTAAGATGAAACTAGAAAAAGTATTAATAAATAGCTTTAAGATTTACAAACAAAAATTAAAATCAATGTGTCAAACATTGATTTTAATTACAGTAACATCAGTGTTAAATAAGAAAAATGATGTTATATTTTTCTTGGCTGCAAACATTGTCAAATAGTTTTGAGTTGAATGTTATAGTTTTAAGATAAAGTTAGAAGTCAACAATTTTTTACACTAATTTAAATAAACTAGAACCATCACTATCCCCTATCTCATCTAGATTTTGAAATTGTAAAATGTATATCAATTAGTTTCCTTTAAACCTAGAGACTAGAAGTTCAACCCCTAGTTAAAAAAACAAAAACAAAAAAAACAATTACCTTTGATACAGGAGGTGTTTTAGGATCAGAAGTGAACATTAAGTTTTTTTTTAAAATTCAGTCAACTTTAAGGAGTAGATAGGCTCTGCCTATCGCCGGCTTTCACACTCCTTTGTCTATTAGCCAGGTATATAGGTAAAATACCAAGGACTCACCTGAGCCACTGTGCTTGGCCTTGTTTCCCGACTAGGACATTGAACGCTGTTCCCTTATTCCCTATTTTAAATTTCTTTCAAAAATTGAGCAAATTGGGTTTGCTTGCATGCCACTTGTGCTCACTCAACTTGTTTGAGAGGTTGAGGGTACCTAATTGACAGTTTGTCTGGCTGCTGTTTCCGACTGACAGTACAGGAGCCCTAACTCTTCAGCAGCGGTTAGAGCGGCTGCTTTATCATCAGCTGTATAATATCAAGATAGTTGTAGTGCCATACCGCGCATGGAAAGGGACCCTGCTGCTATCTCTAGTGGGCTTTCACAAGGCCACAAGTTTCTAGACAGGACTCTGATAATGGACCACTGTGTGTATACTTAGCGTCAAAACAGGCCCACTTTGCTGAATGCTCTTCCCCCAACCTGACATTAAACAAAAGTATAATGGAATGACAACCCAAACATATCACGATAAAACCAGACAACCACCCAAATAAAGCCAGTTCGCCTTCATCCTTGAGGCTCACTTTCACAAATATCCGTGGGTAATCTAGATGATGTAGAGTCTTACCTTTTAATAAACTCCCCGGATATTTTAGCATTAAATAAAACAAACTTACACTCTTCAATCCCTTCTAACTACTTTAACATGACAGGATACCTCCCACTTTGTCGTAAGGATTCGGATAGATATATGCACGGGCTTAGAGTCATCCGTAGCACCCTTCCTTTAACTAGAGAGAAAAATCTTGAATCGGATGACCAGGCGTTTATGTGCTTACGACTAACATTTCATCACTGCATTAGTTACTTATATTTTCTCTACCGTTCTCCCTTAAGTCAGGATTGTACCCTAATTGATCATGTCTCTGATAGTATAGATGCAGCACTCTTAGATAATAACGCCCAAATACATGTGCTTTGTGACTTTAATATCCACCATAAAAATTGGCTTGGTTTCTCAGGTTACACAGATGCAGCCAGACGCTTTACTTATAGCTTCTTGCCTACCAGATCGTGAACCTCAGCAGGATTCACTTCTAGACCTATTTCTCACCACAGTACCTTAGGATTGTTCGACTAATGCCCACAGTCCACTTGAAAACGGAGACCACCTAGTGGTTTCAGTTGACATCACATTTAAATCCCAACCTCAAGGTAAGGAACCATTGCTCAAAACAAGGTACTACAACAAGGCTGATTGGGAAGCCATTAGAGAACACATCCAAGATGCTCCATGGACTGATATCTTCTCTCTTTCTGCTGAACAGTGTGCCAATGAAATAACTGAATGGTGTAAAGCGGGCATTGAAGCACAGGTTTCCACACCAAGTATTATAGCAAGCCCCACACATCCCCATGGTTCACTGCAGATTGTGCAGCTGCCATTACACAAAGACAGCATGCATTCTACCAGTTTGTATGTCATAAGTCAAATACAAATAGGCAAAAATTCATAGATGCTAGAAATCATTGTAAGAGTGAAATAGCAACAGGCAAAAGAAAGCATGCTGAAATAATCAGGAAATGCATTGAATTGCAAAAGATAGGAACTCATGATTTCTGGAAAATCTATAATAGTGTAGTGAATAAAGGACCATAAGTAATTCTTCCACTGAGCAACAACTCGAAGGTTGCATGCACGGCAATGGAGAAGACGGAACTGCTTGCCCTGTGATTCGCCTCCAACTCCACCTTAGAGCCAACAAACAATTCCCTCCCGAATTTCCTTATGCGGACTGAAGATGTAAAAATCACTTCTCATGTCCACGATATCATAAAAAACTTAAGACACCTCAAAGGCGTGTGGGCCTGATCACATACCTGCTATACTAATTAAGAAATGTTCAGCCGTGCTAGCCCCTATACTTTCCAAGCTCTACAATAAATGCCTTGCTGAACCTTGCTTCCCTGATAGCTGGAAGATGGCCTCTGTGGTATCAGTGTACAAGAATTCTGGTGAAAGAACGGACCCTGTCAATTATCGCCACATTAGTCTGCTCCCACTCTTCACTAAAATCTTTGAGACCTTAATTAATCAAGCACTAGTTCACTACCTCGCAAAAGCAAATCTCTTTAACAGAATGGATTCAGGCAATGTCGTTCTACTACAGATATTCTGTCATCTCTGAACACATTTACCATGTACTGGATAAGGCAGGCGAAGCCAGGGCTGTAGCCCTTGATCTATCCAAGGCTTTTGACAAAGTCTGGCATAAAGGCTGCTAATGAAAATTAAATCGTACGTTATAACTGGACGTATACTAAATATAATTAGATCCTTCTTAGACAATAGAAGCATACTAGTTGTCATTGACAGACATACATTCAAGTAGCATAATATTAATGCGGGAGTGCCTCAGGGGTCAATCTTTGGACCATTATTCCTGATTTTCATAAACGACCTCCCTGATAATATTGTGTCCGAAATGGGTATATTTGTTGATGATACAATGCTCTATAATATGCATGAGGGAAGAACAAATGTACATAAATCTAAGACAATGGCAGAATCGTTAGAAAATGACCTGTAGACTATAGTGGAATGGGGCCCGCAAATGGATGGTAAAACTAAGCTGCTCTCCTTTAACAATTACAAGACGCCTCTCCAACCCCCTACATTCATGACAAATAGCACCCTACCCGAGAATTCTACCTTCAAACTCCTCGACCTAACATTTGCGGGCAATATGAACTGGAATAAATACATAGAGAACATTGCAAAGGCTGCTGTGCTGTGAAAAATCTAGTCATGCTAGAAGACTACTCACACCCGAGAGTAGCCTGTACCTTTACAAGGCCACCATTCGTCCATGCATGGAGTATTGTTGCCACATATGGGCTGGTGCATCTACCACTAGTCTCTCCCTCTTAGATAAAGTCCAAAAAAAGAGTTGTCAATCTAATCGGTCCCACTTTATCAACTAAGCTCCAGCCCCTGTTCCATTGCCGCAATGTTGCATCACTGTGCCTGTTTTACAAATATTTTTATGGAATGTCTTCTGATGAACTCGTTTCACTTGTAACCCCCCATCGACATACATATCCTGGATAAACCCGCTTAGCAAGAAGATCTCACCCCTTCATTGCTGATGTCCCTAAATGCCAGAAAGCTTTCTATTCTAATAGTTTCTTCCATCGAACAGCCAGACTTTGGAATTCCCTTCTTGCTGCCTGCTTCCCTGGATGTACTGATATGCAGAAGTTTAAATGCAACATATTTTGTTAATCTTTCCTAGACATGGACCCAAATAGTAGCCCCTTACGTCCAAGTGGCGATATGCTTTGTAAGGGGTGAACATAAGTAAAAAAAACAAAAAGCTCATCAGTTGCTTTTCATTTAACATGAAAAAACAAATAAAAAAAAGTTGACTTACCCAAGTAACGTTTGTCTTGGTAAGTTGCTCCAGTCCAATCAGAAACCTTGATAAAAAAAAAAGAAACAGATCTAAAATAAAGACAAAAAATATTTAAATGGGAAGATTATAAAAACAAAAGCATACCTCTTTCGATGGGAACTGATATCCTACTTTATAACCATATATCTGTTACTCTTTTCTTTTTTTTCTTTTTTTTTCTTAATTATGTCTATATTCACATTTTCATTTTAACAATTTGACAGAGTTCTGGTAGTTTAACTTTCATTTGCTTTATTACAAAGTTTCCAAGTTTTTAAAGATGACAATTTTGAACTACAAATATTTGTAAAAATAACTTGTGTTCAATTTTTTTTTTTTTTTTTATTTCAAATAAAAATTATTACTAACTGTATCTACTCGGTGTTGCTTGGCATGCAGTAAAGTGATGTTAGTTTTAAATTTCCATTTGTTTTTACATTTCTTAAACATGTGAAGATAAAGGTAATTTTAGCTATAAGAAAGATAACTCAATTAAAATTATTAAATTATTCTCTTTCAATTTCATCTCCTTGTGATTAGGTAAAGAGGTTTCATAACAGACGAAG
Organism: Euprymna scolopes; assembly: GCF_053919585.1. Taxonomy (NCBI): domain Eukaryota; kingdom Metazoa; phylum Mollusca; class Cephalopoda; order Sepiida; family Sepiolidae; genus Euprymna; species Euprymna scolopes. Next base: position 62,634,076 of record NC_136506.1, on the reverse strand, counting down.
TTAAAAAATAAATTGTAGCAAAGTGCCTTATGTTGCTAATCACATGATACAGCAATAAGAAATGAAAATTAGCTCATCAAAAGCAAATTTTGATTTGTCAGCTAAAAAGACTATTCGGATCAGACTTGGAAAATCCAAGATAACTTTAGATATAGATTACATACAAGAAAAATTAACAATTTCAACATAACAGTAAATTTGTTTCTCTAGATATAGAGGTTACAAACAAAATTAACTACATTATATAGTTTCTTTTTGTTTGTTTTAAATGTGATTTGTTTAATAATTTAATGATCAAACAAGTGTAAATGTAACTTCAAAAATCCTATTCGTAAAAAAATAAAATTGCTTAAATTTTTTGTTTGTAAATATTTTAAGAAATCCCCAAAAGCATGGAGTCCATATGGGTCAAGAACAAGAATAATGTTCATATAGAAATTAAGAGGGGGTGTAGATATTAGTGATGGTACGATTCCATACTAAATTACACATTCTAATTCTTTATAAAATTCTAATATTTAACTATAAAGTTTAAAAAAAAAAAAAAAAAAAAAAAAAAAAAGGGTTAATGCATAAAAATACATTTATGGTAGATGATGTATAGATTTTAGCTTTAATGGTAGTTTCAAATCAATAAATATTACTACTACCAGCAGTGGAAGATTGTGTTTTAAACAAAAAACAATTAAAAGAATTGTTTTTTGTTTCGGAAAATGGGCACAAACGATTCTGATACCTCCAAAAGTTCCAATTTTTTCAGATTCCCAATTCAGATTAATCGTCCCAACACCAGTAGATATGAAGATCAAACCAATAAATAATTTAAATAAAACTTATAAGCTGCATACAATCTTATAAAGTTTTTTAAAATCAAATTCATGTGGGAGGTATAAACGTCTTTAAAAAAGTTTGCAAAGAAAAATTATTACAGTACCTAAAAAAAGGCTCACAAAACAAAACTTACAAAGAACATTTTGTTCAAATAGCATTTTACAAAATGACCTGGAGGGTGGAACAATAAATTTGTCACCCTAAAGAAAACAATTCTACCGTTTTATTTTAAAACTTATTGAAAAAAAAAAAAAAATCAATTCAGATATCTTAATTATGTAGTAGAGCTGACATCTACTCAATGTAGCCGCCTTCAACTTCAATTACTGCCTCAATATAGGTCTGGAACCGGGAGCATGCCTTTTCCACAAGCGCCAGCGGGAGCTTGGTGAATACTCTTGATGGCGGCAATCAGACTGGCTTTGGTATTGTAGGTCGTTATGTTGGTGATGTTCTCGATGTAGATGAGAGAAGGGTACAAAATCTTAGAACTCCTTTGAAGCCAAGCCCGGGTCTCTTTGGACTTGTGGGCTGGTACCAAGTCCTGCTGCCACACCCAGGGTCGGCCAGTGGTCAGCTGATTGCATCAGGGGGTGATCACTCTTCAGCCCATACAGGTACACTTCGGCATTGACTTTTAAGCAGAATTTGAAGATGTAATGTGGCCCTCACTTGAAACCATACCAAAGACCATAACCAGAAACTTTTCATCACCCTGGGCACATCCGTGTTATTTGTGGCAATCCAGCGATGCATTTTGAAGGTGCTGTCAATGGTTCTGTTCTCATAACTTGGATCGGTAGAGAGCAGGAGTTGTACAGCGGCACAACTCGAATCTCTCAGTTGCTCTCAGTATTAAACTGAAAATCTCTTTAACCCTTATCCTTGAGTGGCTCCTGGGTCATATATATCTCATCTCAAAATGACGTTTCAAATATGAAACCATTGCAATGCTATTTATTTATTCATTTCATGTGTAAAAAAAAATTTTTTTGGCAAAGATTAGTCTTAATTATGGAAGATGTATTTAGATTATTGAATCCGTGTATAAGGTTGATTAATCTCTTGAAACAAATGTCTTAATTGTATTTAAGACAAGTATTTACTCACCGTCAATATTAAGGAGTTGTTCAGGTCTAATATATTATAGCAACGATTCAGCAAATGATATAAAAATGTTCAAAGTATGTAACCCCCAGATATTTTCAGATAGCATTTAGGCACAGTTATTGTTAAATAAGGTAATTCACCCTTGAGCTCCTGGACTTTTTTTTCTTTTCATCTGTAAGATCATCTGATTCCAATGACCTCTAAACCATTTTTAGACAACAATTCTTTGCAAAATTACGGTGGAAAGTGATTTGTTTCAAATGGCAAAATATTATTCCCAAAACATCTTAAAATTTGAGTTTATTTACAAAAATGTTTTTTGTTGGTCAATCAATGAGCCCTCAACCACTCTCAGGTGATTTTTTTTTTTTTTTAGATATGAAATTAGCTTCTATTTTTTTTTTTTTAATTTTTGTTTTAATTTTCTTTTATTTTTTTATTTCATTAATAATGGCTACTGAATTCCATGGCATGTGACCGTTTTACTTGTTCTGCAAAGAGCTTTTGATAAATTTCCCTATTCCCTTTTATACAATGCAATACAGAATCTGCTGCAAATGAAATTGCTTGACACTTAAAATAGCATCAATTTTCTTTGAAATTTTTGTAAGAGAGGAATATCCAACATTATCGGAAGAACCTTTTAACTCAAAGTCTTATTTTTATTTCTTTTAGTTGAAATCAGTTTTTGCTGTTACCTTTTGATTATATCAGTTTTTAAAAATGTCATAATTATGGAGACAGAATTGGTAAAATGTGAAATTTAATTTGGAAATTAAACTTGATTCTAACTTTAGATATAGTATTTATTTTTAAATTTTTATTACAACGGTGAACGCAATTACGAGGTGGAATGATAAAATTGTCGCCCTAGAAAAGACATGATCCCATTTCCGTTTGATGAAAACTTCTTTTTTTTTTTTTTTGTTGGAGACCATTTACTAGTTGGCTAGTTGTGTATAAATCCTAAGAGCGATAGGAGCCTTCTATCATGTCTGGCGTTTCTGTAAGCCGGGGGCGTTGTGTGGCATCAGACCCTGAAGAGTCATAGGGATCTTCTGTTTGTGCTCGGCCGCTGGTTTCTCTGACAGTGGTATCTGCTGGATATTCCTTTTGCTCGGAAGGTGTGTAAGTGAGCAGTGTTGGTTGGTTGGTTGGTTTGGCTGTTCAGTTGCACTGCTGGGGCTGTGGGACACAGGCATTGGTCCAGGTAGTCTCAGGAGTGGGGAGCGTTCAATCACCGGTATGTATTTCCGCAGGAATTTCCGGTTCTGCAGCGTAACGCGTCCAGAGTCGTCGATGCGAACAACGTATTGGTCGAATTGTCGAACCTCCACGATAATGCCAGTTTTGTCCGATTTCTTAACGTTACTATAGCATGCAGCAAAACAGCATGCATAATGGAGTTCGTTTTTCAAATCCGAGACATCCGACTGCAATAATTCGACTACAAATTCAAACCGGGTTTTGTCCAAAACATACGGATTACTCAAATCATTCACATCTGGACCTGTGATCACCCCAGGTGGCTTAATCCCCCCCCCCACCCTGAGACAGGTTTCCTATTTAAAAACACACACACATAAAAAACAACCCCCCCCTTTCTGTTGAAACATTGTTAGTTACCTACAAAACATAATAGTATCGTCCACAGATCCATGTCTCTTTTTTGCTTACATGATTATCCACCCCCACAAAAAATATACTCAGGTTATGTCTGTGTACCCTCGGGCCACTGGAAGAAAAAAAATGCAAGAATACAGAGTTGTGAGACACGAAGTCCCCGTCGCATTAAAAAGATGCTGTAATCATAGAGGAGCTTCAACTCTTTAGTCAATCTTCTTCATTAACCAATGATTACAGCATCTGGAAATACATGAAATAGAAGAGTGGTTTCTGAAGAGCAACATCATGTAGAAACACACTATGCTGTTTAAGAGGAAGTGCTGCTAGTAGACACTGAGGCTACAATATAAGACTCACTACCATAAAGAAGGATCATTCACGCCAACACTTTGTAGATCTTTGGTGCTGCATCTTACCTCATATTTTGACTAGACATGAGAATTCAGCAGAAGGCATTATGTGCAAAGTCAATTTGTGCTTTGATATCATCTCTATCTTGAACTGCAATGATGGCACCAAGATATTTTAAACTCAACCTCTTCAAGATCACCATTGAGGATAAGTATTTTTGTCTTTGAAGCATTTATTTGAATCCTAGTCTGCAATGCAACATGCTGAAGCTCATCAAAAACAAACTGGATATGAGCAAATATGTCACTGAGTAGCAACATAACAAATATGTGACACCAGGAAACTATTAAGGCATGTGAGGTGAACAAGTCAATGACATAACATTTTTACCATATTTTAAAGTGTGCCAAAACTTCACTACATACGTGTATATGGGATCATGTTGAGCAATAGTATACTTAAAGAAGATTAGGCAGAATACCATCTGCTTGCATAACTTTACAGAGGGTGACACTGTCAGAGTCAAATGCAGCAGCAAAATCAAATTGATAGATTCATTGATTTTGTGCAATATCAAAGTCAGCTGTTGATCCTGAAGGGCAAAATTCATATTGCTTTTCATTACATAATTTGTTGGTTGGCAACTTCTGAATTTATTAGTCAAGTAACTTATTTGTTGTGGTATGCATAAAAAAGACCAAGTTTACAATCTGCAAAATTTAATGAAGAATTTGCATTTTCGTACAGTAGCATTTTTGTGTTAGTCCATGTAAGTCATTGTTGAAAATGTGGACATGCTGTAAGATTGGATAGCAAAAAAGCTTTTTGCGGTGTCAGTTACGACCGCTTGGTGAAGAAGAGAAAGAAAAAAAAGAAAGGAAGTCAAGTGTTATAGTGGAAGCCATACTTAACTGTCAATCACAGAGGCCCAAGGGCAGACAATTATTTGTTTTTTTTTTTTCAAATTGTGTTTGTGTGTTCACCTCACTTAGCAGTGTTTGTTAAAACATGCACTCCTGATGAACCAACTGCAAAAGAGATTCAGACAATTGCACTTAAGGGAACAACGAGGATACTAAAAAGAGCTCTTAGTTGGTTTCAATAAAAAGCAGGGCAATGTTGGCAGCTGGTTTGGCTGCCCCCATACTCAGCACTACAATCTTCAAAGGAAGAAAATTATAAAAAAAAGATACATAGCACGAATCTCCACTATTTTTAAATACTAGGTAGACTAATGAAGTTTTCAAAGATGAAAAGCATTTTCTATTTAGGCAACGATTGAATAATTTTGTAATGATACGAGCGATTTCAAATTTTTTGAGTAGCAATGTAGTCTGAACTTGTTGCCAAGATTCTTAATAACTTTGGCAACACCCTGTATTCCGTCTTAATATGGAAACAAAAAGTGAAATCAAAGCTCACCTTCGTTCATGTCAGATCAAAGAAGTTTGGTTCAAAAACAATACAAGACAGTTTTCAACTTAATCACATTGAAATTCAACACATTCAATTGTCCTGAAAATTATGGTGCAGACTGCACATGAAACAAAAATTTTTAAAAATACAATAGGAGTTTGATTTAGCAAGTACTAGTGTAGTAGTCTTCTGATGACAATTTTGATTGTTGTACAATCTGATGAAGCCAGAATCGAATGTGCTAAGTAAAAATATTGCTAATCAGCCACATACTTCCTTAAAATGCTTCAGTGATGGAACTTGTTAAGAACATTCTTAGAAAGTATTGACAAAATTGTAGAATTAATAGAATTTAAGTAACAACTTCAAAATTATGATTCATGTATCAAATCCGAGTGACAAGTCTGGTGTTCCAAATCGCTAATAATTTACAACTGAATTGTTGAATTTGTTATTGTTTGCTAATCTAACTTCTAAAATTTTCATTTGTGAGGATTCCCATGTTCTGATTACTAATAACATTAAGAAATCTTATTTTGAACTGATAAATTTTCTAAATTTTAGATTGCTTAATGTTTAAATGTAAAACTCACTATTTTGAAGGTTTTTCACTTTTTGAGCTCTAGCAGTTTCGACAAAAGTATGGTCTAATTTTTGTGATACATTTATGATGCAAGGATTTATAATAAGCAATTCAAAGGGCTGCCATAGTTGTAGAAATTTTAAACTTTGAAATGAGCAAGGGGGGGGGGGATATTAGACATTGGTACTTTAAAAATTTATGAATTTAAACTGATAAAAAAATTTTTTTTTAAAAAGCTATGTATTATTAATATGCGTTAATGACACAAATAATATGCATTCCTTCAATTAAGAGGCGAAGCAAAATTTAATACCAAACGTGAAAACATGTTTTCATCCTCAAATTCTAGGTTTGCGCAATTTGTAAATATTACTATACTTTATAGGAATAATAAGTTCAACAATTCTCTTGACTCGAGAAGGTTGCAGAGTCAGATTCTTTTTTAACTTTGCAAGACCTGGTGACGTTTTGACTAGCTTATACCTGCTGTTGGCTGGAAGTGATTTGCGTATGTGACAGTTGTTAATTAAGAACACTGCTTTCTTCCAGCAGCAGTCTTTGAGTCAGTCCGCTTGGGGTATCTTGTCCGCCTGAAAATACCTTAGTGTACTTCTGTTACCTACACACGGAGTTATTTTGGAGGTGGGTAAGGTGCTCCTTTTTTTACTTCTGGGACTCTTTGAGAAGTTCTGATGACGGTTACTTCTAGAGAACCTTAATTTGTTACCTTCACTAGAGTTCGGACGCACAGGTTTATGATTTATAGTCTTGTATTACTTGACTCCTGACAGAGCTGGGGGGTCGTGATTTAGGAATTTCATAACCTTAACACCAGACTCAACTTTGATTTATCGACTACTTTAGTGTCGGAGAAATTTTCAACAACTTAGCAAAATTGTATCCTTAAATGTGTATGTATTGGAGAGGGGGTTCAGAAACATAGGCAACTCTAAGTGCGATCGCACCGGTGTCACGTGAAAACTAGGTACGGGCAAATAAGGATAGGGGGACCTAGTTTTAAAAGCCGATTTATCATTTTTTTGTAGGTTTCCGAATACTTTTTGATTGTATTTGAAAGATTAAGGACTAAGTTAATTTCCCAAAGAAAAAAAAATATTCGTACACATGAAAAAAAAAGTTATGAAAAATGTTTTCACGGCGAGCTAATCAATTCAGCTAAATTTTTAAGTTAAATAAATTCATTGTAAAAATCCTTTTAGAGATAAATATTAGTTTTCTGGGTCTATTTCAAAGATAATTTAATAAAAGTAAAATTCTAAGATATTAAATTAAATTAAAAAAAAAAAAAAAAAAAAAAACCTTGTTTGCACAAAAAATAGCTGAATTAGACCCAAAATCGAGTGTTTTTGCTGTTCACAAAACTATAACAAAACCATACTGTTGGAAATACGGAATATGCGGAGGCCCAAAACCTGAGACAGTCGAAAAGCTGTCTGAGAATGACGTCATGTAATTAAAAGGAAGGAGGGGTGCTGGCCCCCCCCCCACTCCAGACGGGCACCTGTACATTTCTATTGTAAATGTCTGTATAAATTTTACAATTTTTTGATTTAATTATTTTTCTATGTTCCTGTTTTTAAATTAATTTTTTTTTAATTATTGGCCAATATTATATAAAAATTACGTTATGCCAAAACTTTCACATTCTTGCGAGCAAGGAAATTAAAAATTTTGCATATAAAAATTATGCAAAATCTGTAAAAAATAAAAAATGTAGAAATATTTTTGCTAGTATTATTTTTTTTTTAAGTGTGAAAATATTAAATAACAATGCTTAATTCAATGGTAATATCGGTAGTTCAAGAAAATAAGGTGCTCATGCACTTACTGATCAACGCTATTTTTTAAATCGTATTTCCAAGTTTCATTAAAGTTTTATGGGTTTTTTTATTCAATTGTAAGGTTAAAGTACAGAATAGGTCCAAAACATCCTCCCCATGTTAAGAATGGCTTTTTAAATAACATTATTTCAGCACGGATCAATAAGTGCATGAGCACCAAAAATAAATAAAAACGTGTTTAAGAGTTTTGGCCCTCTTGCACTTTAGGCAAATGGAAATTTCTAAAACAATTTTTTACGCGTAATTTTAATTAATTAGAAACGATAAAAAGATACGATATTGACAGTATTAAAAAACAATTTTTTTTTTTTAAATAAATGATTGTTTTAGAAATAAATAAATGCATGCATAATAAAAAAGTACTTTTTTTTTTTAAAAGTATAAAACAGGTTTTTTTTTTTAACCAACCAAAGATAATTATAACTGATATTGTTCTCTGATACATATTATTATACGTGGAAATATTTGTCAATTTCCTTCTCCGCCACACAAATTTCAACAAATGTAAATTAAACATTTCTTTTGTGGTTCCTAATAGGCTCCGCAGTTTCCTTTTTCCGTGTGACCACAAACCTTCTATGGTTTGTGTGTGGATAGTTTCATCATGGGGATCAACGAAGTTATCCTAATGAATCACTTTATCGTGTTCATAAACACAATGATCAAAGTATTCAAGGCCTTCATATGCTGCCCAGCCATCGGATATTATTCTGGTCCCCAGGAGTATCTATTCCCTAATTATTGGGAACAACGTTTCCCAATTTCGGCAGTCTACCACTGCCAGGTTGCACTGTTTCAACCCCCGCTCTATAGCACCAAACACCCATACACCATCTCTTATTTGGCCTCTAAAAAAATTCTTTTAACTGGAGAGCTAATTAACGTTTTTTAATTTAAAATAAAAGTAAAATAGTTCACTATAAGTCAGCGATCGAATTATTACTTAAATGATGACTTTAACTCTTTTAAAAATGCTTCTACATTAATTATTTTTATACTATTATTAAATACTTATTAAATTCTTTTCCAATTCTTTTTCAACAATTTTAATTTTATCAATGACGTCAAAATTTCTCTATCCAATTAGATTGCATTCTTTCAACCGATGTCAAACAACTGCTGTTCCTTTTCTATCTTCCTAATTTCCATTCACGGTTGCCAATTTAGCGGGTTTCTTGCTAGATCTGGAGAGTTCGTTTGAAATCTAGCGGGTAAATTTGGAATCTAGCGGCTAGCGGGTTTTTTCCTCTAAAATCTGGAGATTTCGTTTTGAAGAAATCGAAACCGAAAAAAAATTAAATTAAAAAACACAAACATTAATTAGTTTATAAGATATACACAGCTAACAGTGGGCCAGGTCAAAACAAGTCTAAAAAAAAGTTCAGTGTTTTAATATTCAACTGTAAATTTTGCCAAGTAGGTGTGAAAGTAAACACTTCAAAATAGATAAGGGTTCAGGAGTGTAGAGAAAATACAAATTAAACTGGGAGAGTCAATGATAACAATCTGGAAATAGGATCCCTAACTTGAGGGCTTGTGGCCCTGTTTGTTTTATTTTTTATAGCCAAGATATGTTAATTCAGGCTTATATCATTTTTTAACTAGCATTTTTTATTCTTAGCAAAATTATTTTTTTAAATAGGATTTTAAAAGTTAAATTGGGTTTGTTTTACTATACACAGATTCGAAAAAGTTGTTAAACAACAAATAAATGTTATCAAAGGCAAGATAAGTTACTCTTCTACCTATATGGACAAGTTTTAGTCCTGTTGAAACTGAAAATCATTCTGACGACTTATCAGAATATCTTAAATTTTAATGGTAAAAAGTAATTTAATACTGTAACTTGTGCTAAATCATTTGGAAAAAAAGAAAACAAATGATTAAAATAAATCGTTCATGAATTACATTGTTTGTTTTTTAACCTTTGAATTATTAAATATAAATAACAATGTGACAAATAATTTAAATAACATTAACTAAGGGTAGGTATATTGAAACGGTTTCGGTTTACTGCTCAATATTACCAACTAATTTTGTCTCTTTTTTTTCAGTCATTAATTAATTAATCGACTTATTTTGTCTAATTTTTACAATTTCTTAAAACTGTTTATTTTTCAAATGTTAATTTGTTTTCTGGGAGTTTGTGGATGTGATCCTTGTACATTATAATTGGATACAAAAATGTATTTTAAGTAAAAAGATCACTATTGTCTAATTGCCTGTCGAAATTAATAAAAATAAATTCAACAAGTCTGAAAAATAATCGAGTAGAACATTACAATTACAAGAAAAAAAAAATCTGTCAAAAAATGCAGTTTTATGTTTCTTTTATTGGAGTCAATACCGACTGATTTTTTTGTTTTTTTGTTTGTTTGTTTTAGTAAAAAAAAAAAAAAAAAAAAAAAAAAAAAAAAAATGCTCAAAAAAAAAGATCTAAAACTTTTAGATCTTTTTTTTGAGTTTTTTTTTTTTTTTTTTTTGTCATTTTTGGAATTTTTACTAATTTCGACATGACATGTAATTAGGTAATAATGTTTTTACTTAAAATGTATTTTTGAGTTTTATTCAAGTATAATGCACACGCATCGTTGATTTTTGTTATTTTTATTATGCAAATATTTATTTGAATTGTATTTTGCGACAATTTCTTCGGTGATATTGTGATCTTAAATTTGTAATTTAATTTTTTCTAAAAATTGTGATTTCACAATTTGTTTCTTACACAAGCAAAACCTCCAACTAACCAAATAGCAACACATTAATATTTGTGAAAAAATAATATTTATTTGCAAAAGTCAGACACATTACTATTCGCAAAATAAATAAAACAGACAATTTCATATCTGCATATATTTCCATAATTAATATTTTATCCTGTTACTGCTGCGAATAAAGTAATGAATAAAATCTGACAATCATTTTGGGAGAAAATTAAAAAATTGAATTTTTTTTTAATCCAAACTCTGTAAATTAGAATTTACAATTTATTATTCGACAAGGAATATAATTTGAAACTTATAATTTATTGAGAGCGTTTGTGTGTGTGTGTGGGTGTTAGGGAATTTCCGTTCTGTCTCCACTTGGATCTTCCGACCACTCTGTCGTATCAATTAAGATAAAAATGAAATGTGAAACGTCTTCAGACGTACCTCTCCATCGTACAGTATATTGATACTCTATGCCAGACTGGGATAGCTTCCGTACATTTATATAAGATCTACTTTTGCGTTCCATGTTTAAAAAGGATGTGTCCTCTATAGTATCAGTCCTGATAGAATGGTTAATTGTAGGTATTGACCGTTTCATACCCTCGAAAAAGTTCCACCAAAAACCTAACAGCCAGCCGTCTTTTTCTCCAGAATGTGCTGCTGCCATTGCGCACAGAAATCACTTTTTCCATTGCTTCAAACATAATAGATGTGCGGAAACTAAAGCTGCTTTCAGGACTGCCAGCAACCATTGTAAAAAAGTAATAAAGTACGCAAAGAGTTGTATGCTCAGTCCATCAAGTCCAAAGTAGCTGAGCAGTGGCTTGGTTCCCACTAGTTTTGGCAAATAGCAAACAGCGTCCTGAGCAGAAACGTGTGCTCTATCCCAACTATCATCAATGGACCTGAAGTAATCTCGTCAGCATCATACAAAGCCAAACTCTTTGCCAAGAACTTTGTAGGTAATTCTACCCTTTGCGACAATGGCCGCCAACCCCCAATATTTCCTCCTGTATCAGAAAACATGCCATGTGATATAAAAATATCAGTATGTGATGTCAAGCTAATCAAAAACCTTGATTCCAGTAAAGCAACCGGTCCTGACGGTATTCCAATTATAGTACTCAAAAAACTTCAACCAGAACTAGCACCCATACATACAAAACTGTTTAAACGTTGTCTTAAGGAGAATAGCTTCCCATCACCCTGGAAAATCTCATCAGTTTGCCCTGTATTTAAGAATTCAGGTGATCAGTCCTCTCCCTCACAGTACAGGCCAATAAGTCTCCTGTGCATCATGAGTAAGTTGCTGGAATCTGTGTTAAATAGAGAAGTAATCAACCATCTCAGCAAAAATAACCTTCTTAGTGGCACATAATATGGTTTCCGTTCTGCTTGATCTACAGCAAATGTACTTATAGTTATATCTCATAGGATTAGCGAATCTCTCAACAGAGGCAACCTTTCTAGGGCAATTGCTCCTGACATATCAGAAGCCTTTGATAGAGTATCGCATAAAGGTTTACTTCACAAGATCTCCAGCTATAGTATAGCTGGAAATGTCTTCTCAATTATTAAATCATTTCTCTCTGATAGGTTCATAAGAGTAGTTGATGGGCAGAACCCAGAAGCTCACAGTATTAATGCTGGAGTCCCTCAGGATTCAATCCTGGGTCCAACTCTCTTCCTACTTTACATTAATGATTTTCCAAATCACATCCGTATATCATTCGTAGACATTTATGCTGATGACACTAACATCTATGGTAGCACATCTAAGACCGTAAACGACCAAGTTATCTCCGATTCTCTCTCCTCTGATCTTGAGCACATGGTACAATGGGGAAAGGAGTGGCTGGTTACTTTTAATGCGTCTAAAACCAAGCTTCTATCTTTACATCATCAACGCTCTGATCCCCATCTGCCATCAATTGAAATGAATGTGTCTCATCTTGGGGAGGCCTCATGTTTTGACAAGCTTCTGGCTTGACCTTTACTCCTGATCTGAAATGGAACACATAGATCAAATCTGTTGCCAAGGCCGCTGGAAAAATGGTAAGATCCTTCTATTGATCCAGTAGATATCTCACTGCTGATGCAATTCTCTATCTATGTAAGAGCCAACTCGTCCAAAGATAGAGTACTGTTGCCACATCTGGGCAGGAGCTGCTAGAAAAGACTTGTCTTGCCTTGATAGAGTTCAAAATAGACTTCGTAGCCTCATTGGAGATATCCTTTTTTCTTCCCTGCAACCTCTTTCTCACAGAAGAGATCTCTGCTTTATCGTTATTTTCATGGCAAGTGCTCGTCTGAACTTCAATCTATGCCCCCCCTCGTCAAACTTTCACAAGAAACATTCGTCTAGATGAAAACACTATCAATAATTCCCCCCGCTCTTTATCTGTGCCTAAATCTAAACGTAAATTCCATGAACAAATCTTCTTTCTTAGAACTGCACGCCTGTGAAACTGTCTTCAGTTTTCCTGCTTTCCAACTGACTACAATATGGTTATCTTCAAGTCCAATGTAAACAAGTTCTTAATAAGCCGTTCACCTTAAGTTAACAAATTTACTGAATTTCCATTACTGCCAATTACTATACTGTCCAATTGACTACTGTACACTCTTTAACCCTTATCGTCGAGTGGCCTCTGGACCTTGATAAATGGTGATGCCTATGAAAAAAAACAAAAAAATGTATGGTACTTAAGCAGAATACTGATAGCACTGAAATAATAACGTTATTATTTATTATTTAGAAACCTATTCTTAACGTGGGAGGATGGGCTTTTTTTGTTAACTATTCTGAACTTTTACCTAACAATTTAATAAACAAAAGCTACCGTAAAAATTGAATTTAACTTGAAATTCATGTCTAAAAAAGCACGCTCCGTACTCTGCATAACGACTAAATTTATATATAAGGTACAAAGTTAAAATCTAGTGTTTCTTTTTTTTGTTTGTTTTGTTTTTTTTTGGGAGATTTTTTTTTTGTTAATCTAGCGGGTTTTCGGAATCTCAGCTACGAAAAGTAAAAAATCTAGCGATTTTCTGGAGATTTTATGTCCCCCAATACAGCAGGTTTTGAAAATCTCAGTTGACAACACGGTTTCCATTTGCCTAAAGTGCAAGAGGGCCAACATTTTCACATCGAGGCTAGCAAAAAAGTCATTTATGCAGAATTTAGGGGTTTGTATTACTGTACACATAGATTCGAAAAAGTTGTCAAAAAACAAATAACAAATAAATGTTATCAAAGGCAAGATAAGTTACTTTTCTGCCAAACTGGATATATTTTTCGTGTTTTTATTCAATGTAACATTTATTCAGCTCGAAAAACATACAGTGTTTACCGATGTATTGGAAAATTCAAGATGACGTCTGATTCTCTCTTTAACACGGTAAGTTTGGGAAAAGGTGTTATAAATAAAAAACTATACAAAATACTATTAAAAACCCGCCGAATATATGTCAACCTATGTCACCGTAACATATATTGAGCGAGCTTTTAACAGTATTTTATCTGGGTTTTTATTTATAACACCTTTTCCCAGACTTACCGTGTTAAAGAGAGAATCAGGCGCCATCTTGAATTTTCCAATACATCGGTAAACACTATGTTTTTCGAGCTGAATAAACATGTTACATTGAATAAAAACACGAAAAATATATCCAGTTTGGTAGAACTTATCTTGCTTTTGATAACATTTATTTGTTATATATTTGTTTTTTGACAACTTTTTCGAATCTATGTGTACAGTAATACAAACCTGAATTTAGTTCTTTAATCTAATAACAAAAAAAAACAAAAAAAAAACCAGCCGACACGAGGCGTGTGTGCAGATTAAACATTTTCCATATGGGATAAAGGTTGTCATTTTGTGAAATGATTATATATCGAGTCCTTTTTGTATTTAATATTATCGGAGATAATTATTTTCTCATTTCATTTAGTAATTGGCAAAAATAATTATGAACTTGAAAGACAAAAATTTATGACTTTTAGTAAATTTTTATTTCAAAGGGCCACATTATCATGTTTGGAAAAGACAAATAAACAGGTGTTTATGCCAACAATATCTGTAATTTTGTTTTTCGTTCTTATTCATAAAAAAGGCATCAAAAACTACGTAACACAGAAAAATTAACCACATTTTCTTGTTTTAGAAAACTTTCTTGATATTTCAAATGTCTGCTTAAAAATTCTTCGGCGATGTGACAAGTCACCTTACTACGCACGCACGTCCATGCGCGAACGCATCATGTAAGAATAGCATAAACGATGGCGGTGAGTTGGCACAAAATAGTGCGAGGGTTCAGCGGTTAATACCATGCAAACGGTAAATTTGCGACGGGTTTGAATATCAGATTCGATGTCAGCAACCCCGAAAACCTATAAAACCCCAAATTTTATTGGTTGGTGTTCTGTTGTAGTTCTGAAGTTCTTTTACTTTTAAAGAAAGAGGCTTAAAAAGATTAAAGCAAAAAAAAAAAAAAACACTGATCGAAAATGTTAAAAAGGTTACAATATTGTATAAATAAGGAAAACCTATGGTATGGTATGGTATTATTATACAAACACCGTGACAGCGAATTAGTAAAATCTTTTACGTAGTATTCTGTTACGTTTCGGTGTGCTGAACACGAATCTGAAAACTGGGTTAGGGTTAGGGTACATTTTTTTCTACTAATTCGCTGTCACGGTATTTGTATAAATTTACCAAACCTATTATATTTCGAGAGATATTTAATCATTTTCGAGTTATAGAAAGAATAGTCAGCAGAATTCTTCCCAATTTGGTTAAAAAAAAAAAAAAAAAAAAAGTCCTTCCAGCTGGATACAAAGATAACTCCAAAAGATCGATCAGCAATACAAAATCAAAACATGTGATAGAATCTTACAAAAAAAAAAAAAAAAATGACGGCCTTAGAGCATGAAAATTACTTCATTTTTGAAACTCATTAATAATCTCCCGCTGAACGCACGTTGCTTTTTTTCCAACATGGCGATAGCCGGCACATTTCTTATCAAAGATGAGGAAAAAAAACCAAAACGACTTCATAGAAATACCTTTCCTAGACGATCTCCCTTTGAAAATGGTTGATAAGGTAGTTCTCTAAATTTTGCAGGTATTTCAGATGGACCCCATCCTTCATCGTTGTCCTGAATTAGAGGCGGCACAAACGTAGCCATTTTAATGACATACACTCACGAGGAGGAAGTGAGGGGGGGGGGTCATCAATAAAAATGTCCGTTTACCGGTGTATTCTGGGAAAAGTATTATCTTCTTCCGGTATATATATTTTCTTTTTTTAGTCAAAGTGAGTTATTTCCCTTATACTGTAATTTCCAGACTACGATATTTCATTTTTCCCCCCCTATTTTTGATTAACAAAAAAGAAATCCTTCAAAACTGAGACAATTTTAATTTTTGTTCTAACTCAGTGTACCCTATTTTAAGAAGCTAGGTTTTTTTGCCCATATTAAAAATTGACCTATGTCAAACTCTGTCCTTGTGGGGAGGCAAATAAATAAGATTTAACTTATGAGAGAACAAGTTTGAACAAGCAGAAAGATCTGTTTAAAGGAGGTTTAAAAAAAAAAATTGTTTTATTTTCCCAGAGTGTCAAATACACTCTAGGAAAATAAAACAATTTTTTTTTTTTCATTTAGGGGCCTTGCTTACAGTGAATTATTAAAAAAAAAGAAAAATTATCATAAAAACTAAAATTTAATTCAGATAAAAAAAAATACATAATCTATTTTTTCTTAAGTACAAGTAAAAAGTCACCTTTTTTCTTTTTTAAAACTAAAAAAGAACAACTGTGAAAATTCAACTTTTGCTTCATAAGAAAGTTTGATGGGTTTTTTTTTTTAAGCGAGTCGCCGCTTATAAAGGTCCAAAAGCCACTTAAGGATAAGGGTTCATGAGTATTAGGAGATCAGTGAGACAACACCGTAATAAGTAGCAATGGGATTGAATAGCCCAGCAAGAACTTGTTTACATTGGACTTGAAAAACGACCATGTTGTAGTCAGACAGCAGTTCAAGGAAAGAAACTTTGTTCATAGAATTTGCATTTAGTTTTAGGTGCAGATAGAGAGTTGGGGAAATTGTAGTTAGATAAGTGTTTGTTGTGAATAGTGAATATTTTACCACAGAGATCAGTCATGAAATAACAATAAAGCACAGATACACTCGCAACATCTCTTCTTAACGTTTTTCAGCAGGGTTGTTACTAAAATACGTTTTATAGTATAACAAATATATTAAAGAAATGTGAAAAATAAAGCAAAGTCTCGTAAATAGAAGCGAAATAAAAAAAAAAAGAGCAAAAGAAAATAGGCCTGAAAAGTATGATTTAGTCCAAGTTTTATTAAAAGAAATAAAATGCCATTGCTTTTATTTCCCAAAGCTAGGGTCAAATTACCTTTAAAGTAACAATTACAAAAAAATAAAAAAATAGAAACATATGTAAAAAAAGAGACATAAAAACTTGAAAGCCAAGAAATATGCATAAGTCGCTCTCTCAATCTTCTGAGACCTTCTGGTCCTAATCTTTTTCTTTTTAAATAAAAATCCTTCTACAAAGTGGAGTTCTTTTCCTAACTATTTTGGGTTAAATTATCTTCCAAGACTGTCTCTTTTATGTTCTTTGTACAGAAAAGGAAGTCCTTTTCCTGGAGAACACAAGGGGACAGCTGATAACCCGTTTATCATTATCTTGTCGGGTTCTGATCGACAAATTTAAATTCTGTTTCTAGAGAAAATATTCCAAAAGACACAATCTTGGAAGTTGAGGAGTTCAGACCTTTTTGCCTTTGGAAGTTGGGATACTTCCTATACTATCTTCCCCTTCCTGTTCGGTGTGGCAGTGTGGCTGGGATCCTTTGACTCATCATGGTTTGTTACCTTCCCTCCTACAGCAGTCCTAACAGAAGTGAGGGGGTGAGGGGGGATCTTCGCCCATTTTTCTCAGATCAAGTGTACCTGGCCTTAGAGGAAGGACACTGACATTGTTCTCCATGAAGTTTTGACGTTAAATAGAAGGTTTCAGTTTATTCTATTTTAGAGAAATAAGTGTTATTTTATTTATTTATTTATTATTTTCCTTTTTTTGGTTATTTTTAATTAAAAAAAGATCAACTCCCCCTTATCTTGTAATTTTATTACGCCCCCCCCCCGTTTCTGCATGCAGCATAAACAAATATGGCCACCACATTGCATTATTTACATGAAACATGCAGAAAAGTATGTTTACAGTATCATGAAAACTAGTTGCCGGTCCCAATTTTAATTTAAAACCCCTTAAAAAAACAAGTTTTTAAAGGTAGAGTGTGTGTTGGTCTACCAGGCCACATTTACCAAAAATTAATTCCAAAAAGCTTTAAATTAAATTTATCGTTATTTTATGTTTCTAATGTAATTCTCTCTCCTCCTCCCTCGCCAAAAAAAAAAAAATGAAATTTATCATGTTTCTACCCCCCCCCCTCAATTACCAAACTTGAAAAAATGCTAGGGGTGACATCTCGTTAAACGATAGGTGACCAAGAAGTGAGTACTCATTTTACATTAAATTTATATAGGAAAGTGATTTCCACTCTGAAATGTTCTTTTTTTATTATTTTTTTTTTTAATTTCTTCTTTCATATTATTTTTAATGGCCGTCTAAACGTAATAGGCAAAAAATGTAGATTTACATTTTTTTTAGAAGTTCAACGACGGTCAGTGGGTTATGTCGTAAAAAAATACCAAAATATATATTTTTTTTAATTATCAATTAATTGATTGACTGACTCTTATTTAATATATATATATATATATATATATATATATATATATATATATATATATATATATATATATATATATATATCACTTTATTTGATTTACAAGCGATATGTGAACAGATAATCTGACGTTATAACATACATGTTGCATGAGCAGATAAATGCGAAAGTAGTCATTTCCCTTGGATCATGAAAAGTAAAGGGAGCGAATTATAGCATCTTTATATTTTACAAAGTTCTAAAACAAAATATTACCAACTTACTTTTTTTACTTTAGTAGTGGTAAACAAGATAATTTATCTCAACTTATTTTTAGATTATTTTTTCAACAATTGATTTTAACAAAGATTTTTTTCATGTTAAGAAATAATGAAATAAGAAAAAAATTTAAAAAATATAAAGAAACAATGAAACTGAAAATTAGACATTTCCAATTTTTGTGTTACCTATGTTTTACACAGTATAGGCAACATCATTATTTTGTGTCTAACTTAAATTGTGTGGTAAATTTTATGGATGGTTAAAATGAATAATAGAAGCAACGTTTTTTGTTATTGTTTATTGTGTTAATTTTATTAATTAAAGGCCTTTGTAGCTGACAAAAATTGCAACAAACACAAGCAGGAGTTAATTCCCACGGCTGAAGATTTTGAATCCATTTTCTTTCTGGCTTGTCCAATTAGAAGCCAGCTCTCAGTCACATGACCAAGTTTATAAAAAGTTTAACTGGCAACACGCTCTCCCTCTTTCTTCCTGGCTCTGGCTGACAGGGCACCCCTCTGTTGGAGTGCGACCTTGCCCGGGCCCTTTGACTACCATGAATACAAACAAGCCAACATGGCTATCTCAAAAACACAGACTTCCACATGCAGTACACACATGTGCTCTCTTTTTACCACAAGACTCTCTAATCTTTTGCCCCCATCCATACATACTACACCTTTGTACATTATTTTGAAAGTGTGGTGTATCTGCAAACAAAATGAAAGGCTTACGTGTGTTGCTCAATGTGAAAGAAGAGAGACAAAATGGCTGACTTATTTATGCACTTGAAGTGCATGATGGGACAGGCAGTGCATCATAGGAAAAACATTTTTTTTTTTTTTTTTTTTTAAGTAGGACATAAAAGGGAGTGAGCAGGTCATTAAGGCAGATTGGAGAAAGGAGAGTGATGTGCCCTTGCATTGGGTGAGCACTTTTAACCAGCCTACTCTTCCATAGGGCACAGAAAGTAGGTGCTAAAATCAAATAGACTCCTCCCTCTAAAAATAAAAATCTGTTAACAATTAAAATAATTTTAAATTGTGGTTGAATTTGCTATTTTATAATTAGCAATGGTCAATTTTATATTATATGAAAATATTTTTTAAAAATTGGAAGCCCTTACTCAAAACTTTTAAAACTTACTTTGAAATTTCACTTTACAAAATACTGAAACTTAACATCATTCAACTCTTTTAAACATTAATTACTTTTTAGAATTCTGTTTTTTGTTTTGTTTTGTTTTTGTTTTTTTTGTAATTCAATTAACTAGCAGGACCTGTGGAAATTCCACGGGAGACTCATTCATATGTTATATATTGATGTTGGCATTCTGTAGATGTTCAGTGTAAATGGAGACACTGATATTATTGTAGCTTTTTTATTAAAACTGCAAAAGTATTCATCTAAGCTAGCACGAACGCCCGGTAAAGCCTCATCGTAAAGTACATTTAAATATGATATTTTAATTCTTGCAGATTTCGTATATATTATTATAGAATTAATGTTCCATCGATTTTTATATATTATAAAGTTGCGATTTCAAAAATAAAAAAATATATAACCATATGACTTGGGTGAATCGAAACTAAAATAAAAACTTATGAAAAAAATATATGTATGCATATATAACTTGAGTTCCTTCAGCCATAATCGAAACTGAAACCAAAACTTATGAAGAATTCTTGATAAAATTATTTATAAAAAACAAGATGACTTAAGTGCCATCAGCTATAATCGAAACCAAAACTTATGAGGAATTCTGGGTAAAATTATTTATTACAAGAAATGAAAGTACATAACAATTAAACAACCTGGGTGTAAGCGTGACACAAAAAATAACACACACGCTATCGTATTAATATATAGATTATATATTATTGAAAACAAAAATGTTAATTTCTTTTAAATAATAATATCAATTTATGTCCATATTTTATTTACATAAACATCTGTGCCCTGCAATGAAAGATTGATCTCCATGTGAACGCTTGTGGCTCGCTAGGTCAGCTCCGGATAAAGTCATTTTACCGCATAAATCACAGGTGTAGTTCTGCATGAAATCCTCCGACAGACCTCATATATCTGACAGATTCTTCTTCCGGATATCACGCTCCATTTTTGCATGCTCATTTTTTTATTATTCTTCTCAAAACTATCACAGCCATGATAGACCAAGGAGCGCCACTTTTTATGATCATTGGAAGCACTGAACACGTCAATACCAAGAGCTTTAAGATCATCTTTGATGTTATCCTTAAAGTGCTTCCTCGGTTTATGTTGTGGACGCTTTCCTTGTGTAATTTCACCATAGAACAGGCGCTTTGGCAATCTATCGTCGTCCATCCTTGTCAGATGTCCAGCCCACCTCATCTGGTTGCGTATATTCAACTTCTCGATACAAGGTACGTCCGCCCGCATGAGAACATCCATATCAGGTATAAAAGTGCTCCATCTGATGCCCAGAATGTGTCTCAGGAATTTCTGGTGCACTCTCTCCATGACTTTTATGTGTCTACCATAAGTTGTCTAGGCCTCAGAAGCGTAAAGCAGGGATGGTAAAATACAAGATTGATAGACACTGATCTTTGTATGAATAGTTATACCCCTGTCAGACCACACTCGCTTCTCTAAGCCACCAAAAGCCTTAGTGGCATGCTGTATCCTATAGTTGACCTCAGCATCCACGGTTCCATCTCTGGTGAGAGTACTACCCAAATGTGTCAACCACGGCAAGTCTCTGGTTGTTGACAAAAATATTTGGTTCCACATACAAACTACCGGGTGGAGGTGTGAACATGACCTTAGTCTTCTTACGACTAATAGTAAGCCCAAAAGATGCACAGGCCCCCGAAAACAGATCCATGATACCTTGCATATCCCTCTCGCCATGGGCCACAAGATCGGCGTCATCCGCATAAAGCAATTCACGAACCTGGTGCTGAAAGGTGCTTGTAGAAACATGAAAACGACGAAGATCAAAGACCCTACCTGTGGTTCTGAAATGCAAATAAACACCTAGAGAACATTCTCTAAAGACATACGATAACATAGTTGCAAAATAAATTGAAAAAAGTGTAGGTGCTAGGATATCACCCTGCTTCACACCATTGTCAACTGAGATGGGTTCTGATAGACATCCATTGAAGTTCAGGCGAGCCATAATATTAGTGTGGAACTCCCTGAGTAATCGTAGAAATTGAGGTGGGCATCCCAACTTCCCCAGAATTATCCATAGGGCACTTCTGTTCACTGTATCAAAAGCCTTAGTCAAATCAACAAAAACCAGATAAAGCGGAACACGGTGTTCAGTACATTTCTCCTGCAACTGCCGAGCAGAGAGGATCATGTCCGTGGTTCTTCTGCCCAGACGAAAGCCACTTTGGCTTTCTGGAATGATGGATGGACAAATATACTTTAACAATCTATTGAGTAGAACTCTGGAAAATACTTTGCCAACTGCTTCCAACAAACTTATCTCACGATAACTTCCACAGTCGGGGTCATGGGCTCCTTTCCCTTGTACAGTGATATAAGAATTGCATCAACCCAATCCCGATGGGTGGGAACACCCTTCCAGACATCAGTGATAAGATGAAGAATTTCATGAACAAGTTTATCACCCCCATGTAAGAGGACTTCCACAGGAATACCATCAAGCCCTGGAGCCCTCCCAACGTTCACTTCCTTGATTGCATCTCTAGTTCCATTCTCAGATAGGAACACAGACATTTCATGGATAAGCTTCTGTTGTGATAAAAATTCATTGATGACGTCCTCATCGACATTAGAGGGGTTGTCAAAGAGATCAGAATAATGCTCGGTTCAACACACACACACACACACGCGCACGCGCGCACGCGCGCGCATATATATATATATATATATATATATATATGTTATGATACATTTATTAAAATGTATAATAAATTATTTTATTGATTTTTAGCCGAGAGGAGATATATTTTCAGTATATTTTATGCACTGTATCATTGTTCGCACCAAAAAGGATTCAATTCACGTCCGCTCGGTCACATTTTGTAAACAAAACAGAAAAAAAAAGGGAAGAGGAGGCCTGCGAATAGGAGGAGAAGGGACAGACAGAGATACTGTGAACGAAGAGTGGAAAAGGAAAGAGAAAAGAAAGATAGAGCGAAATAAACCGTATATATAGAGAGAAACTGTGCAGAGAAAGAGAGAGATAGATCGTATATAGAGAGAGGGGCCTGAAAAAAGTTGTCAGCAGTCAGTGGGGTTTCGTGCTTCAAAGCGATAAGACATAAGTCAGCGAAGGTCGGGCCGGCAAAGCCGGCGACGACGTGGTAGCGGCGTCGCGGCGGTAAATATCAACGACATCATCCGATGATCAGCGGTCAAAGTTAAAATATTGACTGAACAAAAGAATGAACCAAGCGAAGGAAGGAATCATAGAGTAGTGAAACTTTTACTATAAATCAAGGACTTCGATGAGCTTCGGAAACGAATATTTGGAGCAATTAACACGCACGCGCGTAATGAAACATAAATCATTCCAAGGACAAAAATATGAAAATTAACCTGCACGCGCGTAATCAAACATAAACAATTTACATGAAAGAAATATATATATAAAAAAAAAGGAGACGAAAGAAAGGTCGCATTACAAAGGATATTAAGTGAGTTTTTCAATCAAAACTTTCATTTCTCCAACATCTCTCTCTCACTCTAGAACCTGTATCTAATTGAGCAGACGATTTCTTGTTTTATGTGAACATTGAATGTTAATATATTTTTCTCTCAGTAGAATTTGAATCATGGCATATTTAATTTTCTTTTCTTGAATTGAATTTTATTTTATTTTGATATAAATAAAAGTTTGTTAATTTTTCAACGATATTTGTCCTCGTTATTTCTTATGTGATTTCGTTGTCCAGTACATTTCATTTTATTGTTGTCTTCGGGACGGTTGTCCCATTCCCATAACAACGTATTATCAAGGAACCTGGGAAACTTTTTTTTTAAAAAATATTTTGTTACGTCACCCATCTCTACCGTCCCCAATAGGACTGGGATACGTCGTAAGAATGTATATACACACGCATATATACATATATATATATATATATATATATATATATATATATATATATATATATATATATATATATTTATATATACACACACACAAACACACACACACACACACACACACATATATATATGTATATGCACACACACACACACACACACACACATATATATATATATATATATATATAGTGGAAATGGTAATTAATAAAAACTGAAGAAAGTGCTCAATACCGTTGTAGAGCAAATATGCGTTTTATTTTTTATTACCGTATCTTTCTGTTAAGTTACATTATTGTTTCAGCTACTTGGCCGTTTTTTTGGCCGTCTGTAGCATCCTCAGACTTTTACAGGAATGTTTACTATTTTGGGATGAGAGAGTGAAAGAATTCTTGCAGATTTCGTATATATGTTCCAACGATTTTTATATATCATAAAGTTGCAATTTCAAAAATAAAAAAAAATATAACCGTATTATATATATATATATATATATATATATATATATATATATATAATATAAAGCTGAACGTCTGTGTGTGTGCGTGTGTGTGTGTGTGTGGTCACGAATAGGTTCCTATATAGTTGACTATTTTTAAAAAACTGATTACATATAATGATAGAAGATGTATCGAGGATCAGGAATGGGTATGTTTGATCTGGCAGAACGGTGGTTCATAAAAATTGTGGGGTCTGCATTTGCGCGTGGCCCCCAAAGTATGGAAATAAAAAATGAAAAAAAAAACGTTTACAAGGGTTTTTGATATAGATGTACATAAGAATACTTTGATAAGTATGTTTCAACTTAAATAGGGATGGTATAATAAATTGTAAGGTCTGCGTTTGCACCTGTACTCCATGGAAATATGGCACAAACTTTAACAAAGACTTTTCATATCAACTTGCGTAAGTATACTTTGATAATTATGTTTTAGTTTGAAGAAATATGGTATAATAAAATTATTGGGTATTCATTCGCACCTGACCTCCATAGAATGTAAATATGTCACAAAGTTTAACAAGGTTTTTTAAAAGGGGTGAGGGTCCACAATAACACCTTAACTTTAATCTTAATTCACGTTAGCTTCTATTTATTTTTTTGAGTTGAATCATATTGTGTCAAATAAATTCATCTCATAAATTCACGTTCTTATTAAAGTGAAAGCCCCCCCCAAAAAAGTCGGAACTTTAGACAATTCTCGATACAAATTTTGCATAACTCTGTTTTTTTACTTCTCTACTTGCATGTGGCACTCTTTCGAAAATAGATAAATAGATAAATAATAAAAAATAAGAACGTTACTTGTTATTGTGTCAAAAGAAGGAAAAAATCCTGCTCACGTGATTACGTGTCTTTTTAAAAACATTTACATAACCTTTTTATTTTTATTTATATATCTGTTTAAGCTTTTTTTTTTGTCAGTGTACTAAAAGGAATTCAGTTGATTACAACCCTTTCTGCGTGTACTTTACATTACAATAGTACAACCCTGAATCCGACGGCGCAATACTACACTGTTCAATACTGTAAAACTGAAACGAAGCTGTTCTGCTTGAAAAGGGCGCCATTTTCTTCTTATTCATATTTATATCGATTCTTTGCTTTAAAAAATATTGCTTTCAAATACATTAATTTATACACTGGAATACTTCTTTTTTCATTGTCAAATAAATTCAACCAAATGTTACAAAAAAACATGTTCTGTCACCTTCGTAAGATTTTCCACATTTTCCTTTTTCTGTATTACCAGAAATTTTCATGTAAAATTGCAAATGTAGGTTTCCTTTAATAAAAATGATTTATTTATATTTTTTTATTTATTTAGGCATGACAATGTTTTTCGCTTTTTGTAGAAGCAAATTTTCTTAAAATCAATTATTAAAAAAATAATAATGTAAATAAAATAAGCAAAACGTAGAAGAAATATAGAAGCAATTCGGAAGTTCAACTCATTGTTCTAAGTGAGACAACTCTATTTTATCTAAAGTAGTTGAAAAAATCATTTTTCTTACAATTATTCCAATGTTTTGTTTTAAAAAAATTACAATATCGTTGCATTTTACATTTTTTGTTATTAATGTTATAGAACTTTGTTATATTGAATAAAGTAGTTAAAAAAATTTTCTTACAATTCTTAGTGAAGCTTTTAAATTGCTAATGCAAAAAAAAATCTTTGTTTAAAAAATTATGCAAATAAGTTGGAATAAGTTATTTCCCTTGACATAACAATTTACCACCTTAAGTTAAAAAAGAACGCAAAACGATTCTTTAGAAAACATTAGTAAACCCGTGTTATAATCAAGAAAGGATTTGTAGCAGTCACATATTTTGATTTGCTATTTTCTTTCCATAAAGAGTAGGTAGTCGACTCTTTCTAAATCTTTTTGGTGGCACTTGCTCAGGTTGTAGGCACTTCAGCTTTTGTTAAGTACAGTGACCTCTCTACATACAAGATTAATTTGTTCCCAGCTGAAACTCATATCTCGAATTCTCGCATCTAGAGCGAATTTTCCCATAAGAAATTAACTGAAAACCAATTAATCCGTTCCCGGCTCCCAAAATCATCAAAATTAACCCTAGTTAACTATAAGACACATCTTCTTGATTACTAAAAACACATTCAAGTAGTAATTACTAATTAAACATTAAAAAAAAAACAGTAAGATAAATAAGATGATATTGAGGAAATAAAATGCAAGTTTATTATGAGCATTTACAATGGAAGAAGACAACGGCAGCTAACAGATGGGAATGCATGTAATTGCGGAGAAGTGAGGGAGAGAGAGTGAGGAAGCACGAGGAACTATATGTCCACATTTACACTAAAAATTAAAGTTAATTTTAAATGAACTTAAACTAAATTTTTTTACTGCACTAATTTTTTTTGTATTTTTTGTTTTTTTTTTAACATTATCAGTTTTTACTTTTCACTTTCTTTTGCCCTTTTAGTTGGACTCGCGACATTTTCACTTTCTACAGTTCTTTTAAACAAAAACCTATCCAAAGAGGTTTGCCTCAGTCTCCCTGTCAAAATGTTATGGAAATGCATAAGGTGCCATTAAAAAGAGCTATAGAACGACCAGTGGCCACTTTTTCTGTGTGATTCTTTCCAATGAAAGTGGCAATTTCCTCCCACTTAGCCAACACCTCTCTAATCTCCTTTGTAGATTAGACCTTCAGCTCATCCTCCTCCTTGTTGCTGATCTCTTGCAACACCTCCATCTGTTGCATCACTTATAGTTCCTTCAACTCTTCTGTTGTCAGTTTCTCCTCATGCTTCTGCATAAGCACACTAATATCCTCCTTATCTACCTATAGCCTTATATACTTTCCAAGGGGAAAAAATCTCGTCTAACACCATGTCGGACTCAGGTTGAGGATTGAATCCTTCAAAGTCTCTTTTAGTGCTGCAATCAAGCCACAATTTTTTTCCGGGCAGAATTCAATGTGCCTTTTGTAATGCCCTGCCATGCAGCATCAATGACAATGTTGAAATGTTCCTTCCAAAACTTACGAATTGTTATTTGAGTCTGTGATTTCAAAACATTACCAGAACAAATGCTTAGTGTACAGTTTTTTAAAGTTTGAGATCACCTGCTGATCCATGGGCTGGAGGATTGGGGTGGTATTGGGGAAGAGGAAGATTACCCAGATGAACTTGAAATCTTCCATTATGCTGTCTTCTAGGCCATGGAGGTGTGCAGAAGTATTGTCCAGAACGAGCAAACATTTCAAGAGATATTGCTTCACTGAAGGGCCAAACACTAAATTCACTCATTCAGGGAAGAATTGCCGAGTCACCTACACTTTTACATTGACTTTCCACATTACCTGTAGTCTCTCTTTTAAGACTTTATAATTCTTAAATGCATGTGGGTTATCTGCACCATATACCAGCAGTGGCTTTATTTTGCAATCACTGCTAGCATTAGCAAAGAGTGCTAAGGTTAGGTGATCTTTCATGGGCTTATTGCTTAGCAGTTTTTCCTCCTTAGCGGTAATGAATGTCCTGTGTGGCATTTTTTTTTCCAAAAAAGGCCCATCTCATCACAGTTAAACACTTACTATAGGACAGGACCTTCTTCTGAAATTAGTGAGGCAAAGGCACTGCACAAACTCATCCATAGCTTTGGTATCTGCACTCGCTGCATCGCCATGCCTTATCACAGAGTGGATGCCAGTCCTCTTCTTAAATTTATCAAACCAGCCATGGCTGGCCTTGAAATCCACTCCATGTGTACCTGACGATGTCTCTTCCTCTGTTGATGCTGCCTCAAGTTGTAGGTCTTTGTAGATAGAGAGCGCCTTCTTAGAGATATGGTATCTGGGATGGTATCTCCCGCCAGCTCCTTGTCACGTATCAACAACAATAGAAGTCTCTCCATCTCGTCATGGGCGTCAGTCCTCAATTTTGAAATGATAGTAACACCCTTGGTCGGTTTTATAACTTTATGGTACCTTTCTGTTTCAATATCATACAGATCGCCAATGATGGCCAATTTCCTACTTTACAAGATCACTCACATGAACACCATGCTTGTGTTTGTCTATTATTTTGCTTCATTTTGATCAACATCATCCTCTTTTTTTTTTTTTTCAGAGGACAACTTCACATAGCGACTGAGATAGTAAATTGTGCAAACAAAAACACATATTGTTCATGAGATCACGTGAGCAAGAAATGGGAAGAAATTAGACTTAGTACTAAAAACTCACAGAAAACAGCTTATATTAAGTTAGCATTGGTTAACTAACCAGATGTGAAGAATAAAAGAAGGAACAATAATAAACATAAAAATTTAAAAGGCATCACAGTAAGACAAGATGTTGAGAGAAAACAGTGTAAAGGCAGACATGTTCCTAATTAAAGAAATGGCATATTGAATTTCTCATAACTAGAGCAACTCGTATGTAGAGAGGCCATTTTTTACTTAGCAGATCTATTTGACAGGCAAAAGAGCAAGATTTGTAGTTGGCTGTAAGCGTTTTCTCACAAAGCTGGTTAGGCAATATCAGTGATGTTCCAGACCATTTCAGATACTGTACACCCTATATCTTATTTTATTACATTCCTGATATACAACAAAACTAAACAAATGTTTTCTAGCCATGTTCCAGAGCAGTTATTTGCAGTCAGAGCTCATTTTAGTTCTCTATGAAAACATTGAACCATTTCATTGGCATAAGGATAATATGCTGTGGGGTTATATATCGAACTTCCAAAAGCTTTGCAAATTCATCAAACATTGTTGACTGAAATTGGGCATCACAGTCTGTTTTATTACTGATGAACAATTAAAAATAGATTCTATCCTGCAATGTATGCTTTTCACAATAGTGGCATAGCTAGAGTAAACGTCACCTGGGGCAGTTCACTCAAATGTCACCCCATTGACCCCCCCACTTCACTCTATGATAAGGGAGGGGCGCCCCATGTAAAAACTTTTTTGAAATATTAAACAGTTCTTCTGCTCAGTTAATATCTGTGCGTTACTTATGGAATACGATTAATAAAACTCTAGAAGCACCTGTTTAAAAGCTACACAAGTTCTATAATTGAATACCCCTCCCAAAAAAGAACAAAAAACATAAAAGTATGTTTTTGTAAACCTTTTGTGAAAACTTACTGATAGCATTATTAGAGTCCTTAATTATGGGATAAAAAATGAACAAATCTCTTAGTAAAAGTAAAAGAAAGTTGTCTCTCTCAGAACAATAACAAATTGTAAAACAACGCCAATGTATACTATGACGAGTCACTTAGTAAATGGATGAATAAATAAATTAATTAATTGTTGTTATGAAGAAGAAAAGGGGGCGCTAGAAACACAGTCGAAGAGAAACACCAAAAAAGAAAAAAGGAAAAATCAGTTAGTAAATAAAATCAGAAAAGATGGTTTGAAAACAAAAAGACATGTAACAGCCGATCTGCCTTATCAACTCACAAAACGAAGCGAATAAAATAAAATAGAAGAGGATCAACTGATGATAATAAATAAATAGGTGGAAAAAAACAAAAATTATGAAGAAAAGAAATAAGACATTTTAAAAAAGAATAGAAAAAAAACTGTGAGTTAATGACTTTTTTTTAATATTTAAATCTACACTAGAAAGAACAATGGTACTCATGCAGTTTTGTTACCGCAATTTTTCCGAACCTTCACGAGCGTTTCTGGGCAGATATTGAAAAGAACTGGAATATGTCGAATTCTGGGTTGTAGTTGTATTTATATAAAACAAAAACAAAAAATAAAAAGAATAGTGTTACAAAGTGGCGGCAAAAGAAATCCCAATAATTATTTTATTAAATATCGAAACATTACATAAAATGTTTGTACTTTAATCTTGACAAACAAATATTCACTTTTAGAACATTTAAATGCAAAACACGGCAATTCACAAAAGGATGTACCTTCGATATTATAGTCCTACAATGAATGTTTTCTTGTTTTCCTTGTGGCAAATTGATTATTGACATTGTAAAAATTTATTTGTCTTTTAAGTTCGTTTTCAATGGACAGAACATCCAGATACAACAGTCTCGACTGACTCATGGTTGACAGGAGGTAATTTTTTATAAGTTTCATTTTCGAGAAACTTCTTTCACACGATGCCACAGAAAAACATTGTCAGAAGAATTTTAGAGCCAGCATAAGATATGGTAATGTTATATTCTATATACTGTGGGCGAGAAAATGCGTATGGTTGCAAAACAAGAATACGATAACTGAGTAAGTTGAACATATATTTATTTACCACAAATCAGATGAGGTATTGTTTGAATCCTTTCCCGGCATCTGTAATAGCCACAATAAAGTCTTGTTAAGTTGTAAGGGTCGTCTAAAGGCGAGAGCAGGGTTTAGAGACAGCTCGTCAATTAAGACGTGGTTGTTTCGATGATGCGGGTATAGGGGTAGGTGTGGCTTGTTTGATCGTAACGTTGTGAAGATGACATGTGATACACTAAATATGGAGTGACCACAAAAGCACACAAATAAATACCGCTCACTTGTGAATAGAGAATCCCATAGCGGCTGCGATTTTCTGTCAGAATGTGTAGGGTGGCTCGCCATTAATGCATTGGTTTCATCGGCAGGTGTAATGTCCGTTTTGATGCCACGATCAAGATAGCATTGTGCATCGCTGGCTATACCGCCGACAGTGTAGTGTCTGTCCATGGTTTTGATGAGGTGTGGGTAGATGTTGGATGCCCATACCTTGATCTTTTCTCATGAGCATGGCCCCCATTAAGGAAAAAGCTGTTTCGGCTGACATCTCAGCATTTTGATTGTCCAACTTGAATTTAGCCATGATGTGGACTAGCCTCTCGGATTGTGTTTTCCAGTCGGCCTGCAAAATCAGTGAGCTTCTCTCCCTCATGGCACTGAAGGTCCCACGCTCTGCTCAGATACTGAAAACTCATCATTTGGCTACCGTGGGTGGAGATGAGGTAAGCCTTTAGTTTCTCGAATGATGATGTGGACTGTCTTGAGTCTCCCATCTGCTGGAAGATGCCTTCATTAAGGAGCTGTTTTGCCAGCTTGATAAACTCCTTCTCCATTACAGGATATTCCCTCAACTCTGGCTTAACATGTATGGTGTAAGCCTTGTTAAGGTCAGTAATATAGCGATTGACATCGTTACCTGGTTCAAAAGTCCGGATGGATTTTGTGGCATCCCAAAGTGACTGCTGTCGTAATAAAAGTTCATAGTGAGTGGTGTGTTGTGGCGACGTGTGTGACCGGTCGAGTGCAGAGCAGCTAAAAGTTCATGTTTTCAGTTCATCGATGATTAATTGTGTTCGTGGGTTATCGGCAAGCTCCATGTCGATTTTCATTTGGAGAATTTCTGCTTTTTTGTTGCTTAATGAGTTCTAGGATTTCTGATCGAGAAAGGCTGGAATATTCCATTTTTGTTTTGCTTCATGCTTGACACCAGTGTTATATTCTATGTATTGTGGGCGAGAAAATGCGTGTGGTTGCAAAACAAGAATACGATAACTGAGTAAGTTGAACATATATTTATTTACCACAAATCAGATGAGGTATTGTTTGGATTATTTCCCGGCATCCGTAATAGTCACAATAAAGTCTTGTTAAGTTGTAAGGGTCATCTAGAGGTAAGAGCAGGGTTTAGAGATGGTTCGTCTGTTAAGACGTGGTTGTTTCGATGATGCGGAGTATAGGCATGGCTTGTCTGATAAATATGGAATAACCACAAAGGCACACAAATAAATACCGTTCACTTGTGAATAGAAAATCCCGTAGCGGCTGCGATTTTCTGGTCGGCCACGTGTTGCACCTTTTTTTACGTTATCTTTTTTTTTCTCTCCCGGAAGTCCGCCTGGACTACCCCGCAGATGTTCAAAAATCCCTTTTCTCCGCACTCGAGATGACAACAACTTCCGTTTCTCGCATCAGGCAAGACCTCATCTTGTAACAGTAATGACTTAACAAAGTCCCACTTGATGAAAACTGTAGGAATTGCAGTCCAGTGCTTGGCTTCTTCCAAGTTTATTTCAGCTGCTTGTAGGTATCGCCTTAAATGGGGAATTTCTAGCCAAATGTCTTTAGCTCATCATACACAGCTGTGAGCTTGGCAACAGACAACCGTATTTCTTCCTCGGCGACACAAAAAATATGATCTGGCTGAACAGCAGAAAAAGTTTTTAAAAATGTCGTTTACTGCCTGTACTCTGGTATCCAACTTGATATGGAAAGTGTCCAGACACTATCGTTGCTTTCTCAGTCTCCTGCTGAAATGACAATCCAGCATCTCTTGCCTCCTCTCTTGGCATTCTGTTCTTTCTTCTGATTCTTTTCTCTGTACAGATATCAAGTTCTTCACATCCAAAGTGCTTGCTGGACGGCATTGTCAACAACATTCATACGCTGCTCTTACAAAAAGATTCTGTTTGGTAACAACCATGTCCGGGGTAATACCTGGGTTTTGTATGTACTTCTGAGCTACGTTTACTTCTTGTAAAAAGTCACTCCAGAATAACAAGAAAGCAATAAAAGAAAAGCATATATATATATATATATATATATATATATATATATATATATATATATATATATATATATATACATATATATATATATATCAATATAGCTGCTAACAGATTGTGCGCAGTGCCTCTTGTCTCGTCGATTTCTTCGGCATCACACAGAGATTCAGTAGCTTCCACAAACTGGTTAAATTTCTGTTTCATAGGCTTCACTGTAAGACCTGTGTACTTTACTAACACATACCAGCGATGGGTTGACAGAGCGAAAAAAGTGTATAGCGCTGCAAGACTGCCAAGAAATGTTACACAAGAGGGATTGTTAGAAAACGAATGTTTCCCCGCAAAGGTTCAAAGAATGAGTAGAACAAGGTACAAAAATTGCTCTTGGATTAATGTAACATTAAATCAAATGTAAGCTTTTTCATAAAACCTGGCACTACTATGTACCTAGGAAACTTGACAGTATTTGACATTCGTTTTTAAAGCTACAACAATATTAACTTAAAATAGAACATTTTATTCCGTTTGTTTATATAAGTTATTTCATTTCATTATTAACATATCACAAGTACAGAGTAGTTAAGCCTTAGAACACGTTTGTGTTATCAGCAATTGGGTTGTTGATTTTTGTTGCTAGGCTAGCCAGTCAACTCGTTAATTTTGTTTTACTAAAATTGCGTTCCATTCCATTTTTAACATCCATTCATGGTCTCTTTCTTCACTCTCTCTCCACCTCTGTGTTATTTCATCCGGTATCAACAATTCCCACTAGGAATAGCTACCATGATAGCACCAGGTAGCTAGAGTCCAGCTTTTACCCAGGAATAATATCTCCCTGTGAATATTCGCCTGAATAAATCTTTTCTTTGTTACATTTATTGAAGTTGTTGCATTCGTCATTTCAGAAGCTTGTGTTGAATTTATTATTTTATTAGGTTGTACCCTAAAAGCACAAAACCCTAAAGTCCTTTCTCTGTATAATTAATTACCAAAACACACCATGAAATAAAAAGTAAAACAAAAACAATGATTGAAATAACTATAAAATAATGTAATCCTCCAGAATTGCAAACAAAGCAATTTTAATGTCTTTTTTTTTTTTTTAGTTAATAAAATAGTAGTGTGAAAAAATGTTAGACTGTTGTTGTACTTTTTTTTTATTTGTAATATTATTAGTATGAATGTGTAATAGTAAGGAGGTGAAACGAAGTGTGTTAGCTCATGGAAGACACCTTTATTTTCTAAGGGAAGTAACTCGTACAGCACGAATTATAAACAACAAGGAAAGATAATCCATATGTTGACATCCCTCTTTCACAAGAGAATTGTTTGTTTAACCAGAGGTTGCTGGATGAGTTTTTACAAGTGAACTTATCTACAGATCGTATCTTTTTTTTTTGGGGGGGGGGGGTATGACATGACCCGATCTTGTGATTGTTACAGATGGTTTGTCTGTACTGGACTGTGTGATATGTGCAGGACTATGTGTTTTGGCAGATGGTGTGCAGATGCTTGCATGTGTATTGGGAGTTTCTGCAGGATGTGAGCCTGGCACATTGGGTGGTGTGACTTGAATATGATGCGAGGGTGAATTATTTGTAATCATTGTATCGTATTGGATGTGTGGGCAACTTTCTTGAGATGTCTGCGGTTTCTGCAAGGAATCTGTCCTGATGATGTCTCTACAATGTAGGAACGTGGTTCAGTGCAGGCTTGTCTAACGATCGCTAGAGTCCATTTTGTGTGGAGATTGCTGACTAGTTTGCAATTAAAAAGCAATTCACCCGGGGTTGGGATAGTATGATCCATCGGTGTTGATCGGAGACACAAGAGGCCCATGTTTATGTCCCGATTGCTCAACATGGCTTTCTTCATGACTACTTTGACAGTCTGAATGCAGCGTTCTGCGATGCTGTTAGATTGGGGATTGGGGGTATCTGGGAGAGCTGGTAATATGCTCAAAGTCCCAGGCTTTAGCAAATTCTTTGAACTGCTGGGAGCTAAAATGTGAGCCATTATCGCTTATGAGCCTTTTAGGGACTCCCTGCTCAGCAAATATTTGCTTCAGACAACTAATGACCTCCTTGCTGGAGAATTCCCTGAGACTGCAGATGAAGGGGTACTTTGAGTAATAATCCACCACAAGGAGATAGTTGATTCCATTCAGATTGAAGAGGTCGGTGGCTAAGATTTTCCGATCGTACCAGAATCTCATGCGGCATGACGGTTTCAGCAGGTTGGGATTTCTGGAGCTCTTGGCGTACAGCACATTGTTGTGTTATGGTGTCAATGTCATTATTCAATCCAATCCAGAAAACACAAGTTTTTGCTCTTAATTTACACTTGTCACTTCTTTGGTGTCCATAGAGTATCTTCTCGAGTACCTCTGTGTGCATTGCTTGAGGTATCAGAATTCTGTTACCTTTGAGCAGAATCCCATTTTCAATGAAGAGCTTATCCCGATAAGACCGGTATTGTTGAAGGTCTTTGTGTAGTTTCCTGCGAAAGTCTGGTCAACCATTTAGGATCCACATCTTCAGCTCATGCAAAATGGGGCCGTCATCCATTGCTTGACCAATCAGTGTAAGTTTTTCAGTAGAAAACTGTACAAAGTCCACTTTGATGTCTAAGTCTATGACCTCTTTGTTCTTTTCGTTGGGTAGCCTACATAATCCATCAGCTAGTAGCATTTTGTTGCCCGGTCGATATTTTATGATCATGTCAGATTCCTGGAGTCTCAGGAGCATCTGTTGAAGTCGAGGGGGTACTGCTATTAGGTTCTTGGGGCAGATCATTCCCAAGGGTTTGTGGTCACTCTCAACTTTAAAGGAGCAGTCATATATGTATGTTCGAAAGCATTCACAGCCAAATATGACAGCCAGGAGTTTGCGTTCAATATTGGCATAGCGCTGCTCGGTTTCAGTAAGTGATTTTGAGGCTTAAGCTATAGAGTTGCCTTCTTGTATTAGTGTGGCTCCCAACCCTCTGGACGATGCATCAACTTGTATGGTAGATTTTTTTGATGGGTCATAGTATCGGAGTAGCATCTCCTTGTATATTATGTCCTTTATTTCCTGCAGTGACTTCTGGTGGCTATTGTTCCATTGGTAGTAAGCATCTTTTTTAAGAGCTCCCTAAGGCTTGCTGTGAGGTCTGAAAGCCTTGGAATGAAAGGTGCCATGTAGGTAATAATCTCTAGTATCTTCTGCAGATCGGTAACATTAGTTGGGCTCGGGAATGATTTTATTTCCTCCACTTTTGGGGGATCTGGGTGTATCCCATCCTCATCAAAGATAGCACCAAAGAATCTGACTTGTTTTTGATTCATGGCACATTTGTGCTGTTGAATGTGAGGCCAGCAGTCTTTGAAGTCTCCATTAACGTTCTCAGGTTGCGGTTATGCTCCTCTTTGGTTTTTCCATGGATGATCACGTCATCAATTAACGCTAAAGCTCCAGGGCATTTTTCTATGATCATATCCATTTTTTGCTGGAAAACATCCTGAGACATGACCAACCCAAAGGGTATCCTCTTGAAGCAATATCTTCCAAAAGGAGAGTTAAATGTTGTGAGTAGCTGTGACACCTTGTCAAGTTTGATTGACTAGTATCCGTTTTTTGCATTCAGCTTTG
This sequence comes from Euprymna scolopes, assembly GCF_053919585.1. Lineage (NCBI taxonomy): Eukaryota > Metazoa > Mollusca > Cephalopoda > Sepiida > Sepiolidae > Euprymna > Euprymna scolopes. Next base: position 62,597,824 of record NC_136506.1, on the reverse strand, counting down.
AGATGAATTTGGCACCAGACAGTTTGTGTGAGAGCTCCTACATGGTTGGGGTTTTGTAATGGCATCGTATTATGTTTTTGTTTAAATATTTCGGGTCTAAACATGTTCGCAGTTTGCCATTGCTCTTCCGCACATTAACGATGCTGCTTACCCAATCAGTTGGTTCATCAATTTTTTTTATTATTCTCAGAGACACCATTAAGTCTAATTCCGCCTTTATCTCATCCCTCATACTGATGGGACATTTCCTCAGTGCATGGACTAGGGGTAAGTTGTTAAAGCAAAGTATGATGTGGTATTCTCCTGGAAAGTTTCCAATCCGGTCGAATTGGTCTGGATAGGCTTCCATGAGATCTCTTATAGAATTTATGGTGGTGTTTGATAGAGGATCAACTGGAGCACATGTTGTTCTCTGTATGGAACAGTGTAGCGTTGCCAATTTAAAATCTTGGATGGAGGGTAATCCTAATATGGTAGGTCTATTTGATGTGACCACATAAAATTTTATTGCTTTCCATAGACCCATGTACCCATATTTTATGTCGATAGATCCATGCTGCAGGATATCAGAGCCATTGTATGCTGTAAGGATTGCAGTTTCTTTGTTGGTTGTGCCTGGACGTGGATGCCCATTCTGGTCCACATGTTTGGGAAACATCTGTCGGAACGTGCGTAAGGGAAGTGTATTCCCTTCCGCGCCTGTGTCCACTTTGACCTTCAGCTCATGAATGCCTTTTCTGTTTGGGAGGACAATATCCAGGTTGGCAAATGCTTCTGTTCGTGAGGTGTTGTCCCCTTTCTGATTTACTGGATATAAAAACATTCTTTCAACATCACCTGCCATTTCATCTTGCTGTACATTTATACAGTTCTGCTGGTTTTTAAACGTATCCCGTTCCGGTCCAAAATTTCTCTGCTTGGTTAGCTTGTTTGCTTGTGGCTGCCTGTTGGTGTTTTTAGTTTTTTGGGTCTGGCATCTTTTGGCCCAGTGGTTCTTACGACCACATGCTGAGCACGTACTGCCACGAGCAGGACAATTTCCTGGTTTATGATGGAGTCCACATCTTCCACAGACGTCTGCGCTCTCAATTTTGTGTTTAATAATATCTGGCTTTCAAATTCACCCTTTATTTCACCCATTTTTTTCATGTGATCCACTGAAGCTTCATAGCTTCTGCACATGTTTAGAACTTTAGGCATTGCCAGTTTTTCATTTTTGCATAGTAGCTGCTTTTGCAGCTCTGGGAATCTAGTCCCCACAATTATCTGGTCTATGATGCATTATTCTGTTTTAGTTTCGTCCCTGAACTTGTATTTTTGTGCCTGCAGCTTGCATCTCGCGAGAAAGTCATCAATATTTTTTGTATCGGTCTGCGAGTATTTCTGTAAAAAGAAGCAATTCTGAAGTTGATTTGAGGCTATATTTGTTCTTGGAATTTGTTCCAAATCAATACAGGGTTGTGCTTGTCACCCTCATTTTCAAATGAATATGAGTTAAATCTTCTTAACCATTCTTTTCCCGATAATAATAAAATGTGGTCCACTTGTTTGGTTACATCAATGTTCCTGATGAAGAAGTATAACCCACACTGTTGTTTAAAGAATTTAAAAGACTCCACTAACTTGTCGGTATCCCAGCACATGTGTGGTCCCATTGAATGATTGGCCATTTTCTTATAAACGATACACGGGAATGCAAAGAAGATAATTAAGGAAAAGAGGAAAAAAAAACAAAAAACTCACAGTTTTATGAGTACGAATCCAATATGGCGCCTTAGTGACGCACATGTTCTCAAAAGTCCGGTAAGAAAACTGAATTGTTGTTGGGCTGTTTTCAAAGTTTTCTTCTTTTTTTTTTTTAGTTTATTCTATTTTTTTTTTTAAACAGTACTGGTTCATAGTCGAGTTTTATCGCTGCGACCATGTTGTATCTTTTTTTTTTTTTTTTACATGGAGGTATTAAGACCCAGAAGCCACTTGGGGATAAGGGTTATTGTGTGTACAGTAATCAATGGGATAGTATCGTAGTAATAGTTAGTATTGGAGATTCGATAAAGTGTCATTACTTAAGGGGGTGGTTCATCAGGAATTTGTTTGTGTTGGACTTGAAGACATCCAAGTTGAAGTCGGGGGGGGGGACAGGCCAGCGGCAGAGAGTTCCACAGTTGCAGGGAAGAGAAAAGGGCATCCCCCACCAAGCTACGATGTCTATTTTGTAGTCTGTCAAGGCAGGATAGGCTGTTTTTAGCAGCTCCTGCCCAGATGTGGCAGCAGTACTCCATCCTTGGATGTACTTGGCTTTTATATAGATAGAGAATTGCATCAGTAGTGAGATATCTTCTGAAGCAGTAAAAGGATCCCACAATTTTCCCAGCAACCTTGGCCACAGACTTGATGTATGTGTTCTATTTCAGATCAGGAGTAAAGGTCAAACCCAGAAGCTTATCAAAACATGGGGCCTCCCCTAGATTAGAGCCATCCATTTCAATCGATGCCAGATGGGGATCAGAGCGTTTATGATGTAATGATAGGAGATTAATCTTAGATGCATTAAAGGTGACCAGCCACCTCTTCCCCTACTGTACCAGGCGCTCAAGATCTAAGGAGAGAGAATCAGAGAGAACACTGTCATTTACGGCCTTTGATGTGTTGCCATAGTCATGTCATCAGCATAGATGTCAACAAATGATTTTAGTATGTGTTTTGAGAGATCATTGATGTAGATCAAGAAGAGAGTTGGGCCCAGGATGGACCTCTGAGGGACTCCAGCATTAATACTGTGGGCCTCTGATTTCTGCCCATCAACCACTACTCTTATGAGCCTATCAGAGAGAAATGATTTAATGATTGATAAAACATTTCCAGTTATACCGTAGTTGGAAATCTTATGAAGTAGGCCTTTATGCCATACCTTATCGAAGGCCTTTGATATGTCAAGAGCAATTGCTCTAGAAAGGAAGCCTTTGTCGAGAGATTCGCTAATTCTATGAGATATAACTGTTAGCACGGCTACTGTAGATCTAGCAGAATGGAAACCATATTGCGTCTCACTAAGAAGGTTATTTCTGCTGAGGTGGTTGATTACTTCTCTATTTAATATGGATTCCAGCAACTTACTCATGATGCACAGGAGACTTATTGGTCTGTATTGAGAGAAAGATGACTTATCACCTGAATTCTTAAATACAGGGCATACTAATGAGGCTTTCCAGGGTTTTGGGAAGCACTTCTCCTTAAGGCAACGCTTAAACAGTTTGGTAAGTATGAGGACAATTTCCGGTTGGAGCTTTTTTAACACTATAATTGGAATACCGTCAGGGCCAGTTGCTTTATTGGAATCAAGGTTCTTGATTAGCTTGGCGACCTCACGCACAGATATTTGTATGTTACCTAGCATGTTGTGTGTTATAGGAGGAAATACAGGAGTTGATGGCCTTCGTCGCATAGGGTAGAATTTGCTGCAAATTTCTTGGCAAATAGTTTGGCCTTGTCGGATGCTGATGAGATGACCTCTAGTCCATTGATAATGGTTGGAATAGAATGCACGTTTCTGTTCAGGATCCTATTTACTATTTGCCAGAACTGGTGGGAACCAAGCCGCTGCTCAGCTACTTTGGATTTAATGGATTGAGCATATAGCTCCCTTGCATTTTTTATTCCTCTTTTACAGTAGTTGCTGGCAGTCCTGAAAGCAGCTTTAGTCTCAGTGCATCTATTACGTTGGTAGCTATGGAAAAAGTGATTTCTGTGCGCGATGGCAGCAGCACATTCAGGGGAGAACCATGGCTGGCCGTTAGGTTTTTGCCGGAATTTTTTTGGATGGTATGAATCGGTCTATGCCTACAAGTAACCATTCAGTCAGGTCTGATACTATAGAGGACACATCCTTTTTAAACATGGAATGGAGCGGTAGATCAGATATGAACTTTTTTGTAATATTATTAGTATGAATGTGTAATATTAAGGAGGCGAAACAAAACGTATTAGCTCATGGAAGACATCCTTATTTTCTAAGGGAAGTAACTCGCACAGCACGAATTATAAACAACATGGAAAGATAATCCATATGTTGACAGCTGTACAGTCGACTCGCTAATTTTGTTTCGCTGAAATTTGTGTTCCATTCCTTTTTCACATCCTTTTGCGTCCGCCGTATTGCATACGATCTATGCATGTACACACACACACACACACACACACACACACACACACACACACACACACACACACACGCGCGCGCGCGCGCGCACACACGCACACACACACACACACACACATATTACTTTAACAAACACCACTCAGGAATAAGGTTAAGTGTTAGGTAGATGACGAAACAAAAACCAGTCATGGTGGAACTTGGGTAGAGCCATACTATATATGTGGGCTACTCAATATGAATTTATTTACATCAGACTTGAATTAAATTAATTTTCAATTCATGAAACACATTTTGATTGTCTTTAAAATAGTCTTAAAAGTATACACTTACATTTTTATCTTGGAAAATTTACACTGTCTTTTGTGTGTCTTATCAGTATATATATGTATATATAATCTTTTTTCTAATTTTTTTACAGTTAAAAAATGAAATGAATGTCATCAAATGATTTCAAAAGTACAGGGTTTAGAGTTTTCAATAAAAATCGGCCAAAAGATTTTTCAATGACTAATCAATTTATTTAAGACTTTGTAATATTCTAAAAAATGATTGTTTTTAAACTAAAACTTAAAAATTACATAATGTATGATAAACAAATTCTATTTCTTACTATTTTCACACCTTAGCCTGGCTGAAAAATTTCCTTGTTTTGTCACCCCTCTATGGCGACCCCCCCCCATCTTAGCTATGCTAGTGTTTCACAACTAATTGTGCAAATGTCTCTTTCAAAGTGATTGCAACTGGCCACTCAGTAAATCTATCGATAATTGTCAATAAATATTCATGGTCGTTTGCTTCTGGCAGTTGTTTTGTGAATCTACCATCTTATTGGTCAGGATGAGATTTATGTCTGCAAATTTTGCGTGTTTGACATTTTAAGCATACTCAAGTCCAGTGTGTGTGTGTGTGTGTGTGTGTGTGTGTGTGTGTGTGTGATACATTTGTATACATTTGAGTTCAGACAAAACGATTGTTAATTAATTTGTTAGTAGCTCATCGACCTGGATGTGACAAATTGTGGAATATTTTAAAAAAATATTTTGTCTGAATGAAGGTGATTTCGAAGCCCTGGAATAACCTTTGGTTACATCGCATAGGAATGTTTTGGTTCTAAAGAAGTGTCCTTCTTTTTTTTTTTTTATTCATCTGTAATTAGATCAAAGTTAACGGTTTCACATGGTTTATCCTCTGACATGGAATTCAGAAGATCAACAACTTCTATTATTACATTCACAGGTATACATATTTTGTATTTTGTGATGTTATTTTATTTTTTAATTTTCTTTTGCATTAAATATTGTATGTAGCTGGGGAATATCTCAGGTTTGTACATTTGTAGGCTTATGTAGGCAGGTTTTTACAGTCAGTGTAGTCTTTGTAGGTTACAACCATTGTCACTTGAGTAGCTGTTTTTCTGTAACAGTTATAAACACTGATATTCATTTTATTACGGAGAACATTCCCTATGAAGTGATTTGGTCAGATGAGGAACAATCTGCATCAAGGGTGTATTAATTTCAACCGTCCCTTAAAGGACTACTTCAGCCCCTTTAAGATTTGGATAGCAGCTACAAGAGTTTCCTGAAAGCAACACATGCAGTAGTTTCTGGTGGGGCCTCTCGATGCCATATTAGTGGGTAATTGTTACGGCTTTACCTTATCATGTGCTACATAAAAAAAAAAAATTTTCCTGTCTTTTTTTCTCTTACTTTCCCTCTCTGTCCTGCTCTAACCAAGTCTGTCGACCTGTTCCACAAATCTCAAAAACCTCAACATGAAATATCTTCAGAAACATGAAATATCTTCAGAAAAAAAATGCGAATAAACCTAGAACCTCATCCTCCAACGTAGACCCTTACTACCATGTCTTCTTCTCTAACATCAGGGGTCTACGTTCCAACCATCCAAAGGTTGAAATCTAATTACAGGAGACGAAACCGGACATGTTCTTCCTAAGCAAAACTGGCATAGGGCCGACCACTTCCCTAGACGAGTTCATAATTAACGGATACTCTAACTTAACATCTAAATCTAACCCCCAAGATCGCCATGGGCATGGAATATGTGCATACATTAAGGATGGGTTTCCGTGTAGTAGGGATATCTCAAGAGAAGACCCTAAATTACCTTATATGTGCTTCCGGGTTGCACTTGCTTACACGACCGTATTTATATTTGCCCTCTATCGCTCCCACAACAGTGGAGTTACTATCTTTAAGAGTATATCTGAGAAAATTGACCACATCCTATCTGTTCATCCCTCGGCTAATATCCACAGTTGTGGTGACTTCAATGTCCACAATGACTCACTCAAACAAGACAGATAATGAAGGTAGGGTCTGTCATGACTTCGCCATTGCCTATGACCTCGCCCAGAGTGTTCACGAACCCACCCATGTGCCCGATACTTCCGGTCAGTATGCAAGCCTTCTAGACCTTCGTTTCACAACTTCTCCTGAGCTATGTTCATGTTCTGTTCTATCTCCTCTGGGATCTGCTGACCACTCGGTTGTATCAGTTAAGATAAAAATGAAATGTAATAAGTCTTCAGACATACCTCACCACTGTACAGTATACCGATACTCTGCGGCTGACTGGGATAGCTTCTGTAAATTTATATCTGATCTACCTCTGCATTCCATGTTTAAAAAGGATGTGTCCTCTATAGTGTCAGACCTGACCGAATGGTTACTTGTAGGCATAGACCGATTCATACCATGCAAACATTTCTACAAAAACCTAACAGCCAGTCGTGGTTCTTCCCTGAATGTGCTGCTGCCATCGCGCACAGAAATCACTTTTTCCATAGCTACCAACGTAATAGATGCACTGAGACTAAAGCTGCTTTCAGGACTGCCAGCAACTACTGTAAAAGAGGAATAAAAAATGCAAGGGAGCTATATGCTCAATCCATTAAATCCAAAGTAGCTGAGCAGCGGCTTGGTTCTCACCAGTTCTGACAAATAGTAAATAGGATCCTGAACAGAAACGTGCGTTCTATTCCAACCATTATCAATGGACTAGAGGTCATCTCATCAGTATCCGACAAGGCCAAACTATTTGCCAAGTAATTTGCAGCAAATTCTACTCTATGCGACGAAGGCCATCAACTCCTGTATTTCCTCCTATAACACACAACATGCTAGGTAACATACAAATATCTGTGCGTGAGGTCGCCAAGCTAATCAAGAACCTTGATTCCAATAAAGCAACTGGCCCTGACGGTATTCCAATTATAGTGTTAAAAAAGCTCCAACCGGAAATTGTCCTCATACTTACCAAACTGTTTAAGCATTGCCTTAAGGAGAAGTGCTTCCCAAAACCCTGGAAAGCCTCATTAGTATGCCCTGTATTTAAGAATTCAGGTGATAAGTCATCTTTCTCTCAATACAGACCAATAAGTCTCCTGTGCATCATGAGTAAGTTGCTGGAATCCATGTTAAATAGAGAAGTAATCAACCACCTCAGCAGAAATAACCTTCTTAGTGAGACGCAATATGGTTTCCGTTCTGCTAGATCTACAGCAGCCGTGCTAACAGTTATATCTCATAGAATTAGCGAATCTCTCGACAAAGGCTTCCTTTCTAGAGCAATTGCTCTTGACATATCAAAGGCCTTCGATAAGGTATGGCATAAAGGCCTACTTCATAAGATTTCCAACTACGGTATAACTGGAAATGTTTTATCAATCATTAAATCATTTCTCTCTGATAGGCTCATAAGAGTAGTGGTTGATGGGCAGAAATCAGAGGCCCACAGTATTAATGCTGGAGTCCCTCAGAGGTCCATCCTGGGCCCAACTCTCTTCTTGATCTACATCAATGATCTCTCAAAACACATAGTTAAATCATTCATTGACATCTATGCTGATGACATGACAATCTATGGCAACCTGTCTAAGGCTGTAAATGACAGTGTTCTCTCTGATTCTCTCTTCTCTGATCTTGAGCGCACGGTACAGTGAGGGAAAAGGGGGCTGGTTACTTTAATGCATCTAAAACCAAGCTCCTATCTTTACATCATAAACGCTCTGATCCTCACCTGGCATCAGTTGAAATGGATGGCTCTCATCTAGGGGAGGCTCCATGTTTTGATAAGCTTCTGGGATTGACCTTTACTCCTGACCTGAAATGGAATACGTACATCAAGTCTATTGCCAAGGTTGCTGGAAAAATGGTAGGATCCTTCTACTGCTCCAGAAGATATCTCACTGCTGATGCAATTCTCTATCTATATAAAAGCCAAGGATGGAGTACTGCTGCCACATCTGGGCAGGAGCTGCTAAAAACAGCCTAACCTGCCTTGACAGACTACAAAATAGAGTTTGTGGCTTAGTGGGTGATGCCCTTTTCTCTTTCCTGCAACCTCTCTCCCACAGAAGAGACATTGCGAGCCTGTCTTTGTTTTATCGTTACTTCTATCTCAAGTGCTCGTCTGAGCTCCAATCCTTGCCCCCCCTTGCCGATCTCTCATGATAAATAAATGATAGCTGAAACCACTGTCAAAATTTTCCCCACTTTTTAACTGTGCCAAAACCAAAACATAGATTCCATGAACAAAGCTTCTTTCTTAGAAGTGCACACCTGTGGAACTCTCTTCCGTCTGCCTGTTTCCCACCTGACTACAACTTAGATGTCTTCAAGTCCAACATAAACAAATTCCTGATGACTGCCACTTTATCAAATCTCCAATACTAAGGATTACTACGATACTATCCCATTGATTACTGTACACGCAATAACCCTTATCCCCAAGTGGCTTCCGGGCCTTGATAAGTGGTAACTTCCATATAACCCCCCCCCCAAAAAAAACAACAAAGAATGGTCTCTTGTCCAGTCTTCTGACTTTGTCCACCACATAGTCGAGCAAGTCTATGGGAAAAAATACAGCTTGCTTTCTTCACTTTTTGACAGTGTCTTGACTTTTACCAACCTACACCAGCAACGAACTTCACTCCCAGTCTCCAGCGCTTCCAGCTTCACTCCAGTGGTTTCCTGCTCATTCCCACAGACTTCCAGCCTTTGGTGCCTCCAGCTTCCTCCTATAGCTTTCCTGCAACCTTGCTTGCACCTTGCTCCTCTGGCCTGCAACCTCGCCTGCACCTTGCTCCTCCAGCCTGCAACCTTGCTCCTCAAACCTGCAACCTCGTTTGCACCTCGCTCCTCCTGCCTGCAACCTCTCTTGCACCTCTGGTCTGCTACCTTGCTCGCACCTTGTTCCTCCAGGCTGCAACCTCGCTTGCACCTTGCTCCCTACCGACCGTCCATTCCTTAACACTGATCCCCTGTTCTCAGTGTCGTCCGTTCCCTAACACTGATCCTACGTTCTCAGTGCCGTCCATTCCTTAATACTGACCCTATGCTCTCTCTAATTAACCATGCTCTAGTCCATCATCTTACAGATGCTAAACTACTGACTGAAAAACAATATGGATTTAGACAAGCCCGTTCCACAGCAGACATCCTAACTGTGATCTCTGAACGTATATACCATTCACTGGACAAAGCAGGGGAGGGCAGAGCGGTAGCTCTAGATATATCTAAGGCTTTTGACAGGGTATGGCATGAGGGTCTCCTCAGGAAAATCAGATCATACGGTATCACTGGTAGAATACTTAACATAATTAAATCCTTCTTGGACAAGAGAAAAATCCAGGTTGTCCTCGACGGTCGTACATCTAAACAATATGATATAAATGCGGGGGTGCCCCAAGGTTCTATCCTTGGACCTCTATTGTTCCTGATATTCATAAATGACCTCCCCGACAAAATTGCCTCTGAGATGGGTATATATTCTGATGACATTACACTCTATGGCAGGCACGACAGGAAGACGAATGAACACATTTCTAAAGAAATGGCAGAAACACTAGAGGAAGACCTCCAATATGTAGTGGAATGGGGACAAAAGTGGTTGGTCGCATTCAATGCTGCCAAGACTAAACTAGTTTCATTCAATAATTACAAGAAACCCTCTCTACCACCCATAGCAATGGCCAACGACTCTTTATCTGAGAGTCCATCTTTCAAACTCCTTGGCCTAACGTTCACAGGAAACATGAGTTGGAACAATTACATTGAAGGCATTGGCAGGGCCGCTGCAAGAAAGGTGGGCTCTCTCTACCGTGCTAGAAAACTACTAACACCCGAAAGTATCCTGTACCTCTATAAGGCCACCATTCGCCCATGTATGGAGTATTGCTGCCACATCTGGGCTGGTTCATCTGCTACTTGTCTCTCGCTCCTTGACAAGGTTCAAAAGAGAGTCGCAAACCTGATAGGCCCTGAACTGGCATCTAAGCTTCAGCCTCTGTCCCATCGACGAAATGTTGCATCCCTCTGCCTTTTCTACAAGTATTTTAGTGGTGAATGCTCTGACGAACTGCAATCACTTGTGCCCCCACTACTAAGCACCCTCGACAAACCCGACAGGCTGCTAAATCCCACCCCCACACTGTAGAGATCCCTAGATGTAAAAGATCTTTTTACTCCAATAGTTTCTTCCCCAGAACCGCTAGACTCTGGAATTCCATTCCAGGTCCCTGCTTCCCCAACAGTACTGACATGCAGAAGTTCAAGTGTAACGTGAACCGACATCTTGCTGCCCAAATCCCTACATAGTACCCCAGTAGTTGTTGCCCCGGATAGTAGCCCCCTACACCAAAGTGGCAATTTGCCTTGTTTGGGGTGAAAATGTAATAATAAAAAAGTGTCGTCTGTTCCTTAACACTGACCACCTCATTCTCAGTGTCCACCGTCCGTTCCGGATTGCCCTGACATCCAGCCGATCATTCCAGACCCAGCGAGCAACCCTGAACCACGCTACATCTAGAGTACCTGTTCCAGACCTTAGCCTCCAGTGATGTGCGACCTTCCAGGCGACCAGCATCCAGATCATACGCTGTTTTGCTTCCTTTGAAAATAAAACGTGAACCCTTGTCTTTAACCAAATAACTTGTGTCTGTCATTCTTCTTTGCCTTTTTACTGTTTACTTTTTGCCTGTGTCTACCTTGTTAGTTGTTGGGTCGATTGTCCCCGGACGACCGGCTCCGTAACAGATGTACATCCATCAATGACAACCTGGATAGTCCTAGTGTCTATGAAGGATCTAATCATATTTTAGTATACGTCCAGTTATACCATACAATTTAATTTTCATTTGCAGCCCTTCATGCCAAACTTTGTCAAACCTATCAAGGCTATAACCCTGGCTTCACCCACCTTATCCAGTGCATGGTATATGCATTCAGAGATGAATGTCAAAATATATGTAGTAGAATGATATTACCTCAATCCATACTGTTTGTCAGAGAGATGATTAACTGGTGGTGGTGGACTGGTGGACTAATTCATTCATTGTCTTCCAATGAAGAAAAAAATATAAAACACATGTAAAGTTTTCACATTTATTTTTGGAACTATCGAAACACATATTTTTACGTGTAACAACAACAACAACAGCAACAAGTTTAGTGTCCAGCTGCTGCTTTCTTTTTAGTAGTAAACGACACCTTACACACGCATGCGTGTGCGCGAACACGCATACATAAATGCACACATCTACGCACATGCACATTAATATGTAGAATATCATCACCAAAATTAAAACAAATTGCAAATCTATCCATACAAAATAAGTATTTATTGACAATATATAACAACAAAAGAGAAAAAGTTCATAGAATACGAAAGTTCAGAGAGTCCAAAGAACGTTCTGGTGAAAGAAGAGTTGTTTTGAGGAGAAATTAAGCGCATGCGTGTACACACACATACAAACTTATTTAAACTTTTTTAAAACGTTATAAAATTGCATTCAAAATAAGTAAGCTTTGATATTTAATTTAATTAAAATAAAATTTCATTATAAAATAAAATTTCATTAAATGTAAACAAGTTTAGTTAATGAAATTTCATTAAATGCATTAAGTATAAACCGATGTTATTTTCATTAAGTCAAATTAATATTTTAAGTGATTTACCTAATTGATTTTTCTTGTAACTTAAATTTAGCAAGTAAAGAAGAAAAAAAGAAAAATGAAAACAAAACTTGAATACGACAAAGAAAACACACAGAGAAGAATAAAAAGAGGAGAAAAACGGATGACTAATATAAACTTTATTCTATTAGTAACATTAGTAAATTAATAAGTTCCAAAACTGTAAACGCGGAATGCGCAAAGTGTTTGAATCAAAACTTCTTTTAATATTAAAAAAGCAAGGTTTTATTACCACAAGTGCAAAAAGTGCGTGTAAAAAGAAAAAGCGGTCTCGTAAAAAAGTGCCCGTGTAGATCATCGCTGAGTGTGTGCGTATGGCTACAATTGAATTGAAGTAAAGCGTTATATATTAAATGGTAGATACTTCTTTTGTGTGTGTGTGTGGGGGGGGTTACAATAAAAGCAATTGTTAGTAAGTATATGCGTGCGTCTTAAAGAAAAAAAAAAAAAAAAAAAAGAAGGGCGAGTGTGTTGGTCGGCTCGGGTGTCATCTCGAGCAAGTCTCGCTATGCAGACGTCGTCGTCGTCGAAGTACGATGGTTGGAACGGACCTGCCGCACACACGCGCTCCTATTTTTCTAAAATTATTGCCGTCGGAACCATTCTCACATCTTTTACAAAAAGATTATTACTATGTCCTCCAGAAGCAGCCAGGATTTTAACAAGGATGTTACAATCGACGCACGAAATCAAGAACATAATGTAAGTTAAATGTTTCTCTCTCCTCGTTTTTTTCACTAAGTAAAAGTTTTGTTTTATATAATATATATATATATATATATATATATATATATATATATATATATATATATAAGCAACCATAAGTAACGTTCAACAGAATATTTCAACGAAAAATGCCAAACTAATGATTTTCAAGAAAAGTTTGACGAATATCTTGTTTTCATTTTTATTTTTTGATAAGTTGGTAAATTACTTTTTTCTAAGCTCACTCAAATAACTTTGCTGACCGTTAAAAAACAAACAAAAACTTGTCGTTCCAGTGGTGTGCGTATTTTTTTCTTTTCAGCAAATCCAGGCAAATCTTACTGCCCATATTTTATTTTTTTTCATCTAAAGTTCATTTTGTCGATGTTTTTTTTTTTTTTTAATCAGTCAGAACATCTAGAATAACACGGCTTCTTCATTCTGTTTTTCTGTGTCTTGTGTTTAGTATTTTGAAGTAGTTCGACCGATCATTATAAATGAAATTTTTAAAAACTAAAAACTAAATTATTTTGCTTTAAACAAAAAGTACAACAGACATTCAAGTCTTGCATCCCAGAATATTTTTCATACGCATCAGGCTAGGATTAAAGTAAAGTATCTGTTCTGTCATCGATCGATGAAAAATGCTTGTAGAGTAAGATTTTTTATTTGGTGCTTGTGCAGTTTATGTATCGTGTTAAATTTCCAAGTTAAATTCAATTCTTTTGTTTGTTAGATGAAAGTAAAGAATAGTTAAAAATAAAAAACTTCCCCATGTTAAGAATGGCTTTCCAAATAATAACGTTATAATGTTAGCATGGTTCGTAAGTCGCGCAAGTAACTTTGTTTTTGTTCCAAGCCAGAGTGATTTTTTGGGGGGAGCTGAATTTCCCCACATTGAAAGGCTTTCTGTTGATTAATTTTGCACTCATTGGGAGGGGGGGTAACGACACAAAATAACGTAACATTGTTGTGTTAATGTTGCACAGAAATCCTACTTGGTACTCATGTACTTATTGGTTCGTGCTGAAATAATAACGTTATTATTTAAAAAGCCATTCTTAACATGGGGAGGGTGTTTTGTACCTATTCTGTACTTTAACCTTACAATTGAATAAAAGAAAACATATACAACTTTAATTAAACTTGGAAATACGATTAAAAAAATAGCGCGGATCAGTAAGTGCATTTGCATCAACATTTTTAAAGTCGGAGACTTTAAAAATGTTTATCTTTAACTAAAAACTAAAGTTAAACTTCGCCTTAGAAAAAAGAAATTGTTGATTTAATAAAGAAAAAATACTTCAAATGAATTCATTTTTCTCCACCTACTTAGAAAAGTTACTTTTAATTTTTTTTTCTTGTCCGAAAAGGTTTTTAAAAAGTGACGTTAATCTTACTAAGTTACTATTTGTCATAAACCGTAATGTCGTCATGATCGCAGGCACACGTTTGCCTTTCACTCGAAAAATTCCCAGTGGTTTTAATTTTAATCTTATTTTATCTCCTCAGGAATGTAAACTTATTTTTATGTCAGAAGTTGTGTTGAAGTTGTTATGTCATGGTGCGGAAAGAGACCCAAGACAGTAACGTTTATTTTTGTGTCATTTTTATGACATCGACAATTTCATGTAATTTATGCTGTTAATGTCTTGTTCTACTTAGTAATTAAAAACGGTTCAGTTTAAGTGTTTCATTTATTTGATTTGCTGATTAACTAGTATTATATCTCTCTCTGCATACTATGCTAGTCCACTCTGAAAGAGAAATGAGATTCTACGGGGGGTGGGGGGTACGATTACATTTAAATAGCCTGAAAAACTTGGTGATAAAAATAGAACAAATATATTCTAGATTTTAGAGTGAGGGGTGGGGGGATCAGCTTCGCATATAAATGTAATATAAAATGATCCCTCACTTTCAAATCAGATAGTGTTTTTTTTTTTTTTTTTTTTTTTTTTAAGTATATATAAACATTTTTTTTCCGTGGCCATTTCTTAATTTGTTACTTGTAACGCAATGAGCATCTAAAGAATTTTACTTATGAAGTCAGTTCTGAGTATTAACGGAAAATCCTGAGTCAGTCCCGGGAATGACCGAAGCAGTTTACGATTTAGAAATCACAAATAAAATGTAAAGGACAGACGATATTCAGCATGCGAAGGTTTCAATTAATTATTGTTAAACTTTTTTTTTTTTTTTTTTTAGCCCATCAAAAAAAAAAAATAATAATTAGAAAGTATTTTTTCCGGGTGTCTAGATATGATCGTCTAAAAATAGAATCTCATTTTTATTTTTTGGCTAAAATAAGAGGAGTGTGATAGTAAAAATAAATAAATAACTTCCTCTAAAAGAAAGAAATGGCTTTCGCTTTCAAATTGTAAACAGCTTCGGAACTAACTTCATACTGAATCCTCTGAATGCCCATGATTTACAAGTGCCCTTAAAAATCAACCGTGGGTGCGGAGTTTTAGTTATTATTTATTTTTTGTTAAATTATCATTACTTATTGTACGATTTTCTTGCACCTATTGAACCGTGATGAAATAACGTTATTTAGAAAGCCATTCTTAACATGGGGAAAGGCGGGAGTTTTGTAACTATTCTGTACTTTTACCTAATAATTTAATAAAAAATGATATCGTAAAACTTTAAATTAACAGGAAAATACTATTTTAAAGATAGCGCGATTCAATAAGTGCATAAACATCCTCTCTTGTCTCGGCTTGGGATTTTTATTTTCGGCCCCAAAATCAACAAAGATTAGATCTGGTTCCTGTTTATTGCAGTGTGATGCTTGTTCTGTGCAGTTCTAGGAGGTCCACCTTCCTAGGTTTTGCTTTCTCTCTTTGAGAAGGGGTTAGTTTATTGTTAATCGCCTGAGGTGCCCTTACCGGAAATGGCCAGGCACTTTTTACAAATCAAAATACCCCTTCTCGGGGACGCTGACTTCTCAACCCCACTTTCCGACCCTGGTGTCGAAGTTCTTGCAGTGAGAGAAAATTAAAAACTTTATCTCATCTGGCGCCATTCAATTGAGACAGAATTTTTTGACACATTTTTTTATTTTTTGAGAATCAGATCTGTCTCAAATTTTTTTTTTTGTGAATGAGTCCTTCACAAAAAAATTTTGAGACCCTAAGACGCCATTAAAAATGCGTAATAAGAACTTGAATAATTCAACTTAGTTTCTTTCAAAGCTTATGACTACTTGAAAAATGTAATTCAAACTCTAATTTATTTTTCAGTTAAAAGAGCAAAGATTAAAATTTAAATAACAGGTTTAATAGCAAATTATGCAATATTTGTTTTTTTAAATCGGTTTTCTTTAAAAAAAAAAAAAAAAGATTCAAAGAAAATCAACGAAATTTTACTTACTTCGATTATATAAAATATATATAAATTCCAAAAAGTCACTTACCTATAAAAACACTATTCAATGGGTACTTTCATTGTTAAGAATTTATCTATATTTATACTTATATTCCATGTCCTTTTTAAATAAAATACTTTTTTAAACAAGGACCCCCCCCCCAATGCGAACTCTGATGTTTTTCACTGTTCAAATAAAGGGAGATAAATGTCTGATTTTCCAAAGTTTATCTTCCGGTCGCTTCGAAGCGCCACAATTGATGTCTCTTTCTATTGCGTGCTGTAAACCAAAATTAGTATTTTGGGGACACCTTAGATGAAAAATGAACACATTCACTTATCAGTTTTTGCCGTTTAAAAAAAAAACACTCTACCGATTTTTTTTTTTTAATTCTCTTAATGAAATACATGAGTTTTTGATTAATATATTTTATTACTTCTTTATCGAGTGAATTTTTTTTTTAAATATCTAAAAAAAGAAAACATTGAATGAAATAGAAAACATTGTCGTCAGCATCCGATATTTACTTGACAATCTAAGCATAACATGAGCTTTCACTTAAAAAAAAAAAAATCAACGTGTTTTAAAAAAAAAAAAAGGTTTTACACTTTGGACTTTACAGGCAAATTTCCAAAACACTTTTTTTTGTTGTTTTGTTTTAAATTAGAATATTTTATTTATTAATCTTTTATCTTCAATTTGTAATATATAAAACTTTGGTGAGTAAATTAATTATTTAAATTTTAATAGACATTTCAAAATGGGGGGGGGATTAAAAAAAAAACGTTTGTCTAAAATATTATATTCGCTTTATTGGAAAGAGCATAAAATTTCACATTGACCCTGAAAATATCGTAAAAATTGAACCAATAGAAATTTTTTTTATAGATTTTTAAAGTTTAAAACTGAAAAAAAGAATTAACTCGTAAAATTCAATTGATTTCATACGTAAAAAAATGGCTGCATGAACGTGCGCCGGCATTTTGTAAACAGTTTTTTTTTTTTTTTTTTTTTTTTAATAAAATATAATATTTCTATTATTTTTAAAACTACTTTAATAGTTTATTTTTGAAGTATATTCCATAAAGAAAATAAACAAACCACTTTAAAAAGAGAAATTACAAGTTTTTTTAAATATTTTATTCGCAGTTTTGTGTTAGGGGCGTCAAAAATTCCCCAAAACTTACACTTAGGGTGACCCTCACCATCGAGACACAGCCACCATAAAGCTTTACGGTGGCCGTACCTCGGGGGACATTAAGCCAACCTTGTGTGACACCCACACTATCTGCGTGGGACAGTTTATTACATAATAAATACCACAGCGAATAGTTGATTCTTACTCCCCACCCCACCCTCTCGAATTTATGACATGGTTATTTCAATTTCCACCTACGCGAAGATAAAATAGGTAACTGGAGGGTCGACCGTATCGCGCCTCGCGACATCAACTGATATGCCGTTAGCTGGATGATATATTTCAATAACGATCATCATTAAGGCAGTGTCAATTCTTTTGTAAACAAAAAAGAAAAACGTTTACTCTATAAACAAAATATTAGGTATTATTGTAGATTAACAGCTTAAATACCCCGCCTAAAAATGAGATTCTACATTTTTAGCGATTACGTATGATCACTCTAAACAAAATCTTGATGGCAAGAAAATATTTTTTTCTTTTTGGGTCATTCTTGCGGTTTAGGGCAGTTAAGCAATTTTTTAACAAGATTGTGTAATTTTATCAGTATTTTTAAGTTTATATTTGGATTGCTACTCTGACTAATATTTAGGGTGAGGTTGTTAACTTTTACTAAATTTTCGATAAGACTTCCTTCATACAAAAAAAAAAAAAAAATCATAAAATGTATTTTCTATGGCTTTGTTACTCTATTTTTTTTTTTAATTTATTTTTAACTACCCTAAAAAGCAAGAACGGTCCAGAAATGGGGTCATTTTATATTTTAAAACTGATCACTATTCTTAGTTGAATTTTCTTTTAATTCACATTTAATCGCCTTAAAAAAATTTTTTTTTCGCACTATGTGATTTTAATACACTACAGAACAAGTTTGACTAGTCTTTGAGCTTTTTTTATTAATATTTCATTAAGAGAATTAGCAGTTCAAACTGCAAATACTGTTAAAACTCTAAGATGAGTGGCAAGGTCTGGGGCAAGGTCTGGGTTGATCACAAATCATTGCAATTGTGAAAAATACCACTGACCAATGGCATTACACACCATAAAAGAAAGTTTCATTTACGATCACTGTTGGGCAAATGTACATGAAAAAACAAAAAAAAAAAACGTACATTTGTGTCATTGAACGTTCCCAATAAAGTTACATAAGCTGATATTAATACTATATTGATGGTTTTTGGAGAATGTGAAGTCCAGGTTTCCAGACAGTGGGCATATCAACCCACACTATGATGAATTGGTACAATTTAATTCTACACATTTGCTCATTTTTATAGATTGGCAATCTTGTGGACATGAGTGGTCATCCTTATAAAATTGTGGAAATCGGTGAAAGTAAATTCATGCATTGGAAGCCTCACTGTGGAAGATATAAAAATGGCCAGTGGACTCTGTTGATTGAGAAATAGATCTGACAGAAAAAGTGCCGGTGGAAAAGAAATACAGCTCTTTTATCCGTCATTGTCTGTGATGTGTTGCCAGGAACTAACATTGTAACCGATGACTGGTGGGCCTATAATTCCCTACTACAACATGAGGTTGCAACAACCCTACACACTGCATAGATGGAACGTAGTTTGTGTAAGCACAAATTCTGCCAGAGAACCACAAAGCAAAGTAATTTTGCAAGTTATTTTCAAGAATTTTTATGGCGCTGTTGTACAGCATTACTATAAGTTATTAGTATCAATACACATGAAAAAATCATTTCTTTCTGATAGGTTCATAAGAGTAGTAGTTGAGGGGCAAAAATCAGAAGCTCACAGTATTAATGCCGGTGTCCCTCAGGGGTCCATCCTGGGCCCAACTCTTTTCCTGATCTATATTAATGATCTTCCAAATCACATCCTTACATCATTTGTAGACATTTCTGCTGATGACACTACCATTTATGGTAGCACATCTAAGACAGTAAACGACCAAGTTCTCTCCAATTCTCTGATCTTGAGCACGTAGTACAATGGGGAAAGGAGTGGCTGGTTACTTTTAATGCATCTAAAACCAAGCTTCTCTCTTTACATCATCAATATTCTGATCCACATCTGGCATCAATTGAAATGAATGGCTCTCGTCTTCAGGAGGCCTCAAGTTTTGACAAGCTTCTGGGCCTGACCATTACTCCTGATCTTAAATGGAACACGTACATCAAATCTGTTGCCAAGGCCGCTGGAAAAATGGTGGGATCTTTCTATCGATCCGGTAAATATCTCACTGCTGATGCTATTCTCTATTTATATAAGAGCCAGGTACGTCCAATGATGGAGTATTGTTGCCACATCTGGGCAGGAGCTGCTAGAAAGGACTTGTCCTGCCTTGATAGAGTTCAAAATAGACTTCATAGCCTCGTAGGAGATGTCCTTTTCTCTTCCTTGCAACCTCTATCTCACAGAAGAGATGTTGCAAGTTTGTCTCTGATGTATCGTTATTTTCATGGAAGGTGTTCAACTGAGCTTCAATCTATGGTCCCCCCTCACCAAACTTTCACAAGAAACACTCGTCTAGCTGTACACACTATCAATAATTCCCCCCACTCTTTATCTGTGCCTAAACCTAAACGTAGATTCCATGAACAAAGCTTCTTTCTTAGAACTGATCGCCTGTGGAATTGTCTTCCGTTTTCCTGCTTTCCACAATATGGTTGTGTTCAAGTCTAACGTAAATAAGTTCTTGATGAGCCGTTCCATATAAGTTATCAAATTTACCAAATTTTCATTACTAATGATTACTATATTGTTCAATGTCTACTGTACACTCTTTAACCCTTATCCTTGAGTAGCCTCTTGGCCTTGATAAGTGGTGTTGCCTATGTAAAAGAAAAAAAAACATGAAAAAATGGAAATTGCTTGAAATATCTCAATAATGGTATACATAAAGAACTTGATAATGTAAGAAAAAAACTTTCAAAATTAAAAGTTGTGACTGTTTTTGTACCTCGCATGTTTGGATATTTTTCTCTCTTTAAGACCATATGCATTTTGTCACATTTTTAGAAAAAAATGATATATATTTGTTAAAACACAAGATTAAGCAATGGATTTTGCCATACAAATATACTTTTGTGCAAAGAATCCAAATATGGTAATGAAAATCTTCAGAATATAATGTTTTCCAAATGATCTGCAGTAAATGCACATGAATTTATGCAACATCAAAAAACATCCATGTATCCATTAAAAATAAGTTAGAAGTACTCAAAGTTGAATTGTAATGCATTTTATGTACAATAAACAGAAATTTAATACTGGAGCTATTTAAAAAATGAATATATTGCAAGATTTCTTTGGTATTGTAGAATAACACCTGACTCCCTAAAATATGTGATTCTCTCGTTTTTTAAGGAATTATATGTGAACACACTGAAAAACTTGGCATAAATAAATTAAAAAAAAACAATTAAAAAAATATGTAAATTTAATATAAAAATTTAGTGTAAAATAATCTTAGATTTTTAAGGTCATTCTAACGTTTTAGAGCAGTTAACTTTTCTATGGGAAATAAATCCTGTGAGTTTTTTTTTTCTAAAAGACAATTGTGTGGTTTTAGGAGGGGTTTTGTAGGAAGAGGAAGCTTGGTACCACTCGGACTTTGGATTAGTTGTAGGGTTAGGGGCAATTACTTATGAACACCCTGAAAAATTGTCAGAAAGAAAAAAAAAACAAAACTAATTATTTTAGAGTTAAGTTGGGGGAGTAGTTTCATGTATAAATTTAATGTAAAATAATCTATAAAGGAGATTTTTTTTCGGGGTGGGACTTGTCACTTGAGGTTAATGGTACGATAGGTCCAAGAGAGGCACTTTTAGGAGGTGAACTGTCACTCAGACCTA
Source organism: Euprymna scolopes (assembly GCF_053919585.1). Taxonomy (NCBI): domain Eukaryota; kingdom Metazoa; phylum Mollusca; class Cephalopoda; order Sepiida; family Sepiolidae; genus Euprymna; species Euprymna scolopes. The sequence continues at coordinate 62,576,566 of NC_136506.1, read as the reverse complement.
GATTTAGTAGTAGCATAATTTTATATATATTTTTTTCAAATTGAAAAAATATCAAAAGAATTGGGAGTACTAACTGGTTTAAAAGCCAAAATGATCGCAAAATGGGGTATCACTATACATTAAATGATTTATTATTATTAAATGATCTTCCCTCTACTCTAAATTACAAATTAATTTAGTTGTCATTTTCTTTTGTCTATTAAATTTTTTCTTTTGCAGTATTCACACATAATGGCCTTAAAAAAAAGGCAGAATCTTATTTATCTTTTTTTAATTGACAGCTAGCTATAAAGTCATTTATTACTACAATTAAAATTTGAAAGCTAAATATGTTTGAAAACCAATATTCCTTGAAGAAAATTTAATGAAAGAATCACAAACTGCATTAAATTTAAACAAAAAGTTTTTTGTTTTTTTTTTATTTAAAGTAAACATGTTTCACAAAACTCATCACTTTAAAATAGGCAGCCGACAACTCAACTGCTGACTTATAATTGAGGGCTATTAGTCAAATTGCTTACTTTTGCTGAAAACAGGTTAAGATTTGTGGGGAGAGCCTAATTAAAACCTGCTGGTACCAAAAGAGAAATCAACATAAAGTTATCATTCTAACGCATAAAAAATAATAAAAATATAATTTTACTTATTAGTTGGAGTACAAAACCATTTCGAAAATGTTTAAGACCCGTCATCCTGAAGTTTTATTTTTAAGACAACAAAAAACCGAATGGACCAGTTTATTTCATACTCTGACAATAAGTGAGATTGATGCGTTTTTTTTCTTATTGTTTTCCAAATTTTGTGGTGAAATTCCTCATAGGGGAGTGGTACCAAGCAATTAAGTACTGCAAGGGTGAAAAAAAAATATAGAGTTAATAGTTATCATTATTATCTTAAAACTCTTCAAATATTCCAAATAGATTATTATTTATGTGAAAGGTTATTCATTCCCAAAACAAAATGATTGTATTTTTAGGATTTAATGTTTTGGTTTTTAAAATATGATTATTTTAGAACTACCTTGAAATCTTCAAAGCGTTTTTAGAGTTGGTGGGCATAAAAAAAATTAAATTATAAATTTGTACCCAGAAAAAAAATAGTTTATAAAAACAGATTTTATTATTTAAAAATGAACAAAGAAAAATTTTCTAATATATATATATATATATATATATATATATATATATATATATATATTTTCCCCAGAAAATAAATTACTAAAGTAATAATTTGTTTTCTATAAACTAGGCGATATTTTTTACCATAACAGCATTATCAAATTGCAGATGACTCATTGATGTCAGATTTTGTCATCTTAGGTGGAAAAATTCAATTTTAATAAAAAAACATTAAGGAAAGCAAGACTGACAAAATGCTTGTCAAAGGTAAAAAAGTTCACCGAAAGACCAAGATCACGGTTAGGAAACAACACTGATTTTTCTTCTAAAAGGGAGTCTGAGTGCAGTCATCAACTGAGAAAAGTTTAGCAGGTGGAAGCAGACCATCAAACTCTCTAATCCATGTGGACTACACCTTCCTGGCAGCACAATCATGCATAGCTGGCCCAAAGCCCAAAGATGTTGTAATTAACATGCTAATAGCAATATAGCAGTTTCAATCCCAGCTGGATAACAGAAGCTAGTGCCAGCAGCATGGGGATCCTAATCAGATGTTACCAGACCATACAAAGAGCTATTCTGTACACAGTACACTGAGGGCAAAATCACTTGTGCCAAGTATGTAGATTGAACTCCAATAGAGTCAAGAAGATAATGGTGTATCACCTGTAGTGATTAACAATCTAAGTAAAACTATTGTGGCAGATGTGTTATGTGGAATGTACTGTTTCGCACCAAAAGAGAAAAATTCACCAGTTTGGGCATACAGTAGAAACACCTAATGCTCAAACAAGCATACTTGAACAGGAGTTGTATAACTATTCACAACTCTGTCCGTTTTTACGTGGGAACACAACAGTTAGGAGCTGTGATAATCCAATATGGGGACATTGAGACAGTTATTCATATACATGGTTGTGGAAACATAATAGATGGATTACACAATCAAGATGTGATCGAATCATACTGGATTTGATTCTATTCTGGCATTGTCCAGATAAGAATCATGGAATCTGCCCAAGATAGGGAGAAAGCAGGAGCGTATGGTGATTCTTTGTTCAAAGGGATTAACCCTGTTGAAAACCCCTGTTGTTATTCTAGTTGGGTAGAGAAGGACTGTTGCCACTGCAGTACCAACCATTTCTCCAGCAAAGGGAGTAAGATCAACAAAGAGGGCTGAAGCACTGCTATTTGCAAGAATAAAACGTCAGTGAATCTCCTCACCCCATCTCCTTGAAACCGGGTGTCCTAGTAAAGCAGCTATAGTGTCCCTAAGACGTCAATCTGTCCACCTTTTGGTTATTAAAGTTGCAGCTGAAGGCATTCACAACAATGACGACTGTGGTGATGAGAAAACAACTGGTTCCTTATTTAGAATCTGAAAGGGAGTTTAGGCGTGAAGAGGATGAAGTGGCCATGAGTAAAGCTTCCAGCTCAATTGAATAGAAGAGCAAGATAAAGAGAGAAAAAACAAAAAACAAATAAGCTCTCCCTAAATCAACATGACCCAACTCTACCCAAACTTGATTGATTCCCCTTCCCACATTTACGATTTCATCCCTTTTTATTTTAGATTTGTCTTGCTTTTAATTCTTAGATGAGTGTTGAGATTGAGGCAGATTTTACATTTTGTCCTATGTTCCACTGGTTAAGGCAATCTGGTCATAAATTGGTTATTGTTCTGTTGTATAAGCAATAAGCTTAGACAAGGTGATTACTGAAAGTTGAATACTCCTTGCAGAAGATGTGACTTTTGGGAGACGTTACTATAAGTAAATGTTGAGTTAGTTTAAAAGCTAAGATTAGAAGTTTCTCCATCGGCTAAAACAAAGAAAAACTGATAAGATAAACTAGCCTGGATTTTGACTAGGAGAGATTCCCTAACCATAAACCTACTTAAGGGGATATGCAATGTTAAGTGCGGAACATTATCAGAATCAATTCTTTAGGCTCTAGGACAAAGAAAGTATTCATGAACTTTGTTGCTGATGAGCATAAAGAACTCCCTCCAATCCAGATAAATACATCCAGAAAGTCAAGAACTCTGACAGACCCACTCTCCTATCAACTTGATTTAATAGTAAGAGATTTTGGAACCACGTCCACAAGTACTTTATCTGACTGCCCATACTTTCCTTCCAGTATTGACAACGAGCTGATTGTCTCTGCCTTCGGTGGAGCAGCTAGTTATGAAAATGGAGTGTGAAGTCCCTATAACAAATTGCCATAACTTGATCGTGTGCTCTATAATTTGTTCCTTTTGCTCATATTTATACCGCTTCTGGTGAATGTGTTCCATCATTGGTTTGATCAGGGATTTATTCCTAATTAGATAACCAAGTGTGTACCTCATTCCTGAAAAAAAAAATGAGGCACACAGTGTTAAAGATTTTGGCCTAGATCCTATTGAACTAGTAGCCTGTGAAAGGATATTGATTTAGAACAATTTGCATCTTGTTTGTAAGATCAACTACAGTAAGTTGATCACTCTGAGGTTGAGTGCCTTGAATGGTAATGATTTATTGTTGAGTCTTTTCAGCTAAATGGATGATTAGGTCCGAATCCTTGGTATGTGATTTGAACTGAATCTCTAGTTTGAGGAGAATTGGTTGGAAGTCAAAGATAAAATTGTTATTTCAGACTTGATTTCAAAGGAATTTTTCATAAAAGAGTAGAGCTGAAGTTTATTTATTTTTTGCAAAAAAAAGCCACCATTTATCAAGATCCGGAGGCCACTTGAGGATAAAGTGTACAGTAATCACTGGGACAATAGGGTAATAATCATTAGTAGTGGAAATTTGGCAAATTGGATTACTTAAGGGGAACGGCTCATCAAAAACTTGTTTATGTTGGACTTAAAGACCACTATATTGTATTCAGCTGGAAAACAGGCAAATGGAAGAGAGTTCCACAAGTGTGCAGTTCTAAGAAAGAAGCTTTGTTCATGGAATCCACATTCAAGTTGAGGCACAGATAAAAAATGGGGAAATTATTGATAGTGGTTTCAACTACAGGGTGGTTACAAAGTCTGGCAGCATAATGTAACCAGACTTTATAACCACAAAAATTTCACGCGCAAGCAACTTTGAGTGGGTATCCATAGTCTGTCCAAGACTAAAGTAGCCCACTGCTATATATATATATATATATATATATATATATACAGGGTGGTTACAAAGTCTGGCAACATAATGTAGCCAGACTTTGTAACCACCCTGTAGACTAGTGTTTTTCGTGAATGTTTTACGAAGAGGGGGCCATAGATTGGAGCTCAGAGGAGCACTTGCCATGAAAATAATGATAAAGCAGAGACAGGCTCACAACATCTCTTCTATGGGGAAAGAGGTTGCAGGGAAGAGAAAAGGGCATCTCCCACTAGGCTACGAAGCCTATTTTGAACTCTGTCAAGGCATAAGGTCTTTCTAGCAGCTCCTGCCCAGATGTGGCAACAGTACGCCATCCTTGGATATACTTGGCTCTTATACAGCAGTGAGATCTCTACTAGAGCAGTAGAATGATCCCACCATTTTTCCAGCGACCTTAGCTACAGATTTGATGTATGCATTCCATTTCAGATCAGGAATAAAGGTCAGATCCAGAAGCCTACCAAAATATGAGGTCTCCCCAAGATGAGAGCTATTCATTTCAATTGATGCCATATGGGGATCAGCGTTGATAATGTAAAGATGGAAACTTAGTTTTAGGTGCATTAAAATTAACAATCCACCTCTTTCCATTGTACCACATGCTAAAGATCAGAGGAGAGAGAATCAGAAAGAACTTAGCCATTTACGGCTTTTGAAGTGTTGCCATAGATGATAGTGTCGTCAGCATAAATCTTAGGATGTGATTTGGAAGATCATTATTGTAAATCAGGAAGAGAGTTAGACCCCTGAGGAACTCCAGCATTAATACTGTGGGCTTCTGATTTCTGCCCATCAACCACGACTCGTATGAACCTATCAGAAAGAAATGATTTAATAATTGAGAAGACATTCCCAGCTATACCGTAGCTGAAGATCTTGTGGAGTAGACCTTTATGCCATACCCTATCAAATGCCTTTGGTATGTCGAAAGCAATTACCCTAATTTGGAAATGCCTGTTTTAACAAATAACTGACATGCTCAAAGACTGATTTACTTCAGTTGGATCATGAATCTGCACGAGGCCCCACAGTCAAGGGTACCTTTCCTGACCTCATCCTCAGCCTTTGGTCGAGGGCTGGCTTGCAGTTGTTTGCTTAGCCACCCATACTCGGAAAGCTTCATTTGTTCAGTAATTTTTCAGTAACTGCCTAAAAAATAGGGACTTAGTAAAGGGGTCTACTTTAGATTCATTCGGGGAGTAGCTGGGATGATTGATGGGGGGAAATCCACTTTAAATTGAGTTTCTGATATAGTGATTAGATAAATTCATTACCCCTGCCATAGTTTTCATTTAAGACATGGTGAAAATACCTGATTATTCATGCTGAAAAAGCATACTTTAACTGTAGTGAACTTCAGCTGTTCTGTAGGTATGTTAATGAGGTGACAGTATGCATTGATCCTGAGCAGTTTGATGGTGTGTGCGTGATTTACTATGTTGACTTGCTATGAGCTAGGAAGAAATGAATGATGTTTCTCACAATCCTGGCAATAGGTAGAATGGTGTTGTGAATGAAGATTCTGAAGGGATTGTATGGGGTAAAATATTTTTCTCATCAAGATCTCATTTTATTCTTTGAGTATCAGCTAAAGTTTAAAATTAGATGTGATAGGGAAAGTTAGTACATTTCATAAAACTCAACAAAAAGTGACTATTTTAATGTTTCTGAATTTTTGAGATGAGAATTGGTTATTTGTATTATTTGTATTCATCGAACTACTGTTCTCATTTTGAGTGATTTAAACGAATTTGTTATGTTTAATACCTACAGTATTTCTGTTTATAATAAGAAATCTGCAATAACTAAAATATAATATTTATGCATATTTTACAACTGGGCAACATCGGGTGGCCTGCTAGTTATCTATATTTGTGACGTTTTTGTTCTCAATTGGAAACAAAGTTGTATACTAATTTTCCTTCTGTAAAAAATTTCCAAGAAATCCAATGGTGACGTTAAATTTGAATTGGAGGGTTTTACAATAATATCATTGAGGCTGCATCTATGCCGAACATCTATAAACAGTAATGTTTATTTATAAGTTGAAAATATGAAAATTAAAAAAGAATAAAAACGGTAATATGGGATGCAGAATTGGAAGCAGGATTACACATTATTGTGCATTACTGGATAATACCAGACATACTTACTATTAGATCTATAAAAAAAAAACTATTTTCATTTGTCTGTCAATCTTTTAAAGTAAACTGAAATTATTATTTTTATTATTGGAATTTTTTTGAGATGAGCAGTCCGATCCCATCACAGTTTACCACCTGACGAAGGCCAGAGAAATAGTTGGCTGAAACGTTGTGAAACAAGTAGACGATGACGATAATAGTCCATAAATAAATAAATAAATAAATAAACAAATAAATAGATAAATAAATGTATAAACTGAAACTTAATATCTTCCTGCTAATTTAATTTTTTACCCTTAAAAAAATGGATCTGTGTTTCTTATGTACTGTTACTTCTCCATAATGAGGACAGAAAGCAGGTGTAGCTTTTTCATCTTTTTATTTGTCATCATAAGGGAACAATACAAAGAGCACAAATATTACTCATTCATGCACGGACAGATTATAATGGATTACAATGATTGTCCCTAACATACATGTACGCTGGTACATCATATATATGTCAACAATCGAGCGAAAATGTAATATTCTGCCAGTATTTTGTTTAATTTTCAATTTTTGAGCGTTTAGACAAGATTTAAAAGTTAGAATACGTCGGCAATTAGAAAATTTAAAAGAATTAAAATTTGTAATTGTATTGGAATCGTGATAAAATTTTGGAATCATCCCATCACTACCTCAGATATAAATTTAAATCATAATGAAATCAAGTGTCGGCTCTAGGAGGAAGGGCCCTTGATCTCTTGAAACTATGAATTAAATTAAAAAGAAGAAAGTAAAATTAAGCCATCATTTCGGCAGCCATTACTGCTTTTTTGTGTGTTACTAAGCTTCATTGAAATTAAATTCTGAAACAAAAACAAAAAAATCTTTGTTTCCACACATTAATTATATAGGTCAAAATAGAATAAAATTCTACTGCATTTGCTATTGCATTTTATTTTTGTTGTTTATGAAATCTTAATTGTTAACTTTTTTTTTACTTTACCCTAGATTTCATAGATTATAAATCATTTTGTTGACTTCGGTTTGAAATGGCATTTTCAGCATTAAACGTACGCATGGACTGTTATTAAGAATATTTTATTGTTTATTATGATTAATTTGTATTTAAATTTTGACCATACTCCTTGGAATGTTAGTTGAAAGATCTTAGGAGATAATTTTATAAATTATCTCCTATTTTGAAATGATTTATGTTATACTTACTTTTGAATTTAATAGTCAATGCTCAATTGTCTAACCAGTTGAGTGCAAATAAATAAACTGTGACAGAAGCCCAGAAATCTTGTTTATAAACAGATTGAGACCTTCCATTATGCTTAGATGGACGTCCATTTTCTGGGTTCTGGTTGGCTGCTAATCTAAGTGGTTAATCTATTATAGAGCTCAACGCTTAGGAACCAAAAACTTACAAGTTTGTAATGAGAAATAAGGCACTATATAAATCTATTGACAAATTTCACATCGATTAAATAATTATCAAACGTCTTGGAGACATTTAAAATAATATGTATAAACAAAATAAAATTTGGAATTCAATTCTATTCAAGTTATCAGTTTTCAATCCATCAAAACATATTTTACATAAAAATGAACATTCTAATAGTCTGTAAGCACTTTGAAATTTTGACTGGCAGAGGTGGCAAGTTGAAAAAATGATTTTACAGTTATTTTTCAAAACGCAGAACTCTGTAGCCTGCAAAAATTGTTGTCTTTTGACATCTGCTGGCTAGCATATGTGATCGTTTTCACAACAGCAAAGGAGTTTACTTCAGAACTTTGTACATTAATAATTAATCATGATAATAGATCCCAAATGTTTGTTTATTCTTTGTTATCACTTTTACCTTATTAAAACAATGTTACTATGCATTTTTCCAGCCAGGTCTCATCATGTGACAACCTTGGGCTAGAGATGGTTTAGTTATTTTTATAATTGTTCTCTACATTCATCAGTTTGGTATTAGAGGAATGAGAAATTTTATGAATTCGGTCAGTGAGATTGAACCATCATTAATAGCCAAATGGCTTTGCTGTGCATTTTAACAGGATCTTCTCATTAATAAATTGAACAAACTGTGACATTCGATTGTTGCAAGTAATTTGAAACCAATTTAAGACTTGAGAACTTGAGAAGAATCTACAGTTCCCACATCAATGAAACAGTGAGAGCAATAAATTGGTTGAAACACTCCTTAGTAGGATTATATTCTTTGACTTTTTGGAAAATCCCATTAAAACATTTTTTTAAGACAAATCATAACGCACACGATCTACTGTAATCATTTGAAGAAATCTGCTTTGTTATGGGACAAAATATTGGACATTTTTGGAGACAATTTCATCTGAAGAAGAAATAAATACACCACAATATGGTTGTGATGGTATGATTGTTTTATATTATCTGGGTACAAGTGAACTTTATATCATGTCTGAACCGAGAAAAAAGTCTGTCATCAGATTGCATACTTCAGTTTGATGACATGAGGATAGACCAAAATCTTATCTCATCCTTCTTTGTATGAAGAATTCCTGAAATTATACCATGGAAATGTTGGTAACTCGGAAACTATTTATCTGATCAGGCAGAAATTTCGCATGATGGTTAATGTTATCCAAGAACATCAGATCCATACATGAAATTTGGAAAAATAAGAAGTTGAAATTTCACAAATATTTCGACAATAACTGAACTTTTTCAAGCTCAGTCAATAAGATGTGGGACTTCAATATGTACCAAGAAGTGCGTCTCTATGATGAAAAGAACCGAAAATGTCTTTAATCTTTTCTGTTACCTTAATCTTTGACTTTGATATCCTAAAATTAAATCGGTTGTAAGTAAGATCATGACCGATATTTTGACCAAGTTTGGTAACGATTAGTCAAGTGATATGGATGCCAAGCTGTACACAAAAAAGCTTGACTGAAAACCTTGATCATTCAGACTACCTTTCTCATCTTATTTTCACAACATTTCAACCGATGTAGCCTCTGATCTTTTTTTGGTGTATTTTTTCAAACTTGGGACTATAAACTTTTGAACTAAATTGTTTATTTAACCCACTTCTGGATAGAAATGTTAATTATGTTATTCTTAGTTATCACCTTTGCCAAGGAGGTTATATTTTCGGTTAAGTTTGTTGGTTTGTCACTGTTTGTTTGTGTACAGTCTAGCATCTACATTACTTGACCAATCATCACCAAACTTGGTAAATACCTATAATAGTCAGTATCCCACATCTTATGATATTGACTGTGACAAGTTTGGTCAAGTCGAAATGTTGACTAAATTTCAGCTTCTGATTTTTCTCAATTTGATATATGGATCCAATTCTCTTTGATAACAGTAACCAACATGCAGCATTTCAATCTAATTAGATAAATTGTTTTTGAGTTATCAATGTTTCTATAACTTAAATTTAGGAATACTACATACAATATGAATAAAATTTTGTTCTATCGTAAACCAACGGTATGCAATCTCATGATTTATTCTTATCGCTCTTAGTAAGTGCTGCATCTTCAACTCCTAGAAGACTCCAAGTTAGAATGACCTTCAAACATGAATTTATTTATCATGCAGAATCACGAGATGAGTTATGACTGCATGGGTGCACAATATGTTTCACGTGACAGATGTATTGGGTCGCAGATGTTAGTTTTCCTTCTCCTAGAATAGTTGCCCTATCAAGTCTCTAGAATCTAGTGTACACTGCTATTTCACTTATAGCTGACAGAAGTGCATTGAAATATTGTTCAAAGATGTTGGTGAATGCAATTACTTTGTTGTTTTCATAGAATTAGAAAACACCTTTTTACTCACCTTCACTCCAAACAAGGTAGATCGCCAATTGGATGTAAGGGGCTACTAACTGGGACCATGCTGAAAAAAGATTAGCAAAATGTTGGTTTACATTACATTTGAATTTCTGCATATCAATTCAGTCTATAATGAAGTGTGAAAACCCAATCTCCCTCAGTTAAGATGCAACACGAAGAATGCTGTAGTGTCCATACAGTTACAAGTGTAGTCCTAGGTGGTTTAGCCTGAACATCCACAAAATTCCTATGACTCCGTCATTGTCGCTTTCACGAAAACAGGATTGATATGATGCTGGACACAGCAGTTGGAGAATCCTCTCTCTCTTTTTTTTTTTTTTTTCTCCTGCTGAAAAAGATCGGTGAACAGTCTCCTCAAAGCTCCATAACTCTTCCAAATTTCAGCTCAAATTCTAAAACTGATTTTCCTTGCACTGCTGTACTTTTCCGGATTCTCCTTTAGCCAATCCCCATCCAATCCGTCATAATCTGGTTCACCTTAATAGGATAATTAGCCACTTCCTCCCATACACGAAAATTAGGGTATTTTCCGCATAACAAAGGTTCTCATCATCAATTCTCATGGACCGGTTGACTTTGACAGTGACCTTATAGGTCACTCCTCTAACCCAAACAACGGCTAGATATTTCCAAATAATCACTTTTACAACAATATTGTTTAATATTTTCGACTTTGTTTTTTCCGTTGCAAAGAAAATATTTTACATCGGCTACTAAGCCATCTCTCTTTTCAACCAGCAAGATCACTTGCTATCCTCCGGGATCTGCCATTAAAATGAAAAGACTCTAATTCATCTCTCACTGCTTCCCTTTTGGGGCAATTTTCAACCATAACTAATTCAGCTCTCCTTAACCGTCCTCTGGGGTAATCTCTTATAATCATGGCTGGTTGGGTAGCAGGAAGGAAATTTCAAAGCTTTCTGGCATTAAGAGACCTCAAAAGTGAAGGGGTGTGATTTTGTTGCTAAGCAGGTTTGTCATATGTACGTCGAAGAGGCACAAGTGCAATGAGTTCATCAGAGCACATTCCATTAAAATACTTGTAAAACAGGCACAAAGATGCAACATTGTGATGGTGGGACAGAGGTTGGAACCTAGTTGACAAAGCGGGACCTATTAGATTGGGGACTCTTTTTTAAACCTATCCAAGAGGGAGAGACTAGTGGTAGATGCACCAGTCCTGACGTGGTAACAATACTCCATCCATGGGCGAAAGATAGCTTTGTAGAGGTACAAGATACTCTCAGGTGTGAGTAGTTTTCTAGCACAATAGAGGGAGCCCACCTTCCTTGCAGCAGCCTTCGTAATGTCCTCAATGTATTTGTCCCAGTTCATATTTCCTGTGAATGTTAAGTCTGGAGGTAATTTTTTAAGGATTTAGTCATTACCTTAGATTTGTGTACATCCATTCTTCCATTGTGCATGATATAGAGTGTTGTATCATCAGCAAATATACCCATCTCAGACACAATATTATCTGGGAGGTCGTTAATTAATATCAGGAATAATAGCAGTCCTAGAATCGACCCTTATTATTATTTTTAATGCTTCTAAAACAAAGCTTCTTTTTTCCATCGCCAATATTTAGACCCTTAGTTTTTCTCAGTCAAAATGAACGACTCTACTCAAGGAAACCCCTTGCTTTGATAAGCTGATACTTGCTCCATATTTAAATGGGAAGATTTAAATCCAACTTGTTGTTAAGGTCACTGGAAAAATGACTGGATCATTCTGCTGCTCTTCCTCTACTTATATAAAGGACAGATATGTCCTAAAGTGGAGTACCACTGCCGCATCTGGAGAGGTGCCACTCAGAGCACTCTTTGTTGCAAAGACTAAGTTCAAAATTGACTTCGAAATCTAGTGGGGAATGAGTTCTTCTGTTCCTTATAGCCTCTTTCTCAAAGAAGAGCTCTCGCTAGTCTCTCTCTACTTCATCATTACTTCTATGGAAGATGCCTGAACCCTTCCCCCTTATAAAACATTCACAATATATATATTTATAGCAGCCATCATATAGATCCACAAGAAAAAAGAGTAAGTGTCACCCAGAGGATTTTACTTACAAGATAAACTTTTATTTTTGTGTAATATTGAGAGTTCACTTATGCAACTGAGTATTGTTAAAAAAAACAAACAAAAAAACTACAAACTTGTTTTGTCATTTTTTGACATAATGGAAGATGCAAATTTCAGTCTGGAACTCTTCTCTGAGTTTTATGGTCCCACATCTTCAGTGAGCAGGGTCCAGAGGGTAGAGTTAACCCGTCTCTTATATGGGGTCAAGCAGGTTGAGTTAATCATTCGTCTGTGACTAAGAGGAGGTGCTCTGGATGTTTACCAGTAGCTAAATGACAATGATAAGGTCGATTTTCAACTGACAATGGTTGCACTGTACAGTTTTTGTAGTGGATCCTTGTAAAGTATACAAACGTTTTACCACCTAGAAACTATTGGAAGGTGAGATAATGGATGTTTTTTCAGTACAGAAGAAACTGCCTGTTCTGTTTGGAGGTTTGCCTAATCATATTTCCAGTTCAAGTGAAGCAACTCCTGAAGGCATCCACTAATTCAAGAGCTATTGAATATGTGCACACTATCAGAGATAAAGGAGAACTGGGGAAGCCTACTAAAATGGCTGCACAGTTGCTTGTATGGACAGAAGATAGGGATGCACATACTGCTTGCCATGTGTCTAAATCGGCCACATGTAGATCTGGAGAAATGGGTTGGGGGATAAAATGTCAGTGCTATTCTATTTCTGAGACCAGATGTAAATGAGGTGCAACCAATCATCAGTGCATGTCGGCCAAGTGTTGCGCTCAGCACTTCTTGATTAAAGCTGCTCCCATACCATAGTGAGCACAAAGTTATGCAGCACTTCTAATGGAAGAAGCATTAAAATAATGAACATAAATGGCATGCTGTGAGGTTCTATTAGTGAAGATTTGATTCTGGTACATCTACTGAGGTCACAGAAGGATATATTATCAAAGCACTGGGTAATGTCATCATTACATTAGCTTGAACGTGTGTGTGCTGTACTTTTTATCAATTAGCCAGACTCAAAGTAGAGTTCAGTAAATTCCAGAAGATCCTGACACATTGTGGCAATAGATGAACAATAAAACATCAACCAAGGTACAGAATGGAGTCTCATAGTGCTGCATATCCATGAATATTAAGGGTGCATATGAATAAGAGCTTGACACCTGAATCAAGATGTCTAGTTGATCCCGTATGCAAACCAAGTGCCTGAACCTCCAAAAGATCTTATTTCTTTAATGGCAGTGTTACAGTATAATAAAGTGTGACCAGTAATGGAGTACTGTGAGCTAAATCAATACATAAAGGCTTACCGAGCTGATGCCAATGTATATGTGAGCAACAAGTTGAAGGAGAGGTGTCGGAAAGGATCAATCATATCAAACATTGATTGACCTAAGAAAAGTTTGTAGGTGCTGATCAACAGAATTTCATGGTGGCATTTAGCAACAAGAGATATTATCTGATCAAAACTGGGTTTTGAATGAAGTTGGCACTGCAAATCATAAAGATCATTTTCAGTGCTGTGTTATTCTAGGAGGAGACCATAAAAAAGGTGACCTTGCCATATCTCTACATTTGCATCAATGGAGATGTCAAATCAGTGATACATATGCAAGTAAAATTGGCAGTTTGAATGCAGAACAGCTTGGATACAGAGTGTACATACTGAGCCTGGGGTTCGTCATAGACAGGATGGCACCTTGTGATGAAAACTGAGAAATGTGATTTCCAACACACCTGAAGTTCTCACAAATTGGACATTTTTTCTTATTCAAAACACTCATGGGTGACTTATCACTATGTGAGTTTTGTGTGGCAGTGGGCAGAATAAAACATAGGATGAAAGCAATAACCAAAGGTAGGACAATTAAACAAGTGATACTTTTCTCACCCAAATAACTGCAGAAATTGTTGAGAGAGCAACACAGATGAATCTGGCCTAAGAAGAGTAGTGCTTCAACAGTAATGAAATAAACATCTGGGTTGATATCGGTTCATTGGGAGACCTGTTGAAGAAAGATGGAGTTGTGTTGAAGGATGTTGGCTGCAAAAACTACAAACAGTTCCCAGAAAATCAACTTGCTGTCATGAAAGGCATTAACCTAGCATTATAGTTGCAAGCAAAGAGGTTGCATCTCCATACTGACTCTCTTTGCTTCTATTACTGAGTGTCTGACATGCTGATTGGGAAAGTAAAAATACACACCAAGGCAGTAAGCAAAGTGTCAATAAGGTGAAAGTTGAACACCTTATAGTGTCTAGTTTCCAAATATGACCTGATAGTCAGTGTAATATTGGTTTTGATCAACTGACATGAGTGCTTCACAAATAATGACATAAATCAAGCGTTGAACAAGCACTAAAACATGTCAATCAATTTACCCAGCATCAGTACGATGGCAAAAAAAAAAAAAACAACTAGAAGCAAGTAACGCAAAGCAAGTAAAGGGTAGGAGGAGTATCACCCATTATAATGGCAATCACTTTCTTACCCTCGACTGTGGACTTGCCCCTTTCTCAGATTGGCAAACAATTGCACAACAAAGTTTTTATTCCATAATTTGTCTTTCATGAATGTTAATAACCACATGAAGTTTTGTCCAATAATGACTTTGCTTTTTGCAGCCAGGCAGTCATAGTTTTACTACGCACATTTTTACCATCAGCCAACAGCATTGTAGAAAATAACCATCATAACATAAAAAGGATTGCTGCCAGGAAGAAGTGCTACATTGATAGACGGCATATCCTGGGCAACTGTATCTGCAAAGGTCATCTAAACATGCCAGGTTCAGGTAAAAGTCATTTGACTACGAGATAGACAGACAAGAGGATATTGGAGAAACCGCCACTCTGTCAAAGTATCACCAAATTCAAATGGGAGCAAATGACTGGCATAGTAAGTTGATGATCTTTGTTGATAGATGCAATCTCCAGCCTCCTTTGGAGACAGACCATTCAACAACTAAGGAAAATGATAAGGAAATTAATGAGTCATTTGGTGTGAAGTTGTTAATGGATGGCACCAGTAATCCTTAAAAAATTGGAATTCCAAATTGCTGGGCGATTTGGAGGTGGAAATTGAGGTGCACATTCCACCTTGAAGAAGTTCATGAACCAATTTATCATGTATGATCAAGATGGGGGGAGGAGTGTAGCAGCCATCATGCTGATCCATGATGAAAAATGGTTATGGCCTTGCCATGTATCCTCCATCGGTGATTGAACCCAGAGCTTTCTGCTTACAATATAGAATTTTTTACAAATTTATTTTGTGATGAATGTTCGCTTATGCAAATGAACATTGTTTTGTATGGGTGAATTCTCATTGACATAAAAAACCCCAAAAAACTAAGAATTTTTCTCCCATGGACAGTTTTAAAATTTGATCTGACAAGTTAAAACCATATTAAGTGTTTATAGTTCAAGTATATATCTCGAACACAAAACTACTGTGCCATTACAATGAGAAAATTTTTCTTCCTTTCTCTATCTACTTAGTGTCAGGCGAAATTTCTATAGATAATACTTCTTTGACGTGGAACTCCTTCCCATGGATCTTCATACCTGTGGATTACAACATGGTGATCTTCAAATCCAATGTCAACAGATTCCTGCCATAACAGATTCCCCACAAGTAATGAAAATTGGTTCATTCCATCCTCTCATTTATCTTTCAACTAGCAATCATTCCATCTCATCAACCCTTATCTCCAATGTGGCCTTTGATTTTGATAAGTGATGATTCTGTGCTTATTCATTAATACAAAAAAATAAAAAAATATTGATTACATTTTGGAAAAAAATGTTTTGATAATTAAAACATCTAAAAGCATAAATATGATATTTATTCGAGACAGAAAAAATTCTTGTTACTCTCTAGCAAAAAATGTACAGAGTATTTTTAAAAAATATCTTTATCCTTCCTAAATTTACAAGATGGTCTAAAATTCTAGTTGGACTATATGTCCAAGATGGTCCAAAAACCTTGTTATCCATTCCAAATGTACAGGGTGGTCTTAGTCTTATTCCTACCAAAATTAACAATAGAACAACAATGTGTATTATTTATCCATCTTTAGTGTTGTTTTCACGTTTCGGTTGGTGTAACCTTTGCTCTTCTTCAGATGTATCTTGTCAAACGTAGGATTTTTTTTTTTTTTTTTTTTTTTTTTTTGTCAAACCCAGAAATCTGCTCAGAATTTCGAACAGAACTCTTTATTTAATCGATGACTGGGTAGAAGTCTTAAGTATTCAACAGTTGTATTCTTAGTACTACTCCCACTGAGGATTGAACCTTCAACCTCCAGAAGAGTGTCAATTAGAACTGAATTTTTACTTAGCACTTTATCCGTTACACCACAGACCCTTATACAAAAACAATGTATGCACAAAAATTATTCACTTTTATTAACACCCATCGAGAAGGTCTGTATAAACACAATCAAATTTCATCACACAAAGTAATGCAATACCATGAACTGTGTCTTAATGATCTGTGCTTCTTTGTTGATTATTCCTCTATTATTTTTCAAGAGAGGTAACATCGCAATTGAATCACCTTGTACTAAAACTAATAAAATTTTCCGTCAAATTTTAATTAAGAATCGGTACATGTACACTTCTTAAATGTTGAGCCCTGAAAATGATTGTCTAGATTATTATTGATTTATTGATTTTACAAATTGACGTGTTTTTTGTTTTTTTTTATATTCTTACACATGTGACAGGAAAAGTTATGACCTCAAGTTTTTACTACCTTACATTTTTTTTTATTGATTAATGATCAACTAATAATCTAGGAAAGAATAAAATGTTTTAATCTTATTTAAATGTGACTCCTAAATTATTGAATGATACCGAAAACAAATTAAGAATAATGCAACCTGAGTCCATTTTAAATTTCATCAAAATATATCAGTAAGCTTGGATTATTCAAACAACTATTCTTATCTTCATATTATATTTCGGATTACTATTATCTTGAATCTTCAGTGTCATCTCCGACATTCTTCAAGTGTATCTTGAACTCTTTCTGTCAAACTTGAAAAGCTGCACAGAATTTCGAACAGAACCCTTTATTTAATCCACAGGAGCAGCATGCCCTCATTTCAGCAGCCGTGATTGAGTAGAAGTCCTAAGTAATTCGAAATTGTTTTGCGGGTGTTGTCCACACTAAGGATTAAACCGTCAACCTCCAGAGGAGTGTAACACAACTGAATGTTACTAAGCACTTTATCCATGATGCAAAGACTCCTGGTGTAGTGGATAAAATACTTGGTAAATAATAAGGATAATCAATCCTCAA
The DNA here is from genome assembly GCF_053919585.1 of Euprymna scolopes. Classification (NCBI taxonomy): domain Eukaryota; kingdom Metazoa; phylum Mollusca; class Cephalopoda; order Sepiida; family Sepiolidae; genus Euprymna; species Euprymna scolopes. Next base: position 62,558,958 of record NC_136506.1, on the reverse strand, counting down.
CTCAAAACTTCAGAAACTTAATATTCTCGTTTTGGCTTCAACTAATCTAACCTCCAACATTCTTCAGTAAGATAATAGTCGAACTTGGAAACTTAGTTGTGTAAACATGTGATTAATAATCAGTTCTAGGTGACAGTTCAATTCTTATTACAGATGATCACTAAAAATAACAAATGTTAACACTTCTATTCATGATGGCTGAAAGAATCTACCTCATGGCTTTATAGAGATACAGGATACTATTTCAGTTCAAAATTCTGCATCGGTTTCCGAATTTTGAAAGATGCTCCCGCAAAGGTTGCGCGAACAAAACAACCAAGATGAGAAATGTGCTAGTTTTACAAATAGTCCAAATTATCAATCCTCATTTCAAAAATACAAAAATATAAGTCAAAATGAGGAGGAGCGACATTTTGATCTGTAAAGAATGAACCATGATTATATTTAGTATTTGTGATTTTTTTTTTTTTTTTTTTTTTTTCTTAAAAATTTTTTTTTTTTCTTCTTAGATTTCATCAGAATATCAAATAAAATTTAAAAATGTTTGGTATTGATAGAATTATGGTACAGAAATAGTATCCTGTATCTCTATAAAGCCACAATTTGCCCACGCATTAAATATTGTTGCTACATCTGGTCTGGTGCACCAATAACTACCTTCTTACTCTTAGACAAGATTTAAAAAAAAAAGGTCACATGCTGTTTACAAAGCTCCAGCCCCTGCTCCATCACTGTAGTGTTGCAGCCCTGTGCTTATTTTATGTCTACTTTAATGGAATGTGCTCCGACACGCTTACTTTACTTGTACCCCCAAACGTAAATTCCCTCAACCAATCTTACAATCAGCAAAATCTCACCTTTTCACTATAAAGGTTTTCAAATGCTGGAAAGATTTCTACTATAAAAGCTTCTTTTCTCAAATTGCTTGTATTTAGAATTCCCCTTCCCCCCGACTGTACCAAGATGCAGAAATTGAAATGTAATGTAAATAAACATCTTGCCGTATAACTCCTCAGTTAGGATGCCCATGTAAATCTGGCTATTAATTCATAGTAGTTCATTATGTTTCAGTGGCAATGTACTTTGTTCGATGTAAAAAGTAGAATAACTAAAAACTACTTTTAACTTTTTCTTTTTTATCTATATTTATCAAGTTGAGTCATTTATTGCACTGACAGTGACATTACGAGTCGACTTCATTTTCACAATAGATGAACAGCTTTCTAATATACGGTTATGTCGATGCAATCAACGTCTGAAGATTAACTAATTTTTATATTGCTTTGTAAAAGGGCATCTCATTAATTAACTATTGTTTTCATTGTTGTATTCGATTTTGTTTTATATTTTACTTTTTTACTTAGGAGGTTAACACTTATCAAGATCTGGAGGTTACTCTAGAATTAGGGTTAAGTGTGGGTAAATAAACACAATTAAATATCGAATTAACGCACTGTAGCAGTCACCAGCATAAATGTTCTTTTATAAAGAAAAGACTTAAAGAACTTTTATGAATTAAATCTTTCCTCCTCAAAATAAACTTTTGAATCACAATTACCTACTCTGGCTTAATGCTTTATTTTTATTAAAAACGCTGTAACTCTCAAAAGAATGAAAATCAAAAAGTGCCTAAAGTCCCTCTGAAATATAAAATAAAAACATTGTGTTTATTTTAGTCTGCACACGTGTTACATTGTGTGTATGAGTGAGAGCGTATACGCACTTTCAATTGATATAAGATAATCGACAATCATTATATAAGAATCTGATTGTAGTAGGATACCAAATTTCGATCAACATTTGTTGTCACACTTTCTTTGAAGTCATGTCTCTTGACACCTGTTACCATTTATGATCTTTTAGTTTTTTTAACATTCGATCATATCTTCTTGAATCCTATTACAATGAACTTGGAAAATAGCCAGATGGACACGATTTGAAAATAAAATTTACTTGTATAATCGAAATGAGAAATGTGAAAATTGTGCTCATTTCTCAGATTAACGGTAAGGTCAAAACATCTTATTTCAAGGTCATCTAAGTTTACACGATATCTGAAATGAACAGAAACAAACGATATTAGAAATGAATACAAAAACAAAAGAAAATCTTGCTCATAATTAAAAATGATTATGCAAAGACTGTTAACAAAAACTATTCATTAAGAAATAGTTGAAAATATATTTGCTTATTTTTTTTTATTTGAGCATTAACAAAAAGATAAAATCTTGCTTCATAAGTAAAAATTATAAAATAAGAAAATCTTGCTTCATAATTAAGTTATAAAAAAAGACATAATTACCAAAAACTATTTATCCATATTGTTACATGTGTGGCTGTGGCAAGCACTGTTACAATGTAAGCCAGCTTTTAAACAAGAGCATTTCTTAGTTACACAGTTGTTTCTACAGTGACATCATTGGTAGCCCTGGCCACCACACACAGTTCCTGCACAAACTAGTTCACGAATGCTCAGTTCTTCTGGTTGGATACATTCTGCCACTAAACCTTTGCAATGTATAAAGTCAATCTTTTTTGCCTCTTTTTGTTCCAATCATATTTGCTGTCCTAAACTGATAATACCACACCTACCAAGTTAAGGGGATCTCCTTTACTACAAATTGCAAAACAGGCACTGACTGACACATTGTCACCAACACTAATTGCTAGCAGTGATGTCGTGTTTTGTGCTAATATTTGTGTAACTTGTTGAACAAGCTATGCTTTCTTTCTTGCACCTATTGCTGTGTGCATTTGAGAGTCTGCAACCGGTAGTTTCATTTTCAGTTTGACTTTGGTTGACTTGGTAAATCATCAGATGGCATTTGAGTTACTGGGTCATAAGAGTTATGGGCTTGGTTTTGGTTAATCGTGTAATTTTCAGCTAAGGGTTGGGTCACTGGCTCATCAGCAGATGAGCTTTGATTAATTTGGTAATCATCAGCTGATGTTTGTGCAATTGGATCATTTTCAGATGACATTTCAGTCACAGGGTCAGCATCAGCTGGGGTTTGGATCACTTGTAAAGCCTTTCAAGGTCTTCTTCAATACCAGAAGAAATTCTATGAATGAATTCCTGGGACAGATGTGACTTAAGACCACATCGTGGCTTGTTGCTGATAAGTGCTTGGAGACATTTTGATTGCTTCATCATATGAACTGTTCATAGCCCATTGGACGAAACGGACACTATAACTCCACGTTGTACAATTATTTTCTCAAATCTATGCGATGAGTTTTAGTTTCATGTCCCCATTACTTCTTTCAATCAACTTTTGGCTTTGACGATGCCTTGGCCATCCATTCACTAAAACAAGTTCAGACCACAGTGATACAAGTTCTTTAATACTTGCAGACATAAATTTTTGACCATTGTCAGACTGAAGGATATAGAGTACACTTATATCCAGGAAGATGAATAGAAGCTCACGGGCAACCTCTGATGCTCTCTTTGATTCCAATGGACGAATAACATGAAATTTAGTTAGGTAATCCATATAGTTCAGAATAAAGCAGTACCTTCCATCGTTCATATTCTGCATATTTGATAAACTTGGCCTCTTTCATTTAGATCACTTGCAGACAGGTTTCATGACAATTTCTGTTGCAGTTTTCTTTTTGTGGCATTTTCAACACCCCATTCACATTGGAGTATATATTGTGAAACACTTATTCTTGGAATATTGCCACAGTTCACTAATCTTCAAATAAGTTTTCTTCATACCACCATGGCCAGTATTCAAATGGTCTTCATGAATAATTTCTTTAACCGATCTTTTAGTTATCATTAGGGCTGTGAAAACAGCATATTCTTTTCATTGTTTTGACTCTCGAGTATATATCCATTAATATCTTATGTTTTTATATAGACTGATGTGGTTCTCGGTTGATTGACTGTCTTACTGTGTTGGATATATACTTGAGTCAAAAGAATGAAAAGAATATTCTGTTGTCACAGTCCTAGTTATCATATATTTTCCATTGTTCTTTTTAATCCTTTCTTTTTCATTGAAAAAAGTAATCTGAAAAGTTATCAAAATGGGATAATCTTCTCTTTTGAGTGTTTTTCCAGTTTTTCCTTTCTTCAAAATCGTAATTACCATCTGTTCATGCTCAGCAGACCACAAGGAAGTACAGTTCTTTATATGTTCATCCATGGTTAAATCTTGCAAAAGAATTTGGGAAGAATTATAAGTCAAGTAGTTATGTGTAAATTTCTTAGATTCATACACCAAACTGGCATTTCCTGAAATGAGCAAACCATTTGACCACTTCATGAAATAGAGAAAAATGACCGGTTTACTTCATGAAATGTGCAATTTCACAATTGAGGTGTAACACGCGTGCACACACACACACACACACACACACACACACACACAATAAATTTAATAAAGATACAAACAATCTTTTAGCAAATAAACCTATCATACTATCATACGGTATAATCACATTGACACACCGGTTCCCGTCAGATCACCGAAGTTAAGCAACATTGAGCCTGGTCATTACTAAAATGGGTGACCAATTTGGGAAGTCCAGGTGCTGTATGCAGGAGGATGTCGATACCTCCCTGCAAAAAGTTACAAAAACCTAACGTCGTCACCTCCCCTAACGGGGATATACATGCGACTGGGGATCGCTTGTGAATTTGTTACTTCCTGAATAGGGTTGGTGCTGACTGCACGCAAATAAACCTATCAATTCACTTACATAAGTCAGTTTATACTAGCTATAAGTTTGCAACATTCAGATTTAGTTAGTATCCATATGATTTAAACTAGTGATGGGGCAATTTCAATATAATTACCGATTCTGACCCCAATTATGAAAGTACACTAAAGAACATGGCCACAACAACATAAAAAGTAATTACTTGCACAAATCAGAAGAGTTATTAAATGGCATCGATTTAAGGTTGTTCATATAAAAATTTACTGATATTTAAATCTTTTCTTATCACAAACTTTTTTTCTAAAACGACCAACACTGATTTATGAGATCAAAATAAATATACTAAAGTTATGTTAAAAAATCAACAAAAACTTTGTCAGTTATTTTATTGTTTTTTTTTTCACTAGAATAAAATTTATGAAAAAAAAAAAAAAATGGGTGTGTTAATTTTTTTTTTTTTTTATATAATATTATAAATATATATATTTATAAAAACCATGCACATTGGTAAACTTGTAAATAAATCAATTTTAATTTTGTGTGAAAAGATTTTATGAATTTTCTTTCTGTTGTTGAAGAATAATTCTACTCAAAAGAATTTTACCCAATCAATATTTTTTTTTTTTTTTTTTTTTTAGTCCAGAAGAGTTTTTGGCTAGATATGTTTTGTATTAACTTTAAGGACATTAATTGGATATCTGACACTGAATAAATGTATCATTGATATTTTTGGCCATATTATGAGAAATCTTTTATCATAATTTTTAAAAATTCATTGATAAATACTTTTTGGTTCCCCAAATCCACCTTTGTCCATCCGGCCGTCCGTCTGTCTGCACTTTTCTGAATAACAACACCTTGGAATTTTTGGAAATTTTGCACGAACATTAAACATGATATTAGTACAAAAGTAACAGAACGGATTTTCTGGGAAAAATCCGTTTGCTCCCTAAGGATGCCTTTTGTGTTAAAATGGCTAAAATTGACACATTTGTGCTTATCAAAAAAAAATTGATGCCTTGGATTGTTATACAACTTTCTGAAAAGTTGTAACTTACTTATTTCTATATAATTTTGTTTGTCTATACTTTGCGATAACTCTTGGGTGTGCCCCAGGGGCTCTTTTAAGGCTAATAAAAACACTCCATTTTTGGGACTATTTTAACATATTTGTCCAAAATTTTCTGTGTATGTCTATTTAGCAGTTTTGCATGGTACTGAACTCAAATATTAAGGCCTTGGGGACTTTTGAGGCTAAATGGGAGGGGGGGGGGCAATGGTGAACTTAATCATTTCTTTTTTTTTTTTTTTTTTTTTTTTTTGTTTGCATGGTGCAGAACTCAAATTTACATGTGTTAAGGCCTAAAAATCTACCATTTGTTCGTTTTCACCAGGATTTGACGTCCCTCTGGGGACTTCTGGAGCTAAATGGGGGAGAGAGGAGCAAATGCTGAACTTAGTCATTTTTCATGTCTCGTTTACTATGCACTCACAGGCGACCATGCATGCTTCACTTGTTCATTTTAAAGAAGCAAGTGTTTCTTCGTAAAAGCATGTGATTAACTGTTTTCAAAAGGAGAAGCAAGATTATATTTCTATATATCTAGCTATATCTCTACTTATATAGAAAAAGGTAATTTTCAGTGGTTGTATGTGTGTGTGCATTAGTTGCCTATGGATTTCGAAACAGTTGGGCCGATTGTTTTGAAATTTCACACAAATGTACTTTCTGTGTTTGAGAGTGTTCTTAGATAAGTTTTGTATCAGAATTCTTCTGATAAGTAGAGAAAATTGATAATCAAAAAATCTGATTAAAAAAGGAACAGTTCGATTTTTGACCAAAGTTGACACCCCTATACAGACTAACATCGCAAGTGCATTTCAGAATTTTTATCACCACACAAGCAGAAGGGCCTGGTGTATAAGATCAACAGTAGATTCTTTGATAAGAGTGGCAAAATGAATGTTTCTTTTTAGAGCACAATTGAACCAGGATACTAAATTTTTGCATTTAAACTTTAATTCAAACCATTATATGAAATGATTTCATAAAATCAATAGTAAATCTTCTACAGTACAATGTAGTCTACACTGTATTGTGAACTATGTCCCTGCAGGGAGACATATGAAGCTTCCTCACAATGCACTGTGGTACGTCCCCAACGAGAGCAAGCTATCAATCAGTTGATTGAAAAATAATAGGATTTTAATGACAATAAAAGTATTGGAAGTGTGGAACATTTGTTGATCCTCATTTAATCCTGGACAACGTAGAGTCGCCCTAATACTTAAATTTAAAGATATTTGTTTTAAAAGAAAAGAAAAGGAGTTAACTAAGCATTCAGAAAAAAAAAACATGTTTTTGTTTATGCTTTTGTTTTACAAACTTAACTATATTGTACAAACGCATGCATGTCTAGCTGTGTGTACACACACACACACACACACACACACACACACACACACACACACACACACACACACACACACACAGAATTGAATTGTTAAAATTAACGAAAATTGACATAATTTTAAAAGCGATAAAAATAGCATATAATTTTCAATCGAGGTGCCGTAGCATAACGATATGTGTACCCGATTATAGTACTTACGGTTGGAGGTTTTAGCCCTAGTATAATCAGCTACATTGATGAGCCGTGTTTACAGTGGAACACATGTCCGTAGATAACTATTTTATAAGTTAAATATGTGTGTGTGCGACTAAGATAAAAAAAAAACTTTCTTTCAGACATAGTGTTCAACATGAAAGCAAATACCATGTTAGCATGAAACTAAATCGTGTTCCGATTCCATACATGAAATTCTTTGATTAACAGCTAAAATTAGGCACCGCCAAAAATGGCCGAAAAATCAAGTTGTGTTTTTTTTTTTTAAAAACGAAATTACATTTATTAAAATCCATTATTTCTGAATAACTTTTTTTTTCCAGAAAGATAAAACCCTGAATTTTATCATATAGAAAACAGAATAATGTAAAACTTTTTCTACTATTTTTAATTAAATTTTAAACGTTTAATTTTCCCAAAAAGTTAACAATTGACATTTTTTGTCTTGCACAAAAAACGTACATAAATATTTAAAAAAAAAGCTTTTTGAAATAATTAATTTATTTATTTGTTTTCTAACTAAGATTTAGAATGATTTTCTATGAGAATATGCAAAAATATTATATAAGTACCTGGATTTCAAATAATTCCACTTATTCATATAGGCAACCAGTTACTTCGCGTCGATCTAGAGTCTAGATTGACAATGTTTACGTTTGTAGTTGATAAAAAGCAAACTATGGAAGACCAAACAGGCAAAAAAAAACTTATTTTTCAGTGACGAAAATTTCAATGTATTATTAACGCTGATGGGTGACCGTTTGTATGAGTTTGGTTTTTAATGTGTATGTGTGTGGGGGCCAGGCTCCCCAAAATGGGGGGAGGGCAATTTAAAGCAGAATAAAAAAAAAAATTATTTCAGCGTGTTTGGTCCACCGTAGTCGAAAGCCGGCAAACGTTTTCAAACGGGATCGAAAAAATTATGCTATTTTTAACACAAAGGGCACAATATTTATCAAATTTTTTTTTTGTATCGATTCTTCAAAGCATGCCCTGTTTATTAATGGTCATGTATTATTCGGCTCGCTAAAAAAAATTGTTAATTTATTTATCAAAGATTTTAAAATGGCTTTTTTCGTATAAATATTAAATTTTTTTTTTTTTTTTTTTTTTTTTTGCTTAACTTAAATTATTTTACTTAACATATTCACCGAATTTCACACTTCAAAACTCAAAAGCGGGATAATTAAACACAATCGAAGTTCTGATATTCAGACGTCAAAATAAGGTATGCAAACGATTTTTTTTTTTTTTTTAAATCTATAATTCTGTCCCTTACAACAACACAATATGTTGTGTTCGGTTTCAGATGACTATTTTAAGCATATTTGTACCCCCTCAAAACAAGAGGGGTTGTAAGCCAAAAAAAAAATATATATATATATAAATATCGTTTATGAAAAATAAGTACACTGTTATAAGTTCATACTTCTCTTAATAATCGCTGAAAATTTCGTATTGATCGGATAATTATCTGATTTTTGGTAGATTTTTAAAAAGACGGTCCGTCAAAAAGTACTTACCTGCTCTCCCCCCCCCCCTCTCAGTTTTGGCGGTGCCTAGCTAAAATCAATTACATTTTCTTTGTTATGATTTTGCACTTTGGTAAATATAGTGCAGCGTTCATCTCGTTATTTAATCACATGGGAGCTAAAACACGCTATCCTGTTGTGATAATGGCAGCGAATGAGTCGATTTTTTTCTATTTGGTGACACAATAAGATACAATAGATTAAATAGCATGCTTTAGTTAAGACTGGATTAATTAAAAAGGGGGAATACTTCATTATATTATCAAGGAATTATGTCATAATACTTTGACCTTTTGTAACCTTCAGTTAATTCAGTCAACTTTATATAGCTTATTTATATACAAAGTTTTTCTGAAATCCATGCAGTAGTTTCTAAGACAGAACTGACATCTTATTTTATTCTCTTGAAGCATCTGTTTATCGGGAAGGGTGAAAAGAAGTGTTAAAAAGGGGGAGGGGTAGTAGGCAGGCAAGCTCAAACCCGTGACATGAAGGCAGAAAAGAAAGTTAAAGAAAATCTGATGTCTTAGCCGATGTCTCCATGATGCGACCAGAAATCAAAAGCGTTGCAATTAACTGAAGTCAATTCAATGGTGATGATTACTTACTAAAATTTCGGCGAAAAAAATCGACCCCTCCTTGTACAAAATGGCCGAGTTTAGGATGAAGGAATTAATGTTTTGGGCCAATTTTTTATATTTGTCATCAAAGACATTGAGATTAAAAATGATACGGATGCTGTCAGAATCTGTCTCCTCTATTGAAAGCTTTTGTGAGGCAAGATGATTGCAACGTCTTGTCAGACGAGTGCAATTTCCTCAGAAACTCAAAGTCCTTGACCCTGAAAATAACATTTTTTTTTAAAGTCCTGCCGGCGAATTCACACGCTCAAGCAGACCTGACACTGAAGACAGTCATTGGTGTGTATATATATATGTATATATATATATATATATATATATATATATAAAAATGTAAAGTTGGTTCGTTCTAAAAGAATAAAACCATATTTCTATGTTACCAATTTATTTGAAATTTTCAGACAACCCATTTTTAGAGTCGAGGTATGTTTTTATGTTATTAAAATAAATTTTCCTAATTAAAATTAAAATATTAAATAAAATAAATATATTTTTTTAACCGTTACTGCGAATCTGCTCTGTTGATAAAACTGAACTTCCGGTTCGATTCATTTCACAGCCACGAATTGACGAAAGGTTTCATTTAACTCGATAAGTAAAAAAACAAAACAAAAAAAAACATATTTCATTTGTTTATCTTCCAAATTTTTTAATTTGCACATCTTTTCTTTATCATATAAGGCCAAAAAAAAAGTTTGTTGCTTGCTTTTGAGTTTTTTTTTTTTTTTCTATATAAGATTACTGATGCAGAGAGTGATCCGTGCTGAAATAATGTTATTATTTAAAAAGTCATTCTTAACATGGGGAGGTAAGGATGTTTTGTACGTATTCTGTACTTTAACCTTACAATTGAATAAATAAAAAAAAAAAACATATCGTAAAACGTTATTTAAACGTGGAAATATGATTTAAAAAATAGCGCGGATCGCTCTCTGCATTAGCACCATTTTTATTTATTGCGGACTATTATTCTCATCTTTATTAGTTGTTGTTTCACGAATTTTCGGCCAACTATTCCTCTGGCCTTCATGAAAAGAAGTCCTTTTATAAATGTTCAGTAACTTTTTCCTTTTATTATTCTTAAAGAGTAAAACTTTTCTTATTCATGAAAGGAGTTAAGCCTATGTAAATAAATAAATGTTTGTACACGTGACAAATTATCAATAAATGGTTTAGTTATTTTTTTAAAAAAATGTTTGTAAAAGTGCGAAAGGCAACGTTGTTCTGTTGTACAACCATTACTCCCATACTTAATTTCTATACTTATAGGTTTTTGGAATTTTTTTTCACTGGATTATTATTGATTGGACACTAATTAAACAGATTATTAAAAAAAAAAAATGTAAAAAAGAAATCATTATTTCGACATTTGAAAGTGATGCTCACTTTTTAGTTACAACGTTCTGATAAATCAGTCACCCATTTTGTAAGCAATAAAAACGCGGTATATCAAAACCATAGAAAGTAAAAATAATGAGTCTCTACCGCATTTGTAAGTCAGAAATATATTTGTTTCTCAAAGAAAAAAAAATAGAGAGAACAGGACTTTTTTTATTGTTTTCATGAAAATAAAGTTTCGAGATTTTTAATTATTTTTTTTTTTTTACTTATTTAGTCAGTTTGTGTTTTTTTGTTTTTTTTTTAAATTGTTTTTGTGAAAGGTGAGTTTTTTTTTCAAAACTTTTGTTTTGTTTCTTTTTAATTTTTTTAAAGTATTATAAATTTCACTAACATGCTGGAGAAATGTTTAATAATTTGGTATTTTTTTAGATTAGGTCCACCTCCACAATTTTCCTTTCAATGACGACATTTATAGGTTTCCGAGTATGCTGAACATGCAAATTGCATTGAAATTTTGCGGAAATTAATAGTTGTATTATGCATTGTATTCTTCGGTGGCCATCTTTTTACGTGCACACGCGCCATAAACAAATACACACACGTAAAAAAGATGGCAGCCAAAGATTACAATGCATAATACAACTTTTTATATCTTGATAACTACTTATTTCTGGAAAATTTCGATGCGATTTTCGTATTCAGCATAGTCGAAAACCATTTCAAGTCGTCATTTAAAAGAAAATTGAGGAGGTGGACCTAATCTAAAAATTTACCAATAATTCTGAATCCCGTACGCCGTAAGCCTCCCAATACATTGCTTCGTCAACATGCGACCATTTTATATCTCCCGAAGACACTTCCGTATTTAGAAAAAAAAAAAATAAATAAATAAAAAGTGACCGATTTACCAGAACGTGGTAACTAAAAAGTGAGTACCCCTTTCAAATGTTGAAATGATTTTTTTTTTTTCAATTTTTTTTTCATAATCTGGTTAGTGTTCAATCAATAATAATCCAGTGGAAAAATTTCAAAAAACCTATCAGTATAGAAACTCCACTACGTAAGTAAATAAATAAAAAATGTTACGTGCGCATGCGTTAGCCTTGACTAGGGGGGTACTAAGGGAACAACCATTAAATAATTCTGCGGGTCGCCATGGAACTCAACGCCCAAGGAGTACCAAAAGTTTTCATGATCTGAAGAAATTTTTTTTTCGAAAAGTGGGTGATTACTTTTCCATCTAAATTTAACTTAAAATGAGCACCCACTTTCTGGCCACGTGAGGAAGGGGCATTTATTTTCGTGTTTATTGGCTTAAAGGTTTTTTTGACAAGGCAGTTTGGTACGCGAATGCATATTTAACAGTTTTTGTTTATGCTCACGCAATGGAAAATAGTCCCAGAGTTCAGGGGTTAATACCATGCAAAAGAAATCAAACAAAAAGACTTTTTAGCCAAGAAACACACAGAAAGAAAAAAAAATAGCATCCATTTTTTTTCTATCGAATTCATTTGCTGTTTTTATTGAAAACTATTTTGCCCCGGATTTTTGATATAATTTTCCATTAAGGGCTGTGCGTCTCACGTTCGTAAATAACAAAAATTTTTTTGTAGATTTTGGTGTGCTAAAAACGAATCTGCAAACCGTTTCCGTCGCAAAAAAATAGTTTTTATGATATGAAGAAATTACTTTTTCGAAAAAGTGGCGATCACTTTTCCATGTAAATTTAACTTAAAATGAGCACCCACTTTCTAGCCACCTGAGAGAGGGGGTATTTTTTCCCATGTTTATTGGCTAAACAGCTTTCGTTTATGCTTACGCATAGCGTAAACGAAGGCTACGGCTGTTAAATGGAAAATAGTCCCAGAGTTCAGGGGTTATTACCATGCAAAAGAAATCAAACAAAAAACTTTTTAGCCAAGAAACAGAAAAATGCCCCTCTCTCGGGTGGCCAGAAAGTGGGTGCTCATTCTAAGTTAAATTTACATTGAAAAGTGATCACACACTTTTCGAAAAAGTAATTTCATGAATGTCATGAAAACTTTTTTTTTGCTACGTAAACGGTTTGCAGATTCGTTTTTAGCACACCGAAATCTACAATAAAATATTTTGTTATATATGAACGTGAAACGGGCCTTAAAGTAAAATAATACCGGATTTTTTTGAGCAGATTTGCCATTTAGTTGTACAAATATCCTCAAACCAGGTAATCACTAAAAGGGACTTTTAAAAGTCGTCACCTGTATCGAGCAAAAGTTTAAAACCACCGATTATATGCCAGCCTACATCATGGTAACATATATTGAGTGAGTTCCTAACAGTATTTTGTATAGTTTTTTAGTTTAAACTCATTTTCCCAAAATTTCCCTAAACTTAACGTGTTCGATACAGTCTGCCACCATTTGTATTTTTCAGATATACCGATAAACATTGAATGTTTTTGAACCGATTATACATTACATAAAAATACTAAAATCTTATCCAGTTAGGTAGAACACTTACTTTTCTTGCCTTTGATAACATTTATTTGTTATATATTTATTTTTTGACAACTTCTTTGTATCTGTGTTTAGTAATATAAACCCTTTTCATTTAATGTAACGTTTAGTCGGCTCGAAAAACAGTGTTTATTGGTGTATTTGAAAGCTACAAATGGTGGTGGACACTGTTGATTACTTTAAGTTAGAGAAAGTGAGTTAAAACTAAAAAAACTATACGAAATACTGTCAGAAACCTACCGATTATGCCAGCCTATATCATGGTAACATATGTTCGGTGAGTTTCAGGCACTGTTTTGTATAGTTTTTAGTTTTCAACTTACTTTCCCAAACTTAACGTATTCAACAGAATCCGCGACCATTTCTGTTTTTTGAGCCAATTAAACATTTTACATTACATAAAAACACTAAACGATTATCCAATTAGGTAAAAACGTAAATTACCTTACCTTTGCTTTCATTTATTTGTTTTTGGACGACTTTTTTGAATCTGTGTATAGTAACCCCCCCCCCCCACCATCAACCAAATATTAATTACTAACTCACATTTTTTAAAACAACAACAAAAAAAAAAAGCATTTAGCGTTTCAACATTTTTGCTACGTTCGGCTTCATCCACTGATTGTTGGTCAAGTCCAAAACATGAATGATTGACAGAAACTCTCAAGGATCCAGATCAAATTCTGCAAGAGTACCATTTTTTTCAGTTTCGCCTTCTTTTTCACTTTTTGCAGTGGATTGCTGTACTAATATAAGAAACATGCATTTTCTCCTTTATTAAATTTTTCCATTACACCAAATTGAGCCACTGCAACGCGTGGCAGGGTACAGCTAGTATATATATATAAATGTAAATTTGGTTCGTTCCAAACGAATAAAATCATATTTCTACGTTACCAATTTATTTGAAATTTTCAGACAACCCATCTTTAGAGTCAAGGCATGTTTTTATGTTATTAAAATAAATTTACCTCGCAAATTATTCAAAAATTAAATAAAATAAATATATTTTTTTAACCGTGGTGCGAATCTGTTCTGTTGATAAAACTGAACTTCCGGTTCGATTCATTTCACAGCCACGAATTGACGAAATATTTCATTTTCTGTTTAGTAAGTAAAAAAAAAAAAACAAAAACAAAACATAATTCATTTGTTTATCTATCAAATTTTTTAATTTACAAATTTTTTCTTTATTATATAAGGCCAAAAAAAAAAGTTTGTCGCTTGCTTTTTGAGTTTTTTTTTTGTTTTTTGATATAAGATTGGTTGGAATAAAAAAAAAAACACGATTTAAAAAATAGCGCTGATCACTCTCTGCATTAGCACCAAAAAATGTTACTAAACATTTATTAATAATTATTGAATTAATAATTTCTCACTTTTACAAACATTTGATTTTAAATTTTTAAATGACGACTTTTATCGACATTTTGTTTTTTAAATATCCCCCTCCCCAATGGTGTTTATTCCGAAATTCGTTGTTAACATGGAGAGGTTGAGGGTGTTTATTCTGAAAGCCGTTCTTAACATTTGTGGAGGTGGACCTAATGTAAAAAAAAAAATAAATAAATAAATTTAAAAAAAAAACTAAATCATTTACTGATAACTTCTGATAACTTCTCACTTTTACAAATATTTTTAAATTTACATGCGTGGATGAACAAATTGTTGAATAGTGCGAAAACAAAACGTTTTTGCAATAAACTTCAGGATAATTTTTTGGGTAAATATTTACATTTGGGTCCACCTCCACAATTTTCTTTTTTAAATGACGACTTTTATTGATAAATAAATTTACTTCTCCGCAGCTTTTATTGATAAATAAATCTATGTTCTCTGCCAGGGGCACTGAACCCCTCCTTTGTTTTTGTTTTTTTAATAGTATTTTCGGGTGGGTATGCTGACAACAAATATCAGTTAAATTTTACAAATAGCCCCCCCCCCTCCAAAAGTGGTGTTTATTCCGGAAGCTGTTCTTAAGATTTGGAGGTTGGGGAGGGGGGTGATTCCAAGGTGGACCTAATCTAAAAGAAAAAAAAAAAAAAATTTTTTATGCGCACATAAGCAACTATTTTTTTATTAACTTTTTTTTAATTACTTTTTTATTTAAAAATTAGTAAATTTCAATGAATAGAATAATAAATCATTTATCATTAATATGTGTTTTTGGTTTTGTGTTGAATGAAACTTTATTTTTTCATTACAACAATATTGAACCAATTTAAATCTTCCGGCATGCGTTTAAGGGTTACGAAATTATCAATAAATCTTAAGTTTATAAGCCAACGTCAGTAAATAAAAAAAATGTTACGTGCGCATGCATTAGCCTTGACTGGGGGGGGGGGGGCTAAGGGAGCGACGATTAAATAATTATGCTGGTCGCCATGGAACTCAACGCACAATAAGTACCTAAAGTGACACTTATGCACTTCTGTTACCGTGCTATTTTTTAAAATAGTATTTTCCTGTTAAATTCAAATTTTATATATACAATGCATAGTATATATATATATATATATACACAATGCATAGTATACATATATATAAATATATATACACAATGCATAGTGTACATATATATATACAATGCATAGTGTGTGTATGTGTATATATATATATATATATATATATATATACAATGCATAGTATATATATATATACAATGCATAGTATATATATATATACAATGCATAGTATATATATATATACAATGCATAGTATATATATATATACAATGCATAGTATATATATATATACAATGCCTAGTATATATATATATATACAATGCATAGTATATATATATATATATATATATACAATGCATAGTATATCTATATATATACAATGCATAGTATATCTATATATATACAATGCATAGTATATCTATATATATACAATGCATAGTATATCTATATATATACAATGCATAGTATATCTATATATATACAATGCATAGTATATCTATATATATACAATGCATAGTATATCTATATATATACAATGCATAGTATATATATATATATACAATGCATAGTATATATATATATATACAATGCATAGTATATATATATACAATGCATAGTATATATATATACAATGCATAGTATATATATATACAATGCATAGTATATATATATACAATGCATAGTATATATATATATACAATGCATAGTATATATATATATACAATGCATAGTATATATATATATACAATGCATAGTATATATATATATATATATACAATGCATAGTATATATATATATATATATATATATATATATATATATACAATGCATAGTATATATATATATATATATACAATGCATAGTATATATATATATATATATATATATACAATGCATAGTATATATATATATATATATATATATATACAATGCATAGTATATATATATATATATATATATATACAATGCATAGTATATATATATATACAATGCATAGTATATATATATATACAATGCATAGTATATATATATATACAATGCATAGTATATATATATATACAATGCATAGTATATATATATATACAATGCATAGTATATATATATATACAATGCATAGTATATATATATATACAATGCATAGTATATATATATATATATACAATGCATAGTATATATATATATATATACAATGCATAGTATATATATATATATATACAATGCATAGTATATATATATATATACAATGCATAGTATATATATATATATACAATGCATAGTATATATATATACAATGCATAGTATATATATATATATACAATGCATAGTATATATATATATACAATGCATAGTATATATATATATACAATGCATAGTATATATATATATACAATGCATAGTATATATATATATACAATGCATAGTATATATATATATACAATGCATAGTATATATATATATACAATGCATAGTATATATATATATACAATGCATAGTATATATATATATATATATATACAATGCATAGTATATATATATATATATATACAATGCATAGTATATATATATATATATACAATGCATAGTATATATATATATATATATATACAATGCATAGTATATATATATATATATATATACAATGCATAGTATATATATATATATATATATACAATGCATAGTATATATATATATATATATATACAATGCATAGTATATATATATATATATATATATACAATGCATAGTATATATATATATATATATATATACAATGCATAGTATATATATATATATATATATACAATGCATAGTATATATATATATACAATGCATAGTATATATATATATATATACAATGCATAGTATATATATATATACAATGCATAGTATATATATATATATATACAATGCATAGTATATATATATATATATATACAATGCATAGTATATATATATATATATATACAATGCATAGTATATATATATATATATATATATATATAGGGTGGGCCATAAGTGACTCACTAAAGAATGAAGTGATCTGAGACTGTAAAATCTGAGGGGCAAAATATATTTTTTTTGTATGGGTGTAGATTCATCTTGTATGGTTGTATCAGCGTGTACAACTTGTTTGTTTTGTTTATTGGTTAAGGTTATTTCTTATAAATAACAATTATTACTATCAGAATTATTTCAAATCCTTTGGTGCACGATATCTGGCTCAGATATATATTATATATATATATTACAGACTTTGAGACTTTACAAGACCATTCACCACAATTTCTTGGGGCGACTAAAAGTCTTAAATCACTCGCCCACCAGTTGATAAAATTTCTTTAAATAAAGAAGCGGGGAGTGGGGGGCTCATTTATTTTATTACCCTTAAATATGAGGTTACTTAGAATGCCCTATGTCTCATCATTTGTGAATTCTTTCATCTCTAGCTGTGAGACCGGAGTCATAAATCCTCAATGATCAGGATGATGGTGATGGGTATTGAGTTTGACATGAATAATAAAAAAAAAATCTAATACAAACAATTTGTAGAAGAGACAATCATTCGTGGATGTGTTTGTGCAACTTTACAAATGAATGGACGTCGAAAGCAGACGAAAACAAAATCCAAACGATCAGCGTTTAAAGCAGCTGGACTTTTTTTTTTTAAATAAAAAGTGTATTCATAAGACTCGCACTTCTTCTGTAGATAATGATGTGAGGCATACATATACACACATTTAAACAGACAGGTGAGATTTATATTATAGATTACACTAGTCTGGGTGCCTGGCATTGCCCTGGAATTTGGAGGTGTGTATTGAGCAAAAAAAAAAAAAAGTTGTAGTAGACAGGCAGGCTCGAACCTATACCACGAAGGAGGAAAAGAATGTGAAAAAAAAAGTGACATCTTTGCCGTTGCGTCCATCGCCAAACTGGAAGTGGTGAAGTTTTAAATTAAGGCTAGACAATCAAAAAGAGGGGATGACTTTCGAAAATATCGCCGAAAATGTGACCCCTCCTTGTACAAAAGTGTCCAGTTGAGGGTGAAAGAATGAATGTTTTTAGCCAATTTTTAGATATTTGCCGAGCATCAAAACAATACCAATCTCATGAAAATCTGTCGTCTCTGTTAAAAGTTTTAGGCAGACATACATACGTACATACATATTTAAACAGACAGATGAGATTTATACTATAGATTAGGAAAATTGGAGGAATATACAAAATTATAAGTTCTGTATTCAATATCATTGATTTTAAATACATATTTTTAAGAACATGGTCCAATGTTTGCCATAAATAATTGGCAAAACAGAATTCAATATTATCTTGAATGAGAAAAACTTAAGTATTTACATACGACCATTTTGGCTGGCACTACTTTATATACAAGATTATGATATTCTATATAGAGTGATTTTTTTTCTATGAAAACAAACATTTTTTTTTAACGAAGAATTCTAGTTATGTATGAAAATAAAGAAAAGTTAGAATAAGTCTTTGCTATATTTGTTAACTTTAAACTTTATCAGCCTCAAAACTCTTCAAAGAACACTTTCACTGGAAATATGGATCGGATTGGATCCAAGGATTTTTTTCTGTTTCAAAATGATTCTTTTCCCTAACCCAACTAGATTTATTATGGGTAGCAAATATTTTATGAATTAAATCATTTCGGTGTGTTTTAAAGCACATCTTTTCTTTTTTTTTTTAATTCGTTCAAAGAAATCAAAAGGCCGGGCTTTCTTTCCTGAATTCCAACCCTTAATTTCGTTATTTATATATAAATTTTCCTACTGTCTGTGTGTGTGACGCGATTTATCTCAGCCTACAGGCAACCCACCCAGACAAGTTAGGTACTGAAATGAAACTTATGACCCAGCGGATGTTTTAGTGATATTTATATCCATGTTTGGTGTATGGAAATGCAAAAAAATAAAAATGCAAAAAACTGCATGCAAAAAATGCAAAAAAGTTACATTTTTAGTTCATTCTCAATCCCTGTATCTATATATCTATATGTGTCTGACAGAACTTTCTGTTTATCTATATAGTAGGCCTATATTTCCATAGATCTGTGTCTATGTCTATATACCTTTCTGTGTATCTATATATCTATATGCCTATAATGTCCTATGTATCGATCTGTGTGTGTGTGTGTGTGTGTCTGTCTACCTGTCCATGTCTAATATTAAATTTCCCCAACATCATTTTATTCTACAGTATTATTGTTCCAGCAATCACTATGCCTAAAAGACAGAAAAGTTCATTGGATCGGAAAATGAATCAAGCTGTGAAATCTTAAGAGAGAAGACGGCAAATGTCTCCAGAGTCAAAAAAAAAGAAGGTTTGAGAGAAATCAGCAGGCCACAGCTTATGTGAGGTGACACACACCATGGATGAAAGGCTTCAAAGAAATCAGGAGGCCACTGCTGATGCAAGGTGACAGGAGGTACCACACACCAGGGATAAAAGACTACAAGAGGATCGGGAGGCTACTGATAATGCGAGGCGAGGGGAGTCACTACACACCAGGAGTTTATGGCATGATCAGGACAGAAGACAGACAGTTGATCGGCGAGAGCACCAGAGAAAACAACTAGGCCTTTCTTACAATAAAGCATGCACCGCTGAAAAAATCCTCTCTGGAGACCAATTGGTTTCCTTCTCCAGTGTTAGATCTCTCATCACTGAAGATGGTGCAGCCTCCCCAATGGCCACAGTATGCCCAAGTTGTCATGCGATTAAATGGAAAAATGAAGCAACAGGCATGTGTTGTAAGAACAGAAAAGTTGCCCCACCCACATTCCCTGATCATTCTGATCCATTGAAACAACTTTGGGAAGGAAATCATCCCTGCTCTGCATGCTTTCTCAAGTACACTAGGCAGATAAATAATTCGCTAGCAATGGCCTGTCTCAAAGTCGATCACCCACCAGGACCACCTGGACACCATGGATGGCAACCAACAGTCACCATAAAAGGAAAGGTATCCATACTGATGGGGGGACTGCAGACAGATGTAGAACAAGAACCCAAGTTTGCCCATCTTTATGTCATGGACCCTGATGATGCTCAAAAAGAGAATGAAGTCAGGCTAGCTACTGTAACCCTACCAGCATCAGCTACTGTCCATGAAAAGCAGATTCTCCAGAACCTCATTGATATTCTTCAGCAGCATCTGAGAGACTGGAACCTTTATGCCCATGACTTCAGGATGGCCTGTCAGATCCTCTGCCAAGAGAATCCACAGCAATTAAATCTGGTGCTGAATGAAAGAAAACGATCCACTGGAGAGCACTCAAGGAGATACAACCTAGGACTGAAAGAAATCTTAGTCCTAATGAGCGATGAGACAGTAGAAATACTTTCGTGTTGAAAACTTCCTTGCTGTTGTTGTTTCCACTGTTGTTGTTTCTTTCATGCAAATAAAAATTATGTAAATACACTGTACTTACTCGCTTTTCTTTCACAATATGCAGCCACCTGGCTGCAACGGGGCTACTTGTGATTTAAATTTCTATCCAAGGTTTTTTAAGGATAGATGTTGTCCTTCTATAGCTGCTACCTGTATTTCACTACAGCTCGATCTTCTATGGATTGTGCCCAAGTATTTTTAAGATTAAAAAAATTCTTTTAAGCAAATTGCACATACCACAACCGGTATAATGTTTATTTCTTTTAAAACCATGTTGTTTTTAACCTATTCTTGAGATAATATTTTCACATTCGGCTCTATTGGGATCATAGTCGTTCGGGAGTAGTTACTTCAATAATGAGAGTAGTCCATTCAGGTTTGTTCCATATAACAATGACTGGCTTGATGGCCTTGTCTTTTCTATATTTGGCTGCCAATATGTTTCTATCATAAAAAACTATTATCCTATAAGCAGGCACATTTCTTTTTAGATGAGCAAAAAAAAAAAAAAAATTGGTTCAATCTTATTAAAGATATTGACTTTTGTCACATGGTGAAGATGAATGCAGAAGTTTAGGCCATTTAAACAACACAAGGTAAAATAGCAGTTTAGTGGCCAGAACATGTGATTAAATATTGTTTTTTCTTTTTTCTTTTAAATATTAGTAAATGAGTAACCACTTCAAGTTAAAATCTATTTAGTATTATGCTTGTAATGTTAAGAACATGGTTGAAATGCTAAAATAATTGCTAGAGAAAAAACAATGGAGTTTTCATACAAACGGAAGTGAGCGATTATTTCAACATATGTACATATTTCAAGCATGTTAACATTACAAGTGTAATATTAAATAGATTTTAACTCTAAATGGTTCCTCATTTACTAATATTAACAAAAAAATATATAAAACAATATTTATCGCCTCTACATAATTTTTGATAATATTATGTTCAAGCCACTAAACTGGTTTTACCCATTACAACTTGGTCATTCTCAGGTAGAGTATAATGTGACAAGTTAAAAATCTGCTCTGAAAACAAACTTCTTAATCATTCAATTATATAAATATCTTAAAATTGTTTTATAATTAATAAAATTTCACCATTAAATAGAAATATAGAAAATCACAATTTATCAAAACAGATTAACTCTTCCAGACTCTGGCCTAAAATATTTGGTTTATACAATTTAAGTCATGGTGGAAATTGATCTCATTTTGTAAGAAAGTTGTAAGAAAGCATGTTGAATTCTCACCGAGTTTCTATATTTAGTTTTAGAAATTCAGTTGAAAATGTATCCAAAGGGGAAGGGGTTAAGGCGGCATGAAATTTAATCTTCCATTTCACAACAATCAGTTTATTTTTAATGTATGAATGGTGCGCTTAAAGTTTTATAAACTGAGGGTTGTACTGTCCTCGGAATTGTGTAAGATTTTTCTGTAGGATGAATTGAAGAGAACATATGGTAAAAAAAATAATGAAAGTCTCTAATAAACGGATGGGAAATTCAAAGAAAAAAAATATTGTGACTTTCTGGAGAATGGTCAGAAAATTATACAAGGACTGACAGCTAAAATAAATAAGTAGAAAGAAATGGGTTGTTTATTTTTTGAGAAACATATAGTGAGTTGGGATGGTAAATCTCTCGGCTATTATTTGATGAATTCCACAAATTGAGAAAAATCATCAATTTGTGTTGTAATTTGTTTTAATAAAAGTATGAGTCACGTCAAAAAATGTTGATAACTTAAATATTTGTAGTTATTGTTGTATTAATTCGTGAAATGAGTTTACAAGACTTAACAATCTTTTATTAAATGAAAAACATATTGACTAAATAATTCCTTTATTTCCAGTATATCAACTTGTCAAAAATGACTGAAGATCTTTTTCATTTCTTGCAATATTATAATTAAATGAAAAAAAAAACAAAAAAAACAATTGCCTTTAGTTTAAATTAAGATCAATACTCACACTTCAGTAAGCTGACGCTTGTATCGATTTGAATATGTACTCAATTACTATAGTGTTACATGAAAGGTACAAAACAGTGTATATTTTTTTTTTTTTTTTTTTAAGGGGTCATTCATTTCAATTTTTTAAGGAGTAATTCATTTCAATTGAGGCAAAGTGGGGATCGGAGCATTGCTGGTGAAAGAAGCAAGGCTTGTTTCTTTTAAATGTATTAAAAGTAATCAGCCACCTTTTTCTAACATTGCTTGATATATTCCAGATCTGACAATGGAGAATAAGATCTTTATCACTAGTGCACTTTGAAATTTTGTCATAGATGGTTGTGTCATTTGCATCAATCTCATCGAATGAACTTATAATATGATTTGAGAGATCATTGATGGAGGGTTTTAAAGCACACCGGCATTGATATTATGTGTTTCAGAATTGTGACCATAAACGAGTATTTTAACAATCATATCTGAGAAAAAAGATTTGATGGCTGAAAAAACATTTTCAGATACTCTATAACTAGTTAATTTGTGAAGTAAACCTTTTTACTAAACCCTATCAAAAACTACAAACCCATAAAAATTTCCAAATATTCGACCCTGGACCTGTAGAATTTCCAAATATTCGACCCTGGACCTGTAGAATTTCCAAATATTCGACCCTGGACCTGTAGAATTTCCAAATATTCGACCCTGGACCTGTAGAATTTCCAAATATTCGACCCTGGACCTGTAGAATTTCCAAATATCCGACCCTGGACCTGTAGAATTTCCAAATATCCGACCCTGGACCTGTAGAATTTCCAAATATCCGACCCTGGACCTGTAGAATTTCCAAATATCCGACCCTGGACCTGTAGAATTTCCAAATATCCGACCCTGGACCTGTAGAATTTCCAAATATCCGACCCTGGACCTGTAGAATTTCTAAATATCCGACCCTGGACCTGTAGAATTTCCAAATATCCGACCCTGGACCCGCGGAATTCCCAAATATCCGACCCTGGACCCGCGGAATTCCAAAATTTTTGACAGGCACCTTTTTTAAAATCTTCCAATATTCAAACTTTCTGTTTATTTTTTATTCACCTTTTTAAATCAACTCGGCCTTGCATTTTTATAACTCCCACTCATTTCAAAATCTCAGACTCCACAACCCAGGATATAATAGTTTATTACTTAAATGTAAATACATTTTATTTTCATTTAAAAATCCCCACCTCCCATTCTGTAATGTTTGTTGAAAAACGTAACATTTGTAAGTACAATGAAAAGTATAAAAATAAAAGTGACTAATAAGCATGTTTTGACAGACAATTATCAAAGAATTTATTCGTTAAAATTCTTCTATTGATGACTGCGTTATTATTCTTAATTTTATGAAGTAAGTTTTTTTTTTGCTTTGTTTTTCAACATAAACTTGTATTATTCCTCTCTCTACAACTTTTATGTTGTAGCTCGTCTCCAGACAAACTTCAAAGCTTAAATTTGGAACCAGACCAAGGTTTTTCAAAGAAGCCACAAACTATTTTCAGATGCTACGAGACGAAACGTAAAAGATGCAGAGGGGATGCCATACATAATATATAGGGATATGAGTTATTTTGTAATTAATAATTAAAATAAAAACACTAAATTTATATTTAAGTTAAATATTAAATTAATCTTATCACCTTTTTTGTTGTCCTTTTATTTGTCTGATCTCTGGAAAATAAGTCGTTTTGAATTTCTTCAAATTTAAAACTCCTTTCTTTTTAAAATTAATGGTTTGTCATTCAATATTTTTTGTTCATTTTCTGTAATTGTCACTTAATTGTAATTCACCTGTTTACTTATAAAATGTTTGCTTGGATATATTTGGTAAATAAATGAGTTGATTCAAATAAAATATTTATCCAAATAATGTTATTCTTTTCTAAAGCATAGGATTAGAATAAGGTTGTTTCTAAATTTATAAGATGAGGATTGATTATTTGCATTATTTTATTTGGACTATTATATATTACAAGCGGTTTTTTCGGGTCATAAAATATACTTAAATATGATATTTTAATTTCACATATTATTATTATACAGTCGTGATTTCAAAAGTAAAAACAAAAGTACTTGGATGCCATCAGCTAAAACCGAAAGCAAAATTAGCATTCAAAGCTGGTGACGTTACCACTGTAACACACATATGAACTGATTAAAAATAAACTAAGATGTATGTACAAAATGTACAACGATTTTTTTTCAATTTCGACCTCTTTTTAACCTTTTTAAAACTATTTAAATGGCTAAAGACTCATAAAAGAAGGGTTCATAAAAAATCCAATCTTTTGAGGCCCCTAGCGCCACTCTGCACATTTTAGTTTCAGAAGAGATGGTTTGAAAATATGGAGACAAACAAAGTTAGTTTTATAAATTAGATGATTACTTTTTGGAATTCTTTCAGATGAGATTTCATAATTTGTGTATTCATTTATTTGCGGACTGTTATCCTCATCTTCATAGTTGTTGTTTCAGCACGTTTCAGCCAACTTAATCTCTGGCCTTCTTCAGGTGGTTAAACATGTTGGAATAGGAACGCCGAGTCCTGTAGCTGTACTCCAGTAATTACTGCCTTCCATAGCTGTTGTTGTCTCACTAAGTTTTGGCTAACTAATCCTCTGGGCTGCTTTGAATTGGATTGAAACCACTATCTTCAGACAATGTTCATCTGGAACCGTAGAGACTCAACTCCTCTATCCACTACCTCGCGCCCCAAAAAGACAACTATGAAAGGCAGTAATTATTGGGGGATACAGCTACAAGACTCAGCATTCCTATCCCATCGTGGTTAACCGCCTGAAGAAGGCCAGAGGATGAGTTAACTGAAACATGGTTAAACAACAACTATGAAGATGAGCATAGCAGTCCGCAAATAAATGAATACACATATATTGTTTAACTCTCAAGATGAGAATAGTAGTTCGAATAATAAAGGTTAAAAAACACTGGACTAAAATGCCAAAACCAACATGATTCATCAAGGGGTCAAAATGTCAGAAACGCAATGTGTAGGAAAGTTGATAATGAAGAGTTTTCAGTGGTTAAAAAATGTGTTGGTTGATATTGTGTCATTAATGGGTTAGTTAAAAGCAGTCTAACCCGGTTATTGCTTATCAGTGTTTAAGGCGGGTCAGGAAATGGTACTACCGTCAATTTAGTCTTCATTATATACGAGGGGCATTCCAAAAGTAATGCCTCCTATTTTTATTCTGCTTGAATGGATCAGAGGATATTGAACATGCATTCATGACCTGAAAATTTAATCTCTGTTGCAGATATTGGTGTGAGACTCTTAGAAATCAACCCCTGTCATGGATGTGTGTCAGAAACAGATGTGTGAGTGAATTTTGCCATGCAGAAAAAATTGAACCAATTAACATCGATTGATGCCTGTTAACTGTTTATGAAACCAATGCAGTTGATATCCAAACTTTTCCGATTGTGGAATCAAAAGAGGCTCGCAAACTGCATTGAGAATGGTGTTGACTATCTAGAAAAATAAATTGTGGAGCATAAAACGTCACTATTTTTTAATGATACTACTCCCAGCTTTTCAACGTTTTAGTTTTTAAGTTCAAGCAATAGGAGGCCTTACTTTGGAACGACCCTTGTGTATGTGTATATATATATATATATATATATATATATATATATATATATAACATAACGTTTGTTAATTTTCAAGACTGATAACTTAAAAATTTACAATTATCCAAGAATGTCAAGGTTGTTAACTTTTACAACGTCAGTTCTAATTCTAATGATATAATAAAATAGGATTGTTTTGTCTTTTCTTTTTAATGTTCCTTAATTGTTATTTATTTTACCTATAACTTCAATTTTTAAAGTAGACACACTTTGAAAATGGTTGAAACTCAATCAGGATATTATACTTTGATTTCAAGCCCAATTTCACTAACCTTACATGAAATAATAATAATAAAGTTATTTGTAATACTCAATAAAATATTAATCACTGGGAATTTTCTCCGGCTTCTCCCCTTTCTACTTTCTTTGTCTCCAGGTATTTAACCCACTTCTTGCAGTGATGTGGCTCCCCCACATCACTGAAGAAGATGCAGCACGAGGCTGAAAGATTGGGAGACTTATGCTAGTGCACAAGAGGTGGTGCACTGTGGCCTTGCAAAAAATGTCTTCGTAGTCCTGTCGGCACTTCTCAAAGAGAGAAGGTTAAGCCTTGGAGGGTGGACTTACTAGGACTGCTCCAGTGTAGGGCTCACCCTCTGTTGGACTGATCGACATATCCTCAATTGGTATGGAGTATCAAAAAACTTTTGTTGTCTCGAGTCAAGAGATTTCATACTTGAAATAATCTGTTAATTCTTTTTTTAACCAATGAAAATGCAAATAATTTTGTGGGTTCGCCTTATTAAGGTTGATTTGCTTATTGTTTGATCCTCACTAATATTTCCTTAATTTTCAAACTATACGCTGAAACTCTTTTATGCTATAGATCTTATTATAATTTTTTCTAATGTGTGTGTGTGTGTGTGACATGGTTTATCTCAGCCTACAGGCAATCCACCCAGGCAAGTAAGGTACCGAAATGAAGCTTATGACCCAGCTGATGTTTTAGTGATATTTATATCCATGTTTGGTGTATGGAAATGCAAAAAAAAAAAAAAAAAAAAAAAGGCAAAAAAATAACGATTTACTAAACGTTTTATTTACTGGATATTTTTCCAGTAAAAAGACTCAAGTTTGCCCAGCTGGGCAAACTTTTGTTCTTGTAAATCAAATTTGTGCACTTTCACTTTTCAATCTAGGTTCGGGCTCATCACATTTGCCACAATTTCTTAAAGAATAAAAAGTGTATGTGATCTGCTTTTACTTTGTTGTGAACCTCACAAGTGATTATTTGAGTCGGCTCTAACTTGGGGGCTCCACATTCTAAAAATCCTAAATCACTTAAACCTTTTCCTAATTCTTGTGGTACCTTTAACAATGAACTTTTCTTTTTACTATAAAAACCGGCAGAATATGCATTTTAGTGTTATGCACACTTGGCAATGTAACTGACATGTAACTACTCTCTTTATTTGTTGTATAGGCGTTTTTTTTATTTTGTTTCCACTGAATACAAAGGTGTGTCTTTCTTCTGGACCCTTACGAATCCACAACACTAATTATCCAGAGTATCCACAGGATATTTTTCAAGAGTATTTTTGAATCTTGAATATTTAGATTCTATTGCTGAAACTCAATTAACCAACAACTTCTACTTTATTCAGTATGATAAGCCTTTTTTTTTTTTTTTTTTTACAATCACTTTTTTATAATTATAGTGCGTTTCAGTTACTATTTTGTTTTTCAAAATAAGACATTTTTACTAGTTTATTAATGTATTAAAAATTCCAAATTGAAATGGATACTAAGAAAGATATATTTTTCTAATGACTATAAATAATTTAATTTGAAGGTACAATTTCACTGTATAAAACTGATGCTATGAGAAATGTAAATGAAATGGCTTTGGGCATAATTACAAATAAAATTAAAAAAAATATTAAATTTTTGTTTTAGTTTTTCCCTCTTTCAATTCTGTATGTATATATATATATGTGTGTGTGTGTGTGTGTAATATTTAAAACGATAATATAACCAGGAAAAATGCACAAACATTATCTATATAAAGTTGAATTTTTCGTCGCACTTACATTGATATTAAAAGCTTACGATATTTAAAGATATGCGAGCTACTAAATAAAGGTTAACCAATTTGCATATTCTTTGAAAACTCTTTGTTTTAAAATAAGGCTTCCTACTGAACTCCAAAACTGAAACGATGTAGAAACATTATCGGTTGATTTTCTGATGATATTTGACTTTGGTTTTGAAAATTCCATCCGTATAATATAAATTGCTTTAAAAAATTTCAATGGCTAAAAAACAAGTTGGAATCTCTGCAAATTTAATTTCATTACAACAGAATATTATTTGTAATCTTTGATAAACTCATTTTAACCTCAAATGGCTCGAAGTGAAAAGAACTTGGATGTGAAAGCACAATATATTCTGATCTTAACTATTATTTTCATGCCTACAGACACTAGTGTTACATGCTTATGCAATCATCAGTGTACGAAGTGATAATTACCGACAATAAAGAGATTCAAACCAGTTACAAAGTCAATCTTGACTTTGTAGGCAAACATTCTACTGACAATTAACAAACACATTGAGAAAAATTTAATGCCTATAAATGCCAAGTCAGCAGGCAGATAAAGAGTGAGTATACAACGACAGGAAGTCAGAATATTGCATTTTGCTTAGACAGAACTCAACTTTAATTTCTTAAAAGAACCTTTTACAGGGTGGAACGATAAATTTGTCACCCTAAAGAAAACAACACTAGAGCTTTATTCTAAAACTTTTATTGAAAAAATCAATTCAGGTAACTTAATTATGTAGTAGTGCTGACATCTATTCAATGTAGCCACCTTCAGTTCCAATCACTGCCTCGATACGGGTTCAGAACTAGGAGCATAACTTTTCCACAAGTGCTGGTGAGAGCTTGGCAAATACTCAGGCTGGTTTCGGTGTTGTAAGAGGTCATGTTGGTGATGTTCTCGATGTATGACCATACAAAGTAGTCCAGCAGGTTCAGGTCGGGGGAGGAGGGGGGCAGTGAGAGAAAGGTACAAAATTGCAGCACTCTTTCTGAAACCAAGCCTGTATCTCTTTGAACTTGTGGGCTGGCACCGAGTCCTGCTGCCACACCCAGCGTCTGCCAGCGGCCACCTGATTGCACAAGGGGATTACCAAACTCCTCAGTATATCCAGGTAGACTTTGGTGTTGACTTTCAAGCCAACTTCGATGATGTAATGTGGCATGATGTGGCCCTCTCTTGAAACTACTCCAAAGACCATAATCGTGGGTGGAAACTTTGTTTTCATCACCCTCGGCACGTCCCTGTTATTCATGGCAATCCAACGATGCACTTTGAAGGTGCTGGCAATGGTTCTGTTGTAATATCTTGGATTGGTAGAGAGCATGAGTTGTACAGCGGCACATCTCCGATCTCACTCATTGAACAGTGTGTCACTTTTAGACATGATAGAAGGCTCCTATCGCTCTTGGGATTTGTACACAACTGGCCAACTAGTAGATGGTTTGCAACAAAAAAAAAAAATAAAACTGGTTTTCATCAAATAGAAATGGAATCATGTCGTCTTTTCTAGGGCGACAATTTTATCGTTCCACCCTGTATAATATATTTATAAATAAATATTAACAATTATTTTTATACCTGCAGACACTAGTGTTTCATGCTTACACAATTATTAATGTAGATAGTGACAAATACTGCCAATCGGGAGGTTCATATCTATATAATAATATATTTTACCCAGTTAGTGAACATTAAGTTTTCCTAAAAGAAATCGAAGAGTTCCCCTCGTAAAAAGGAAGGTAATACTTTTCTTAAATCTTAGGCCAATTTAGCAAAACTTAATTTTCACTAATCATCTTTAAAAACTGCTTTCATTAATAATTTTCTACTTCATCGTTTTTCGTAAGTTTTGGATATGTTCATTATTGTGACATTACAATTATGTAGATATTATTGGATATGTTCATTACTACATTACAATTAGGTAGATATTATTGGTTTTACTTGAAATTCGATATTTTCATTTTCCAATTTTGCTCTAATAACGAAGAAGCACCTAATCTTTAAACCCAAGGGTGTATATGTATTCAAATAAGACACTGAAGTTAGAATTTCATAATAATGAATTTCATGGTTTTAAGACATTATTATTATTATTATTAACAAACATATGTCCTTCAGATGCAAATATTCAATATATTTTGCATGCATATAAAAAGATTATTCATTTCTATTTTTTATGCTTTTGTATACAAAAAAAAAGTTTAACACAAAGCTGTTACTTATATGTATTCAAATAAAACAATGAAATTAGAAATCTATAATCCTTGATAATTTACAATATGTACAGGTTGCAGACTCTTTTTCTCATTTGAATCAATTCTATTAATTTCAGTTTATTTAACATTTGATTTCAATTGGTCTAATATCACCCTTTTTCTTTGTTTGTGATGTTGTCATCGCTCTATAAATTCAATTGAAAATAAACCCCTATACCAAGATCAAACAAGGTTTTAAGTAAAATTTTTGTAAAAGACCAGTTGTATTATTTTTATTTTATTTTATATAAAAAAAAATTAATACCATTAATAGTAATTGTTTTCAATCATGTCAGACATTTATACATACAAGATTTCACTAGTTTTATATAACAAAAACTATAAGAAAGATTAAACTTTTCTAATGATTGTAATTTATTATTCGATCTGAAAGTTTGATTTTCATGAATTTGTGATAAAAATTTGCTTTATGACTTATGGATTATAACGTTTTTAGCGTTTTAACACATGAAAACATAAAAAAATAAAGTGTTTAAGCTTTCTTTCTGGAGAAAATTAATTTTGCTGATGTCAGAAAAGTGTTAGGTTAATAATTTAATATTTTTGATGAAGATCAAACTTAAGTAATTCAATTCGAAGTTTTTATAGTCTAATAATAGAACATGCATGAATACTAAATATTTATGCAAAATCTGGTTCATCTGCTAGTGCATATATTAGTATAAAAATATATATACACAGAAATATTAATGTTTCACTTCCGGGGGAAATCATCAGGCTAATTGGATGGATGTATGGTTTTTATTGCTAGGGTAATCTTGGGTATTGGGCACCAGTAACTATTCATAAAACTTTTACAAATCTCTTCATTGCATTATTATGGCACTTGTGGGGCAGTAAACATCAAGATTGTCTGACAAATCATAGGCCTAGTTTCTTAAGAATAGAATTTACTGAGCCAATCAAATGTAGTCATTTTGTGCCAAGTTCAGCTGTTTTCCTTCAATATCTGCAGCCATTTTGAAACTGACTTCATAACTTTTTACTCCAGTAAGGCGTTTGCACAAATTTTATTTCTCTGTTAAATCACCAAGCCTGCAAACTGTAGGCTTCTGAAGCACTGAGATATATCGGTTAATGTCAAAATTTTTTACACTTAATTTAATTCAGGTTTTCATTTTTCAGTTTTTTTAAAGTGTGTCAAGATAGTCTTCATCTACAGCCTGTAGTTAAGATTTCCACACACATTTTAAAATACGTTGCAAAGTTCAACTTGCCTTGTTTTTGTATGTTTTTGCACTGATTTTCATTTTAAGCATAATTCATGTAATCGTGTGTAATTTGTTGAAAAAAATATTGATCTTTGAAAAAAAGATGCTGCTTAATGCCCACTTTCTATAAAAGAAAGAGTTGAAAATCCCTTACAGTGATAGAAATAAGAAACATGATTTAAGTTTGGACCTATTTTTAAATTGGAAATTTGTAATAACAAGTTAACATTTACTGATATGCTTGTGTAATGTTGATTAATCAGACTATTATTCTCATCTTGGGTGTTATAAGCACAGTGTTTTGGTCGCTGTGACCTTCTTTATGATCTTCAGACCCACCCTCCAAACCCACAGTTCGAATTCTTGTAATGCAGAGCCAACCCTCTTTTCCTTAGTAGAGAAAAAGAAGCATATTTTCAACACACAAAGAAGGTCGCAGGTTGCATCGACCGAAATGTTGTGCTAATAAGACCCAAGATGAGAATTAGTCGGATTAATCAACACAACACCAGCATTCACATCTCATCTAAAAAATTTAGAATTGAAAGAAAGGCAGGAGTAACAGAACACCAGGACAGGAGACATCATCATCATCATCCTCACAATCAAGAAGTCCACTGTCAACATACCAACAATAAGAAATCTTGCAGAGCTGGTAGAAGAGATGGCATTAACTGTTAAGTGTGACATCTGTGATTCCTAGTATCACAGACAGTGCACTGGCAACATTTCACTTATACCTCCAAAATAAGAACTGGCTGTATGATTATTGCCTTGATATTTAATGCCTTGAGAGATAATGCCTATTGCCCCCAAACTTATCATATTTGATCTTGCTTTGATGTTTAAATAAGATATCACAAATATATTTTGCCAATGATAGTCCAAACGAACTTTGAAAACCATCTTTCATGAAGATGAAACATAGTCAGTGAAAAAGGTGGTGCCTTATGCCTCGGTTTACCTTTATGTTGACCAAGTAGATTCGTTGATTTTGTTATTTTATGGATATTAAGCTTTTTAAGGCAATTTTTGTTAGGGAGAAGAGACCGACCTTCAGACTGTCTGTTGATAATTTGGAGATTAAACAATTCGGTTTTCAGCATTCTTAAGAGTCCATATTTGACTTCGACTCTTAAAATCTTTGATTCTCTTAGACTCTGCATTCCAATTTTGACTTATTTGAATGAAAATACTTTTTCTAGCATTTAGATAATTTTTAATGACCAATCATTGTGGTGTGACATAACATTTGTTCTTATCGGTTGCTGTGCTGATATCTCTGTACCGACACTGTGAATCCGCAAAACTGATATTAAAGCCACTGGTTTGGAACATTTAAAGACAATCATCTGTGGCATTACTTCTTTGCTTCTGTCAGAGAAAGTTGTTTGGTTCCAAAGATAAAAAAAAAAAAAAATGAGTCTGCAAGCTGAAAAAAATGGCACAGAATCGACAAGACATTTTGTCTTTTACAAAAATATAACTTATTTTTAATTTTCAACTTTATCAGCCAAATGCTATTAACATATTTGTTTTCTATGAAGATTGTAGCCTTTAGACATGGATCTACTGTAGTTACTGTCACTTAAAAATTAGTATATTTACCCTATCTCCTCATTACACACACACACACACACACACGCACATATAAAGTGAGAAGAGTTGAATTGATAAATAAGCAAAATCAAAAGTTCTGACAAGACAAAAAGAAAGGTTGCTTGATTTATTTCAAGGGATTATGAAATGATTAAAAGTTCTGGAAAAGAATGAGGGAGATGAGTAGTGCCTTTCTTTTTTTCTCTGTCTAAATTTGATGTGCAGGGTGGAGTATTTTCTATGTTTGGGTTATTTAAGAACATATGTATGTGTGTGGACATATGTGCACATAATGTGCACAGAGAATGATAAAATGCAAAGTATATGTGAAAATGAAAAAAATTAAAATATGAAGAAAGGTAAAATTTGGAAATAATGAAATAATTTTTTTTAAATTGTACTGAGAAAAGGCTAGTTTTACTCCCATTGTACACACTTATCGTGCCCTGTATGAAAATGTTTTGGGTGAGTTTGTATTTTTATAAAATAAATAGTTGAGTAGTCCCAAATCTTTGTTTAAGTCCCGAGATATGGTGTTGAGTTTCGGAATGAGTTTGATTTTGTATTTTAATCTCCATTATTGTGTCTTAACATTGGAGGCTATGAGGATGCATTTGATGTTGTCTGTTATGGTTTGTGAGATTGAAATGCATGGTTACTGGGTAGTGTGTGCATTTGTCGCTAATGGTTTTATTATTAAAATGTAGGCAGAACTTCAGGTTTGTTTCCCCAACATAGTTACCTTTTGTGGATCTGGCACAGTATATTAATTAAACTACATTGGAACTTTTGCAGGTGAGTGTAGGTGAGTTTAAGTTGAATGTTAGTTGTTGGAGATGTGAATGTGTCATTAGTGATAATGTGTTGGCATACTTTGCATCTAGATTTGTTGCATGTTTTTATTTGAGGTATCAGTATGTGACATATTTTTTTGTGGATGGTAGTAGAAAATGTAGTTTCAGGGAGGGGGTGAGAGTTTATCATTTTCAAATTGATGGGAGGTATGTATGTATGCATATATATATATATATATATATATAATCTGCTTGCTCACTTAAGTAGTTGCAAAAACAATATTACCATTATTTCCTGCATAAGATTATTTTAAAACATTTTCTAAATCTGTTGTCAGCTAAATAAATCTAGTGTCAGGCTCTTTCGGTCACCTGTTTTTTACAATCATTCCAACATGAAAGAAAGCATCTCATTATTTATTACATCAGCCAATAGCCATGAACTTGATGCATTTCGATAACAGGTTTAGCAAAATGCTTGATTTTTTTTTGTCTTTTTTATTTGGCTAATGGAATTTGCTTGAGAAATCTAAATGGACAACAAAATCTTGTCAAAATGAAATGTTCTTATGTAAATTACTTGTGTATTATTTGAATTATCAAACAACTGTTCTCATCTTGTATGTTATTCTCACAATGTTTCAGGTGATGTAACCATCTTCAGGTTTGGCTTGCAGATCCTGAGAATCTGTACGGAATTTAAAACTAAACTTCTGTCCAGAAATAAGAAATCTGTGTGTCATGACATCCTATTTTGAAACCTGGACGTTTTAGAAAATTTGCAATTTTGGGGCTAAAAATAATCCTCTTAGGCCTAAATTTCACCCAAGGATGAGGAATCCAAAGATCATAGAACAGCAGCAAATGAAAGGAAAGACCTCGTTTTGACCAATTCATGTGCCTCCATAGCACTTTTTAAGAAGTTGTTTGGCCTTCTAAAGCAAAGCAACAGAAAAGTATAACTGTAGTGCTTTTCCTGAAACAACTTCTGGATTTTTGAAATGGTGGATGCTCTAACCTACTAGCTCTTGTACTCCCTCAACGTAAATAACCCCAACAAATTTGACAAGCACAAGGTCTCGCTCCTACACAGTAGAGATCCCTAGATGTAAGAAAGCATTCTGCTCTAATAGTTTCTTCCTCTAGAACTGCTAGAATTTGGAATTCCTTTCCGGTTTCCTGCTTCTCCAACTGTATTGACATGCATGTTCAAGTGTAATGTGAACCGACATCTTGCTGCTCAACTCCCTACATAATATCCCTGCAACTACTGTCCCTGATAGTAGATCCCTACATTAAAGTGGCACTGTGCCTTGTTTGGGGTGAAAATGTAAATTAAAAAAAAAATAGTTTTTGATTTTATGAAAGTTTCATCCTATCTCTTAGCATTACCACTTATTCTGATGTATTTAAACCCCAAAATTTGGTATTTTTCAAAAAATTTCTTGGTTTAAGTAAAAAAAAAAAAAATTACGATATTTGTAACAGACTAGTGTGATTCCCTTGTGTATTAGATCAACACGAAATTTTAATTCTTTGGAACTCGCTTTACAATTGAATTTTTTTAAAAATTACTCTTCTTCCTTCGAAGATTGTAACATTGGGTATGGGGCAGCCAAACCAACTGCCAACACTGCCCTGCTTTCTATTGAAACCAACCAAGAGCTCTTTTTAGTATCCTCATTGTTCCCTTAAATGCAATAGTCTGAATCTCTTTTGCACTTGATTCTCCAGAAATATTAGTTAGTAGGACTTCAGGTTCTTCATAAGTCCTGTGGCACCTATAATAACTGGTATGATTGATATCTCTCTAAGATTCCAATTTCTTTTCATATCATACATGAGACCTTGGTATTTGGTCTGTTTCTCTCTTTCAGCTCTGTTCAGACCTCCATCATTAGGAACACTCACTTCAATCAAAGTTGCAACTCTTTCTGACTTATTTCATATAACTGTTAGGTTTCACAACAGCATTTTCAAGGTAGGTGGCTGTAGGGATTACATGGTCGTAATGTATGGTATGTCATTTCCAACTGTTCTTTCAGGTGTATAGATCTCACCATGTGCAGTATATTAGTTATTTGTGTATATAATAACAATTTCATTCCAAGTCGTGTTTGAGTTTTCAAATGGCAAAGCTCTGCTGCATGCTGGTCAGAATTTTGGCATTTTATAAGGTGTTTTTTGCTTGTGGTGTTCTTTTTAAATTTGTGTGTTGCTGAAGAGACTTTCTTATGCAGTTTCTGTCTAATAATACCCCAAAACATTCAACTAAGAATAGTCTTCAAGTACAGTTACACACATACGACACTTTTCAAAATCTTGGTCACATTTTGGAACAAAATTTTCTTACTTTGAATAGGCATGATGTACTACATATTATATATTTTTCTAGGTTTAAGTGTAATGGG
The DNA here is from genome assembly GCF_053919585.1 of Euprymna scolopes. NCBI lineage: Eukaryota > Metazoa > Mollusca > Cephalopoda > Sepiida > Sepiolidae > Euprymna > Euprymna scolopes. The sequence goes on along the minus strand of NC_136506.1, from coordinate 62,521,777 downwards.
AAATTCAAATTTGGGCATTTAATGTAAAATCTGAAAATTTTAAAAATTATACATGGGCCCAAGATACAGAAGCAATTTTCGGCACTTTTTGGCAAAACATCCATGTACAAAAACAAAACCCTTTTTTTTTTCTTTTTTTTTTTTTTAAGGTTAAAATTGAAAGTTTGACTCATAGTTGTTCCTTAAATGGATAGGCAGCTTTTGTATGTGCCAGATTTTTAATTTAGGATTTCAGAAAAAAGTGTTGTTTCTGTTTTTAATACATTTTCGATAATTTTTCAGAAAAAGTCACAAATGTCAGAAATTCTTGGCAAGTATTTACTTTTAAATTGAATAATTTCTTGTAGCCTGAGATAGCTATTCATCGAATGAGGATCTATAGGTATTGCTGGAGGCAAGATGTTTATATCACACAAGTTATATTGAAAAAATGAGAAAAAATTGCAAAAATCTGGAACATTTTGTCACTTGCTACATACTGTTGTATTAAGCATAAAATACCAGTAACTAAGTTTTGACTTGGGTTCATTGCTTTTTAGACCAATTTAAAAATGGTTCAGATGTTGAACAGTCATGGATACAGTGTGAAACCTGGATAGAAATTGTGCCATCATTGTACCATTATTGTAAAGGATATGGAAGAGAGTTTGACTAAACAAAGTAATGATTATGGCGAAAGATGGTGAAAGACAAAATTGAACAAGAGTTTGACCATGTTTGATATTTCTCCATTACACATGGAGTGCAGAAATGAACGCAAATCATCATGGTACAGAAGAAACTGAAGAGGAGCTATGAAAAACAGAAAGAAGTCACTGCTGAAATTCTTGACATTGGAAGCCCTGGAGTAAGGATGAGTGAAAGAACTGGTTGCCAATGAAGCTGATTTGGATCATCTACTGAATATTATGCAGGCAAAACTGAAGAATGGTACGAGTACAAATGAAAAAATTCTACAGACACACAGAATTGATGTTGAAGATTTCATTGAGTTGCTGGTGTATGGCATGGATAACCTTACCACCCACTCTTATGTAGCAAGGAGTCAGGCTCAATTCTTCAAACAAAGAAAAGATGAGATAACTGAGGAAAAGTGCATCATTTTTTTGAACTTCATAGAAAATTACCATTACGTGATGCAGGATAAAATCCAGAGACATCACTGGAATAAGGATCAGTGCACCATGCATCCTATATTTTTTACAATTATTCATGGGAAATATGGGAAATCTCCTTGTGACAGAATTATAAGTACTGTTAAGTGTAAGATACTACAAACATATTATCTGGGCTTGACGATGAATGCCCTGGAAAAGTCACTTCTGATTAATGTTTAGTTTTAAAATATGCAAACAAAGAAATTTGTGGCCATTTTAAATGGTACCTCTTCTTTTTATTTGAACTCATAAGAAAAAAAGTAGAATAAAATGGTGAGGCATACCGGGTTTGAACAGGGGTTCGATCTGTAGTCAATCACTCTACCACTGAGCTATATCTTCAGATGACAATAAATCTGATTTTTTTAAGAAATGATTTGCTGAGATTTTATTATCTCCTTTGGTTGCTGTAATGTAAAATATTTCCCTGTAAAAATTCTTCTTTGTTATAACAAAGACTGTTTTTAAAATCGGATTTTTTACAATTTTCGATACTTATCGGATGAATTTTTGTACAAAACATAAGAACACTGCCAGACATATAAATTATAAATTGTGTGAAATTAGCTAAAGATAGGCTCAGCTGTTTCAGAACCTATGAGGACCACACACACACACACACACACACACACACACACACACACACACACACACACACAGTGACTTTTATATAATAGTAAAGATATTAAGTTAAGAAACAAGTTCTTGCAGAATTTTTAATTCTGATTTCAAATGATGTATTTTCAAATAAGTTTTTGTTATACCTTTACTGTATATATCATTTTAAAGAGCATTTTCTGCTCTATCTTATTGTTTAAATTACAATCGTTTTAAAACAATTCTTTTCAGAATGTTGAATATAAGATGTAAAACAAATTCGTACAATTTTCTGATTTCAATCCAAGCTAGACCAAAAAGCTGCTGAAACAGCTTGCGATATCAACAAAGTGTTTACCCCAGAGACCGCCACTGAATTTATAGCACAATAGTGGTTTAAAAAATTTTGTGGTGGCGTTGAGCCTTGAAGATGATGAACGGAGTGGTTGGTCATCAGATGCTGACAATGATCAGTCGAAGCCAGTCTATGCAGAACTGTTTGAGAACTTCCTTCTGAATTAGACTGAACACATACAACGATTTCCAACCACTTGAGAGAGGTTGGAAAGACAAAAAAAAACTTGATGACTGGATGCCTCCTGAATTGAGCTACAACCAAAAGGAATGCCGTTATGAAGTGTCATCTTCCCTTTTACACAACAAGAATTACCCGTTTCTAGACAGGGTTGTGATTCGTTATGAAAAATGGGTTCTGTATGTATAGCAATGCTCAGCTTAATGGTTAGACACCGATGAAGCTCCATGACACTTCCAAAAGTTATAGTTGCACAAAAAGTAGGTCATGCTGACTGTTTGGTGGTCTGCGACTGGTCTCCTCCATTAGTTTTTTTAATGCAGGCAAAAACCATTACAGCAACAAAGTACTGTCAACAAATGGATGTGAGGCCCAATTCTCCGCCTTGACATTGCCTTACCACACGTTAAACCAACCCTGCAGAAGTTGAATGAATTGAGCTACAAAACTCTGCCTCATCTACCATACTCTCCAGACCTCTCACCTACTGACTACCACTTTTTCAAGCATCGCAACCACTTTCTACACGAGAAATCCTTCAAAAACCTAAGTGATATCATAAACGCCTTCAGCAATTTCATTGCCACCAGAACGCAAGCTTTCTACATTATTGGCAAAAGTGTTTGATTCTGATAGTGCTTATTTTAATAAGTTTTTGAGCTGAGACATGTTCATCTGAATTTATAAGTTAAAAACCACAAGAACTTTCTTGGCAACCTGATATATATGTGCACACACGCACACACACACACACACACACACACACACACACACACACACACACACACACACACACACACACACACACACACACACACACATTAAAGTGAAAGATAAGTTTGTTTTTTCTTTTTAATAGCAAAGCAACTCGTTTTTAGTTATTTACTACACAATACATATCGTATATGATCAATTGAACATACACTGCTTTTGTTTTCGACTCCTTAAGAGAGTGGGCAGTTCATATTTTTCTCTTCTAACTGTAAAAATGTGTAAATAAATCATTGAAGTATAAATGTTTAGTTCATATATTTCTCAGGTTTCGATTTTACTTAAATCTCTTTTTCTTTTACCCAAATCTATATCCAATATATCTTTTCCATAGCCTAACACTTTTTTTCTCATTTTGGAGGCAATTTTAGTGTGAAGGACATCATCTTTGGATGTATTTTAATACCCAACATAACTTACTAGTAAGCGTTCGATTACCTGACACATACCGTACTAGAACACGATATGCCGTTTGCAAACAGCTGATGCATGATTATAAACAATCATTGCCAACACCATCTGTGCTTCATGAACAGTTTTAGGATTGTGGAGTAGCTGCAATATATTTAGTAATTTACCCTGTTGCCATTTTTGTTTTTCTCTTTTTACTTTGCGATTCATGCAATATTTCCTGTTCTGTGTTTCTCATCATCCTGTGTGGCTTCTCTGCACTAATTTATCTCGACAAATTGCCAACAGTTAACGGTTTGTGTTGCATTATATATTGGTAAACAGAAAACATGAGGTGAGGAATCTGTTAAAAAAAAAAATAACTCTGACTAGGCTTCCCATATCAAAATTTTATTTTCATTATATCTAAACACTTTTATTCAAAATATAAACAATGATACCAAATTTATATTTAATTAGCCACTGAATTATAACCGTCCAAAGTTTGTCGGAAATTAGAAAATTTTCCATTTTGTTTGTTATTAGTAGAAAAGACAATTTTTACAGTAAAATGAGACTGTTTTTATGTGTTTAGTGACATAATATAAATCAGCCATCACTGAAACTAGTAATTTAAGTAACTTAAAACAAAAACTTCTATTGACATACATTTAAAGAAAAAGAAATTTTATTTACATTCAATTTTAACAAAATACCCCCCCCCAATAAGCCGAAATTGAAGGTAATTTTTCTATATTTACCTTTTTTTTATTCATGCTAAACTAACTGGTTTGTGATACCTACTCTGACTCCAGAGTCTCTGCAGATTAAGATTCCAACTTTTTTTTTTAATTGACTAGTTAGCCAGATATTTTTAAGCCACCTATCTGTTTAAAGGTATAAGAAAATAATTGTTCATTTCAAATATCTATAAACATAAATAGAAGTTCATAGAGAGGTAATATTAATGTCAGTCTGTCTATAACAAAATTATGAAATAGAAACTTGATATTAACTCTGCTATGGTCTGTCTTATATTTTGGATTATTTAAAGTCAAAATACGATCCATAGTCTTGTGGAATGATTATTCCTTCACTAATAGGATTACTGTATATGCAATAGATTCGATTAGATTTGAACATCAAAACTTCAAAAGCAATTTCATTCAGTTTGAACAAAGAACCTCATGTCCTTTTGTGACTAGTTCATAACGCAATATTCCATCAGTGAAGTTAGAGCCAGACATGAATTTTGCTTTGACCGTAGAGAACAACGTGACTACTGTTTTTTTTTATTTTTTGTTTTAATTTTGCTAAGTGGTTTGACCTAAAAAGTAGCATGTCAGGGTACTTGGAGTGTGGTGAAACATGCGACCAAAGTAATTTTTATGTTCAGAGGAACTCTGTTGAACAAGTGTTCCTGATATAGGTAAGTGAGTTTGGAGAATTTGTCCTCTACAAGACCAGTCAAAAAATAAAACTGTCCTGATCAGATCAACCTTACTGTCCATATGATTTAGTATTTCTCAGTTTTCCTTAGTCTTTCACATTATAAAGAGTTTCAAGACCATAATAAAATACAAGAAAGAAAACATTAAACAAGATATAAGAAATTTTATTTTGTGCTATAAAAGGTTGATATGACAAAACTTAAGCCAAACAAAATGTTAAATACAAATATATCCTTTAAAAGCTAATTATCTTAATTATTTTACAATTTTCTTAATCCTTTGTAATCTAGTGATTAATGTTCTAGTTTCATATTAAAGCAGCTAGATTGTAATTTATTGCCCCATTTCCAATAATTTCAGATCTTTCATGGTGTGTTTTAATTCATGAGATATTCCAGACAAAATATAAACATCGTTGTTCATAAAATTCAACGAGTTGTCTCAAATGTAACCTTTTTAATAAGCAGCTTAAACAATAAGTTAGATTATCTTTTTAAATTATTTGTGAAACCAAATACTACCTAGTTTACATATTAGTATGATCACTTTAAGTCTTAACTAGGATGAAATCAGACATTCTATTATGGCACATTTGTAACTCACAGAAGCTGATCAAATGATTTTCTACCATGTCTTGAGAATCTCACTTTGCAAAAAGTACTGCAGTTTTCAGTTCAGTTGATTGAAACTTTTACAAGTAAAATGGTTTTCAGATATTGATATTCAGATTTTGTTTGAGAGATTGTTGAATTTTATTTTCAGGATATTTCAGTTGTTTTGAATTTAATTTGTGGTTTACATCGAAGCCAAATGCAATTTAGCTGCAATTTTCAATGCATTCCTCCATATTTTAGAGTATGTCCACTCATGTGTTGAAGTCACAACGAGGAGTTTGTTTTTTTTTCATTTAAGTTTTTTAAATTTTATTCACTAACTAGGGTACTCAGCGTTGCCCAGGTGTTTGTAGGTGTGTGTGTGTTTGGAGGGGGGTAGATAAAAAAAGTTTTGATAGCAAGGTAGGCTTGTAAACAAATATTAAAAGAATGAAGAAAAAAAAATCAGCAAATAAAATTTTGGGAGGGAGGTAGGCTTGAACGCGAAGCCTTGAGGTTAATAGTCTGATGACATACCATGAAGCCAGGAAGCCAGAGACTTTTGATTAGTCGAAAATAAGCGTTTAAAAATCGAAGGTGGTTTTTCTAGGTCAAACCTTTCGCCATAGCAGCAGCAGCAGCAAACAAATTCACAGCGCAAATTTTGTTGTAATTGTAAGATAAAAGTGGCCAAAATAAAATATATTTACGACCATGTTTCGTAAGTGTAAGATATTATGATCTGTATGTATAGCATATAAAAAGTTATAAGAATGATTGAGCAAGCCAAGAACCACCCCGAAAAAAACCTTTGCCGGACATACAGAAAAAATGCACGCACACATTTTTGCTTTTATGTTTATAGATTACTCATTGTTTATCAAGTCTAAAAATCATTTGAGGATAATAGTTAATTAAATGTCAGTTGAATGATGGAGAATATTAAATTTCTGCTTGAGAGGCATGCAAATCCAACTGACACCCAAAGAACCAAACTGACTGACCTTCCCTGTCAATCTGTTGAAATATATATATATATATAGATCTCATTGAGACCATCCTAGAAAGATCACTTGAGATAATGGTTAGCCAGCATCCACTTAAAAAAGTTAATCTGCTGCCAATCCACGAACATAAAAAGTACTGTTTAGGAGGTCCCAAATTTGGCTAGTCATTAAATTTAGAAGATATTGGGTATGTCATAACCACAGCAAGGATCATCTATATGAAGACACATTATTTTCTCAAGTGGATAAATAGAATTCTGTGCGGCCAAACTCCAAATCAAACATGTCTTCAATTTCTTGTGTGGTCTTCTTTTCATTTACAGCAAATCTGTTATTTGCATGGGTTGGAAATATGCAACCTACTAATGTCTAGTGCATATTTACATTTGGTTTTATCATAAAATCCTCATGAAATTTCCCTTGTGGAAAATGTACTTAACACAAGTTTCAGCTATTTAACCTTTCTCAACTAGTGATGTCAACTTAAAAACTTACTAATCTCATCGGTTGGTCACAGGTTGTCAATCACAAAAATAAATCAAACAGATATGCTTTATGCTTTCTGTAATGTCTTTGATGTTTTTATCACCCATTTCTTTTTCACAAGCCAAAGTAGAAGATATTCTCTGTAGATTATTTCAAGTTTAGTACCTTGAACATGTTCTTAAAGTCGGTGACCATTTTAATTTTATATTTTATTATACTAAATATGAGTTAGCTTTTATCCTAAAGCCGTTTTCCGTATCTGCTTTAGTTACACAAAATACATGCTAAAATATTCCTTAATTTTGTGATCGAGTCATATTTTATAAAAAAAAAATCCATTTTAGTTCTAATAGCTGAAATCTATCCATGTATTTCTCTTGCCCTTTCAATGTGTTGAGTCAGCCACTAATAGTTTTTAATGTCTTTTGTGTATTTAAAGGCTGTGTAGCCCATTTTCTATTTACAATACTTTTTTTTTGTACATACCATTGACACATGTAAATTAGAGAGAAAAATTATAGGAATCTTTACTTCTATATTATCCAAAAGGTCATAATATATTAATGTTTTTTATTACAAATCTTAAACCGAATCTTCTCATCTCATGTAATTCCCAATAAATTAAATATTTGAGATTTTTTTTATTTCCAAATTTGTTTTTTTTTCTGTTTGACAAATATTTGTAAGTTTTTTTTGTTTTTTTTTAATTTAACATGTTTTAATAAACAAGTGAACAACATAATGCATTTATTTTCTTCAAATTTGTTGTTGGAAAAATGAAAATAATTTTGATCTCTATTTTTTTTTCTTTCTTTTAAAATGATAACTAGTGTATACCTGCTCCTTGTGAGCAGTATTGGCGCAGTATATGATTTATAAATGTCTATCTTTTACCTACATTCTAGCTTTATACCTCGTATGAAGAAACATATTTGAAATATAAAAAAAAAAGCTACTTATTATTTAAATAAGAGGGGAAATAACTACAATGAATGGATTTATGCACTGTTTTTATCGGAAAAAAAAAAAATAGAAATGGTTTTGAAGGCAATGTGAGATATTCCACTTCTGGTTTGTTGGGGGTTTTCTAGTAAAGTTTCAATATTCCATGCTCCGACAATCAAACGGGTAAGTTGATTTATAATCACAAATGGGATATCTTTCTTCATGTGTTTTCAGGTAGGCGAGTTGGACGATTATCTTAAAACATTTTTTAAGTTCCTTCCTCAGAGAGAGGTGAGCAGAACATTCCCTAAATTGAAGATGAAAGTTGCTGTACAATTTAGGGATTACTTTTTCACCATAATGACAACCAACATGCATGCACCATCAAAGTGACCATTTGTAACAAGAGATTCACAACTCTTTTCAATAACTCTGCTTCATTACAAATTGCTCCTCTCCAGCCTGTTCTATTCATTACATGATGCTTTTATTTTTATTTTTTTCACTCCAAACAAGGAATAATGCCACTTGGGACATATAGGGACTACTATTTGAGATCGTGTTTAGGGAGTTGACCAGCAAGATGTCTGTTCTCATTACATTTAAACTTCTGCAGGTTAGTACAATTAGGAAAGCAGGAAACAGGGAAGGAATTCCAAAGTCTAGCAGTCTGAGTAGGTTTTTTGGCATTTAGGAACCTCAAGAATGAAGCCTGGGATTTGCTGCTTATCAGGTTAGTCAAGAGTATGTACGTCGAGAGTGCACAAGTGTTATGAGTTTATCAGAGCACATTTCATTAAAGTACTTGTAAAAGAGGCAAAAGACTGCAACACTGCGGCCAGGGGCTAGAGGTTGGAGCTTGGCTTATAATGCAAGACCTATTAGATTTGAGACTCTTTTCTTTTTCTTTTTTTTTTTTTTAACCCTGTCTAAGAGTGAGACTAGTGGTAGATACATCAGACCAGATGCAGCAACAGTACCCCATGAATGGGCAAATTGTGGCTTTCTAAAGTTTTTTATATCAGTTTGTATTTTGACGGAACTAAAGATATAGGCTATTCTTTGGTGTGAGTAATTTTCTAGCACAGTAAAGAGAGTTCACCTTCTTTGCAGCAGCCTTGGTAATGTGAATATATTTTTCCCAATTCATGTTGCCTATGAATGTTAAGCCAAAGAGTTTGAAGGATGGGCTCTAAAGTAGGATGTTATTTGTCATGGCAATAGATGGTTGAGAAGATTTTTTTGTACTTTATAGGATAGAAACTTAATCTTGATAGCATTAAATTTTACCAACCATTTATGGGCCTCCATTTCACTACAGACTAAAGGTCGTTTTCTTGAGTTTCTGCCATTTCCTTGGATATGTGTACATGCATTTTTTTTCCTTGATGTCTATTATAGAGTGCGGTGTCATCAGCAAATATACTCATCTCTAACAGTATTTTATCAGAAGTCATTTATGAATATCAGGAGTAATAAAGGTTCAAGTATCGACCCCTGGAGCACAGCATTAATATCATATTGTTCAGACGTATTCCATCAAGAACAACCTAAGTTTTTTTTTTCTTGTCTGATTATGTTAAGTATACATTCTGATTATGTTAAGTATACATTCTGATTATGTTAAGTATACATTCAGAAATGCCATGATTTGATTTTCATGAGAACTACAGCTCTAGTTTCCCTTGCCTTATCAAGTGCATGTTATATGCATTCAGTGATAACGGTTAAAGTATCCACAGTAGACTGGACTAAACATTGCTATGAGTGATGAAATGAAACAATTTGTGCTTCAGCATAATCATTAGAAAAATCTATCCCTACCTACCCAGAGCGATTGTTGTATAAGAAGAAACTTTCAGAGACAGATTCAACATAGGTGTGTTGGGTAGCAAGATGGATTTTGTTTCTTTTAAATTTATAACTGCAAGAATATAATCATTCAAATGATCTTTTTTGCAGAGATGGGAAATTGGAGTTAACAAAAAAAATTCGGAAAAAAACCTTGACTCCATTAATACATATGAAGGTGACGATAGTGGTGTGGATAGCCATGCATAGTGAGGATTTAGGTATGCCAAATTAAAATTCAGTCGGTTCCATAGCACCAGTTACTTATGAAAGAATCGGGGAAACCATTGCCAAAAACAGATTCTAGTTGTAAAATGCTGATTCTTACAGCCACACACCATTTTTAGCAAAATGGTGAATTATTTTTTAAATTGCAAAGTTGTTGACAAATTTTTGTCTCCACATTTTATACAAAAACAAATTATAAAAAGTTATCCACAGATAGACTGTTTCATTGTATCATAACGTTTTAGTGCAGGTTGAAAAAAATGGATGATTTCTTAGATGAATAAATATAGATTAGTTAAGGTAGCAAGTTCACTTCAGAAGAAAACATGGAGAAAGCAATAAGGACATATTTAAGAGAAAAAAGGATAAAGGCCTGGTCAGAAATATGTTAGTTTGAAAATCAATTTCTTAAAGCCATCTATTATATGCCAACATGTAAAATGGATCTTAAACTGAATATGATATATATATATATATATATATATATATATATATGTGTATATATATATATATATATATATATATATATATATATATATATATATATATACACACACACAGTGTCAAATTAACAAGTTTAAAGATTTTTTAATAATAATCATTGGAATGTAACAAAACTATGAATTCTAAGAAAATATTGAATCTGGTATTTAAACCACCAAAATTGTGACTAGGTTTACATCAGTCAGAGAACTGATAGAACCCAGATACTAATGCATAATAATAACCTAAAACAAAATAGCGCATTTGATATAATTATATTTTGTGGCAGGTAGTGTTGCAACACTGTTGCGGAATCATGACAAATTTCTTACCGCCATTGTATTGTAAAAGTTTTCTTTGTGATAAGTTTTTAGAGTGATCTCCCTTGCGTCTTATTTTTAGTTATTTGCTGGGGGGGGGGGAATAGTGGTTCCAAACGAATGAATATTCATGATTGGGTTTATGTAATGAGTAATGAATATTCATGATTAAGTTTATGTAATGAGTAATCTAATAAAAATGACGTCTTTCATTCCTTAAAATGGTCCTTGTGGTAAACTGGTAATCCCGATAGGAACACTGAATTATAGCACTTATAACTGTGCGAAAATGGACATAAATTCTTAGTAACAAATCGTTATAACAATTCTTTAAAATTTGGCTGATATACAAAATGACTATTTTGTAGATAAAACCTAGAATTACAATTTTCCAAATAACATTAAAAAAAAAAAAAGATTAGGGTTGAAAGATTATTTTACGGAAATCAGTCCAGACAAATCACAAGGCCACTTGATGTAAGGAGCTAACAAGAATTAAAGATGATTATTCCAAAGACGGGAGATGCCTATTGGCTGTAGTCTTTTCAAGACTAAGGCTGTAGTTAGGAGGAAAACAGTGAGCAGGAAGAGTTCCACAACCTTGCAATTCTTCTTAAGAAGCCTTATATTAATTATGAAAATATTCTGTTATAGATAATTTAATGTTGTAATAACCTTAATTATTTAAAGTTACAAAACTTTTCAAATCATATATTTTGCATAATTACACAAGCTTATTTATTTATAGTCAATTTCTCTTTAGCTTATATATGTCAGTCGCATTCACTCTAGGCGAGTTGAACTGACTTCTTCCAAAGAAGGATGTGTCAAGGGAATAGTCAACTCACAGCTATCCCCAGTCTCGTATATATCTTGGTCAGGGGAGATGACAACATAAGATTCTTGCAGTTCTTGCATGGAGGTGACGGGTCTTTCTATATACAACACCTGGTATTCATAGTCACCCATCTGGTACAGATCTGCTTAATGTTGCTTAACTTTGGGAATCTAACGAGAACAGGTGTGTCAACATGATTATGTCAGCTAGTTTAGGATGTGTCAGTAAAGTTATTTATTAAAAACGAAATACTTATAAATATTTTTTGAATATACTATCATCCATAAAATTTGATAATTAAAATTTGTGTCTGTTTATTGCATTTAAAGTAGAGTAGCTTAAAAACGTCTGGCATTCTAGATGGGCAAAAAAAAAAATGTCCCAGTTATGGATTTACCTCGTCCAACTAAGAACAGAACAGATATTATACTTGGTTCCTAACCTGAAGGTCATGAATGTGTATTTCACATTAAAGGTTAATAGAAAAAATTTCTATTTTTGTTCCTGTTGGTGTCTAAAAGAATGAATATTACAAAAAAAAAATATCCATATTCTGTTTGAAATAATCCTGAAAAAAAGAATATATCACTTTTATGGGTGTGTCTTGTGTAGTTTCTGGCGTTTAGGTGAACACTCATACAGATAATTACCTTTTTATATAATAGATTAATCGAATCGATAATTAAAAAATCCAAATCAATTTTGAATTAAAACATTTTCACATTTTACCATTTAAAAGTTTACTGATCATTGCTGTTTGAAATTGAGGTGTATCAGAACTGTGATAAGGAACAGATTTATTGCATCATTTTGTAATTCATTTCTTAAGTCCTATCATTTTGGCTACTTCTAAAAAATTTTTCTTGTCTGAAACATTAACATGTATGGTATTTGATATTTATGAATTCAAATTTGTCGTTGTACATTGTTTTTCTATTTGTTCCAATGTGTACGGAAGTTGAAACACTTTACTGAAAGCTGCAATGTTCAAATCTTGAATATTCCTTGATAATAATACACTTTTAAAAATAAATACACATAATTTTCTAGGTAAGGCATGTTGTTAGGTATAATTGATTGGGCTCAGGTATGACTCCATATGAAGGTAGAAATCTGATTGGTTAGTTTTATGTGATGTAGGAAAGATTTAAAGTTAGATTTCAGTTATAGGAGAAATTTTAGTCGATAAACTTATAAGTTGCTGGTAGATAGGATTGTTTAAGTCTCTCTTGCCTCTCCTTCTTCTGTAGATAGCCCAGAAGCAACTATTTAAGAAAATGGATATCCATTCTTTATAGATTAACTATAGTTAAAGTTGAAATCGATGGTGAACGGATCAAGCAAACAACTTTAATATTGGCTTACAAACGGTGGACAATGTTTATAGCTCCCATTTACAGATGATTCTATTTTTATATGGCATACTTTGCTTATATGATTTTCTTCCTTTTAATTTAATAATGTATCGCACACGTTTTCTCAAGGAATTAATTAAAAAAAAACATTTTTTTCTTAGCAATTTTTATAGAATCAAATTGACACTTAGCACTAAAAATAGTTGATAGGAAAATTGCTGCTTGAATAAAGCAAGATTTCTATATTAGATTATCCAGCCAATCAGAACCCAGAGAATGGACTTGCTTACCCAACCATAATGAAACGCCATATCTCCTGCTTATAAATCAACTTATTGAGCTTCTACCTCAGTTTATTTAGGTGACTCAACTGGTCAGACAGCTGAGCACTGACTACTAAATTGAGTAATTTTTATGTAATTAAACAAAAAACTAACACAAAAAATCAAAGTGAAGGTTATAAATATTTTACTCAAGGAGGACAAATCAGTATAAATGCATGCATATTAATGAGCTTTAATCTTGGTAAAATATTTAAATAAAATTAGCACCAGGTGGCGTGTGATTGGCCTAATGCATGCTATTGCTGATTATAGAATCTGTTATGCCGAGTTCAAAATCCATTGAATCTATTGTGATCATTTATGCACTCCAGTAATGGTTGAGGATATGTGTTGCATGGAGAGAAATGAGGGATGTGTAATCTGTCTTGAAGACAATAGTGAGATGTGTGCAGAAAAGATTTTATTCGTTTAGTCACAATGAAATGTAAAACAGTCGAGTTTGTAGAGTTAGTTAACAGGAGGGGGGGAACTCCAGGAAAAATATGGGCGGTAGTAGTAAAGGTGTATTGGATAGAAAGAAGGATAAATAAAGGCCTATGTAGAGATAGGTTAGTTAGAAAGTCAGTCTCTAAAAACTATCTAATATCTGCTTGTGTGTAAAACGGATATTAAACCTAATATAATTATAATATGGAAAGGTATGAGCCCGAAATTTTCCTCTCATGAGTAAAAATAACAACTTGTGTTCAATCAATTGTATAATTGTTTTCAACTACACTAAATTAATAAATGCTGGCTTTTCCATAAAGCAGACATACCACCAAAAGTAATTATATAGCATCGGTTGTCCACTGAGATACTCTCACTTCTAACAATCCAGAAACCATTAAGATAAATGTACAGGACAAAAAGAACATACTCCAAATAAATGTGAAGTGTTGCCAATGGGATGGTGGTGCATGTACGCTGCCATATATTCAAGAGGGTGTGGAAAATGGAGATGAGAAAAATAAATATTATCAATTAAATACACTGAAAACATTCCATTCTTTGAAGCATAAAAGATTGTTCAGATTAACAACAAAGAAACAAAGAAAATTTGCAAAACTAAAAATAAAATGGAAGAAATAAACTACTCTTTAGGAGGAAAATATGTTTAAGCGTTGCATATTAGTCTCTTTCCCTTTCTTCCCATGATCAGAGTTGGTGCTATCTACCTTTGGCCAGGTTGCGGTGGGAGTTAGTTTTTGGAAGGAGTTGTTTTAATAGTGCTCTAGAGGCATCAGTAATTTTATTTCTCTCCCCACTTACCCAAATTACTTAAAATGTAATTGGAAAAATTAAATAGAATCATTTTTAACAGTAAAAAAAACATGTGAACATAAAATAATTGCGCTCTGAGTGCATTGATTTTGTCCAAAACTTAATTTCTTTCAAACTTCCACTTTTTTAAAAATCACTAATGTTTGTATAAAATATATTTTATGACCTGAGCGAACATTGTCTGAGAATGTTTATACTTTCATTTCAAGCAGACTCCATGATATTACTATTTTATGCAGACTTCAACAGATAATGAACCAAACACATTCAGATGAACTTTATGGAAGATGAAAAGAATTTAACAAAAAAATAATAAAGGTGTGTGTGTGTACATATATATATATACACAATAAATTTTATATTATTACTAGCTGTACCCGCATTTGGCGCAATGGAAAAAGTTCCAAAATGAGAAAAAGTATGTTTCTTATAGGTTTAATTTTCCATTTTCTTAGCTAATGTACAGATTTTCTGGTTTGGTGACTCTTGAATACCTAACATAAATTGCCCATGTGAAAAAACAGTCAGTGTGTAACTGTAAGGCCCACAATTGTAAAGATTGTTCCCTGTGCTTTGTTGATGGTTATTGCAAACGACAATAAAATTGGAAAGTGCAATTTCCTAAAGTGTAATGATGTATCTGGTGGAATCATAGGAATGCATGGAATGAAGATATATTCATCTGTAAAAAGTCCTGTTATGATTGTTGTTTCTATGATATTGTTTGTTAATTTTTTTTACTGCAAGCTATGTGCCTTTGCAAAGCTTGGATTGGTTTATATTTCACAACATGATAATTAGTTCGCCAAATTTCAGTTGCAATACATGCGGTGGCATCCCTGGCAAATATAGCTGTTGGATAATTAACCACTTTATCTGCTTTCACAACAGTGTCGATGGATTTGTATTTGACTACCTCACTTGGAATTTTACATTGAATAATGGCGTGGACGTCTTTGTATTGACCTGCAAGAATAACTTGTTCACTCAGTCAAGTGGAATTGTTATAATTTGAATATCTGCAAAAACCTTTTAAACTAACTCTTTGATGTAATAAAATTACAGAAGTTAAAAGTCAAAGAATTTTGCCCTTTTCTCTGATCAGCTCACACTTTTCCGTACCCAATTTCCCACAAGTGATGCAAAAATTTATGTGTGGATCGAACAGTCTGCAACTGGATATGCATATTTTGAGTTAAGTTTAATGCCTTCACATGGCACAAAAAAGTAGAGTATTTGAGGCAAGCACTTATTTCATCTGCTGGTGTTGATTGAAGAATACAGGTAACATTTGTCTGAAATCTCCTGCAAGCAATATTACTGCATTCCCAAATGGTCTAGCATTACCACACAAATCTTGCAAGGATCGACCAAGAGCCTCAAGTGCTTTTTTGCGTACCATTGTGCATTCATCCTAAACAATAAGTTTGCATTTCTGCAATATTTTTCCCCATATTGGATGTTTTGGAGATGTCGAACATGAGATTTTTTAAAAATTGAATGTTTCAAATTCTTCTACTTGGCAGCAAGGTTACAGCTATTCCTCATACAACAAGGGCTAAGGCTATGTCATTTTGTTACCGAATGGCTGCCAAAATCAATTTGATTAGAAAGATTTTACCAGTTACTTCTGGTGCTGTTCAAGGTAGCAGTAATTTCCAAATAACTTCTATTCTCACAGTCAGTAAATTAGGTAACTAAAATAGGATTTCTCCATGTTTTGACAATGCCTTATTCACTGTAATTAATTTAGGAGACTAAAATAGGATGAGGGATTAGAGATGGACAGATAGAGAGGAAAATATATTGATAGAAAAGAGAAAGTGAGAGGAAAATAGAGAAAGAGGAGATAGAGATAAAGGGATTGATAGATAGAGAGAGAGAGGGGGGAGTTAGAAACAGAGAGGGCGAGACAGAGGAAAGGAGAGAGATAGAGGGAGTTAGAGAGAGAAAGGGGCTCAAAGAGAGATAGAGAGGGTCATATAGAGAGAAATATAGATTGAGAGAGGGAAAGGGAGAGATGGATAGAGAGAGATATTAAAAGAGGAAGACAGAGGGGGAGAGAAACAGAAGGTGAACTACACTTCACCGTTTTTTCCTCGTTCAGTAGAGAAGAAATCTTTCGAGACTGAGGCAATTTTAATTTTTTATTACTATCCAGAGTACCCTTTTTTTTTTCTTTTTTTTTTTTTTTTTTTTTCGGAAGCTAGATTTTCCACACATTAGAAACCAACCGGGTTATCTGTACTTTCACCTAACAAATTAATAAAAGAAAAAGATATTGTAAAATTTGAATTTAGTGTGAAAATATTTTAAAAAATAGCACGATAACATAAGTGCCACTTTAGGTACTCCTTGGCGTTGAGTTCCATGGCGACCAGCATAATTATTTAATGGTCGCTCCCTTAGTCCCCCCCCTCTAGTCAAGGCTAATGCATGCGCACGTAACCTTTTTTATTTACTGACGTTGGCTTAGTAACTAAACGATTTATTGATAATTTCGTAACCCTTAAATGCATGTCGGAAGATTTAAATTGGTTCATTATTGTTGTAATGAAAAAAAAAAATGTTTCATTCAACACAAAAACAAAAACACATATTAATGATAAATGATTTCTTATTCTATTCATTGAAATTTAATAATTTTTAAATTAAAAAATAGTTGCTTATGTGCGCATGTAAAAATGTTTGTAAAAGTGAGAAATTATTTTAATAATTTTAAAAACTTGGTATTTTTTTTTTTTTCTTAGTTTAGGTACACCTTATAATCACCCCCAACTTCCTCATCTTAAGAACAGCTTCCTAAATAAACATCATTTTTGGAGGGGAGCGGTGAAAAAATATTTGCAAAATTTAACTGATATTTGTTGTCAGCATACCCACCCGAAAATACTACTTAAAAAAAAAAGGAGGGGTTCAGTGCCTGTTGCAGAGAAATAGATTTATTTATCAATAAAAGTTGCAGAGAAGTAGATTTAATTATCAATAAAAGTCGTCATTTAAAGAAGAAAAATGTGGAGGTGGACCTAAATGTAAATATTTACCCAAAAAATTATCCACTCATGTAAATTAAAAATGTCTGTAAAAGTGAAGTTATCAATACATGGTTTAGTTATTTATTTTTTTTTTAATATTCATGAAAAGAGTTAAGCCAACGTAAGTAAATACATGAATTACAAATGTTTGTAAAAGTGAGAAATTATTAATAAATGTTTAGTAACTTTTTTTCTTTTAATATTCATAAAGAGTAAAACTTTTTTTCCAATATTCATGAAAAGAGTTAAGTCAACGTAAATGAATAAATGTTTGTGAAAGTGAGAAATTCAGGTTTAGTTACTTTTTTTATTCATGAAGAGTTAAGCCAACGTAAATAAATAATGTTTGAAAGTGCGAAAGGCAACGTAAGTAAATAAATGATAAATGTTACGTGCGCATGCATTAGCCTTGACTAAGGGGATGGGGGCTAAGGGAGCGACCGTTAAATAATTCTGCTGGTTGCCATGAAACTCAACACCCAAGGAGAACCCCACTTTATTTAAAATATTTATTTTCCAAAGGACTGTTTGAATAAATCAACAATGAATAAAATGGTGCTTCTACCCTTTATTGCCAAAATTGGAGACGCCATTTTTTTTTTCACGCACTTGCTATCCAAATCTAGGGGAGACATCATTATATGGCCGAACGATTGCTTCCAGAAAGGGAAAGAATAAATTTACCAAAATGAATATCTATTACTTCTGGAAATGCTAAACTAAAATTATCATTTATTACTTCCAGAAACTTGGTAAAACGATATTACTGGAGAAAATGAACCTTGACAATTCAAAAGAATGTTTAAAATTATTTATTTGTTCGAAAAAAACAAAAAAAAAATTAAACTTCCAGAAAGAACTATGAAAAAAAGTAAATAAAGTGAAAAAGAACATATATCCATAATTGTTTAATTGGAAATGTTTCGATTTAATTAATGAGTTTTTCATGGAACATTTTTTTTTATTATTAAAAACAGAAAATTGAAATGACATATTCATAATAGTTTAAACTGGGCGAGCGCCATTTGAAAACTCAAACCAAAACATTTATTAGTTTTTTTTTGTTTGTTTATTTTTTCGTTTGTGTGTGTGTGTATTTTTTTTATTTTTTATTAAACAAATAAATAATTTTATACATTTTTTTTTTTTTTTTTTAATTAAAGCAACTTTGAAAGGCCAACAACAAATTAATTTAAATCGTTTTTTTTAACAGAAGTGTTTTTTTTTTATTTTTATTTTTATTTTTTTACTGGGAATCGAAATATAATTGTAAAAACATTGCTTGAAAAGTTTGCGTAAAAAATATAATTTTAAGAAAACAATTTTGAAATGAAAGCAACATTGGACTTTTATAAAAAATTTTTTTTTTTTTTTTTTCGAACAAATAATTTTAAACATTCTTTTGAATTGTCAAGATTTTTTTGTCAAATAAATTTCAAGCAATTTTTGCAATAAATAATAAATAGCAACTTTGTTAATTTTACGATCGCCCCAGCTTATTATAAACACCCTAATCTCCCCATGCTAAAACGACTTTTTGAATGAACACCCCCAACCTCCCCATGTTAAGAACGGGTTTCGAGGTTTGTGGAAGGGCGTGTTTAATTTGAAAGCAGTTTTTTACATAGGGAGGTTAGAGTGTTTATAATACGCTGAGGCATGTCGTAAAAATGAAACGGTTTAGAAAAAGTTAAAACAAACTTTTTTTATGTAAACAATGCTGTGAAAGAAACTAAACAATTAAAACGCAATGTTTCACGAGTGAAAAGCCCGAAGAGAAATAAAGGAATTTAAAATTAAAAAATTGGTAAGATACATAAATGAATTTAAATGAAAAAAAATATGGGATTTTTTTTTCTGCTAATGCAGAGTGATCTGCGCTATTTTTTAAATCGTATTTCCATGTTTAATTTAAGTTTTATGATATGCTTTTTTATTCAATTGTAAGAATTGCAGAATAGGTACAAAACACCCTCCCTCCCCCATGTTAAGAATGGCTTTTTAAGTAATAACGTTATTATTTCAGCATGGATCACTCTCTGCATGAGTACCTTTTTTTTTTTTTTTTTACTTATCTTGTAATTCGAGAGTAGTTGAAACGGAAGTTACTGGAAATAAAACCGGGCAGTCTCGCAGAAATGACTTACGAAATATATTTATATTTTAATTAATATTTTAATAATTCGCAATGTTAAATTATTTTAATAACAAGCAAACATTCATTGACTTTACAGATAGATTTTCTGAAAATTTCAATTAAATTGGTAATGTAGAAATATGGTTTTATCGATGTTGAACGAACCAAGAATTACATTTTTATATATATAGATTTTGAAATAATCTGCCCCTCTTAAAGGAACATTATTTTTAAATATAATCCCCTTCCTAAAAGAATATTTAATGCGAATAGCATTTTATGAAAATTATTTTTAATCAAATATCAATATTTCAGACAGATAGCTCTTTAGGTCTGACTTTGAAAATCCAACAAATTAACTTTATATTGTTAAAAATACTGAAAGTTTCATGAAAATTGCGAATTTCTGATTTTTTATGTTCACAAACAAATGGATGTGTTAATTTCATTTTATTTTTTTTAAGCATAATTTTTTAGCTTTCCCTATCTCCTATCATAGATGAAGTGAGAGAAAATGAACTAATGCTTCCAGCATCTGATCATTTAAATGGTTTTATTTTGACCCCCCCCTCGACACACACACACACACACACATGTAGACCGATACCACCATCCTAGGTTTCATCTTTATAGCTGGAGTCTTCATTGGGACAAATTCGAATATTAATTCTATTCAACAAGTTATAACTGTCTGGTTAGTTGCTTTCTGTATGACTGTGAGAAAAGGAGCACCATTTGGCAATCCATGACCTAGTTTCTCGCCTCACCAACTGTTACATAGCCTTGGGAGCCACACCGAGCCGATCCTCCACAATCATTTACTTATTTAATTAGTTGAATCATTTGTATTTTAATCATCATGTTAAAATCATACCTTGTCTTCTAACTGGCATTGTCATGTGTGTTCTCCAAGGACTGAGGTCATCTCTATTTGTTATAATAAAAGATTAACATCTCGTTATGTATCACTCGATTAAAGAAGATTAAAGCTATTGATTATCAAGTAGGTCAATAGGTACAAATAAAGGTGAGGGAAAAGAGATAAACCAGTCAATTACTTTTAAACTCATTGTTTAATTCTATCCTTGTTAGGTTAGTAGTATAAGTAATGTCTTGTCTTCAAGCTCCTATAAAAATGACTTAATTATTTGCACTTTGTTAAATCATATTTTCAATTCAGCTGCTGCATACAAGCTGTCAAGAATTTCCCTTGCTTTGGTTTTTGTCTGATGTCAGATCTAACAAAATATTGACTTTTTTGCTTTGTCAAATTCTAGCTTATTTTAAACATGATCAAAGGTTCAAACTGTTCATGATCCTTTGTCTAAAATGTATGCTGGTTTTCAATATATCACTAGATTGATGTAAGCCAATCTATTTTAACTAATATTTATACTAGCGAACATATTCACTAATATGTAACACAACTGCTTTGATTTAAACTTCTATTTTCTAACCAGTCATGTGATCTGCTCAGCCAATCACGAGTTAGTAGTTTATAAAAATAATAGGGAAACGATAGATAATAATTATTTTGTGTCCAAAGTTTATATACTTGTAAGTTTAGATTTTTGTAATGTTCATTTATCTTTCTTTAAATATGCAAAATCATTTTCCTTTGAATATTTTTTTTTTAATTGTTTCCTAACACAAATTTTTATGAAGCCAATATTCGCCCGTATATGGAGTACTGTTGCCACATCTGAACTGATTCTCTAACCCCTATTCTCTGGACAGGGTTCAAAAACAAATTTTTTAACCTAATGAGCCCCACACAGTTTCCCAAACACCAGTTCCTGTCACATTGCTGCAGAATTGAATTTTTCTGAAAGTCCTATAGGGGTTTCCATAGAATGTGCACCAGTGAACATGTATCCTCTAAAAGGAGATGCCCCTGACTCACTTAACTAGCTTCTAAATCCAAATCTTCATTGTAGTAGTCAGTAGGTTCCAGAAGATTTTCTGATCTGGTAGCTTCTTTTCTCAGACTGTTTGTATTTAGAAATCTCTCTCAGATACCTATTTCTCTCACAGTATCAGCATGCAGAAATTTAAATGTAATGTGAACAAACATCTTGCTGCTCAACTATCCATCTATATTGCCCACCTATAAATGTGTCACCTACCCCAGTAGCCCCTTACACTTCAGTGGTAATATGCCTTGTCTAGGGTGGGGGGGAATAAAGAATTTTTTTTAATTATGTGCACTGCCACAAATACAATAAAAAGAATGCTAATTTGAACATTTTGTTTTAACCAATTATAATTATTTCTACATTCAAACTTACTGCACCTAGTATTCCTAAACGATCATGCAAGTAAGTACTAACCAAGCTAATCAAAATGAGAGCTAGAGTTTCAACATTATGGCTAGAGAGACGCGTTAATCTATATACTATTAAAAAGTTATTGTGTTTTTGGAGTTTGTCTGTTCATTATTATTATTTTTTTTTTACTTGAGGAAAGAGGTCCTCGCTTATCAAGGTTCTGACGGCGGTCTAGGATAAGAGTTAATAAGTGTTGGGTGGATGGCGAGACATGATAAATAATGGAACTTGGGTAGGGCTAGATTATTTAAGAGGATGATTCAACAGGAACTTATTTACATTAGATTTGAAAATGACTGTTATAGATAGCTGGGAAGTAACCTCATGGTATTGTGTTCCACAGACGGATAGTTCTAGGAAAGATGATAAAAAGGAATCGGCAATGTACACTTTACTAAGTAGTTTTTTCATTGTCAATACAAGAGTGTGAGTCTATATATATATATATTTAAACTGAATATATATTTTATCAATTTGAATGAATTAACAGAATAACATAAAAGAACATCACATAAATACTTTTAAGTTTAAATAATCTGAAAAAAGTACACGTGAAGGGTATTCACTATTAGTTCAAAGCAAATTATTTTTTGCTTAAGAACATTTCTAATGGCTTTTTTTTTTTGCCAATGAAAACAAATGCATTCATTGTAGTTACTCTCTAGTACAAATAAAAAATTGGATCTTTTTTATATCATAAGAATTTCACATTTTACTTTGTTATAAACAAGGAGCAAGTAGAAACTTTAAATTACAATTTTCAAATTAGTTTAAACCTGCTCCTTGAATGACATTGGTATATTAACTGCGCACATGAATTTGCATGTTTACTTAGTTTCTACTTACAAAGTAATATGTGAGATTCTTGTCATAAAAAGATCCAATTTTTCTTAAAGCAAAGATATCTGTGCCTATGCATCAGTGTCCAATGATTTTGATCTTAAAGTCAAATCAACGGCATATTCAGAATCAAGTTTTTGTGGATGCTTTAGCCAGTTTTACATGATTCAGAAGCAAATATTTTTGTTTTTAAATAATGTATAATAAAGGTTTAGGTCAATTGTTTGATAGTCTATCAATCTTCTTGGTTATTTAATGCTGAAAACCATTTTACTAGACTTTCGACACAACAGATAAAATGCTGAGTAATAATCAGTTTTAAGTGACAATCTTCTGTACCGGCAATACTAAGAATATAATTAAGATATATGTTCGTTAGGAGGGTAGAGCTGTAGCTCTAGATATATCTAAGGCTTTTGACAGGGTATGGCATGAAGGTCTTCCCAGGAAAATCAGATCATGCAGTATCAGTGGAAAAATACTTAATATAATTAAATCCTTCTTAGATAAGAGAAAAATCCAGGTTGTCCTTGACGGTCGTACATCTAAACAATGATATAAATGCGGGAGTGCCTCAGAGGTCTATCCCTGGACCTCTATTATTCCTAATATTCATTAATGACCTTCCTGACAAAATTGTTTGTAAGATGGGTATATATGCTGATAACACCATGCTCTATGACAGGCATGACAGGAAAACAAATGAACACATATCTAAAGAAATTGCAGAAACACTAGAATGGATGGTCACATTCAATGCTGCCAAGACTAAACTTGTTTCCTTCAATGATTACAAGAAACCTTCTCTACCCATAGCAATGGCCAATGACTTTATCTGAAAGTACAAACTCCTAAGCTTAATGTTCACAGGAAACATGAGTTGGAACAATTACATTGAGAGTATTGCCAGGACTGCTGCGAAGAAGAGAGGATCTTTCTACCCTGCTACTAATGCCCATAAGTATCCTGTACCTCTATAAGGCCACCATTCGCACATGCATGGAGTATTGTTGTCATATTTGGGCTGGTGCATCTGCTACTAGTTTCTCGCTCCTAGACAAGGTCGAAAAGAGTCGCCAACCTAATATGTCCTGATCTGTCATCTAAGCTTCAGCCTCTGTCCCAGCAATGAAATGTTGCATCCCTCTACCTGTTCTACAAGTACTTTAATGGTGAATGCACTGATGAACTGCAAGCACTTGTACCCTCTCGACATAAATACCCCCGACAGACCCGCCAAGCAGCTAAATCCCACCCTTTCACAGAGATCCCTAGATGTAAGAGAGCCTTCTACTCCAGTAGTTTCTTCTCCAGAACCTCTAGACTTTGGAACTCCTTTCCGGGACCCTGCTTCCCCAACTGTACTGACATGCAGAAGTTCAAGTGTAACATGAACCGACATCTTGCTGCCCAACTCACTACATAGTACCCAAGTAAGTTATGTCCCTGATAGTAGCCCCCTACATCAAAGTGGCGATGTGCCTTGTTTGGGGTGAAAATGTTATTAAAAAAAAAAAAAAAAAACTATGGAATTTATGTATGAGTGTGACACAGGTGACGTAAAGAAAATAGTTTTTTGTGACATAACAGAAACATTTCTATGAAAGTATATTAAAATGAAAAAAGAATATAGATAGATTTCTATGAATCGTTCTGTTTATAATTGTTTATTTTTGAAAAAAATAAAACTTACAGCCATTAAATTATAAGTGGTTTGCCATACTTATAGGTAAATGTGCATTGAACAGATACCATGATACTTAAAGTTAAATTCAAATTTTTATATATCTTTTAATTTAAATGCGAAAAAAAAAACAATTGGGATGCTGAAAACGTACACAGTAAAACAATACGTTTTATTGTCATGTTGATTATTTATTTGTAACGCAACTTGAAAACAACATTTTCCGGGTTATTTATTTATGTTGGTAGTGTAGAAGAAAATAATAATTTCTAAATAATAACGTTAATATTTTGGTGCACAGGTCAAATTCTACAAAAGTTGCGATTTGTGTTTATTTGTTTATGCTGTTATGGGTTTATGTTTATATGCGCAACCGGAAGTCATAAACTGGATATTGGGTTACAACACCCGTTACAAGGTCATTTGAGTTTTATGATTATATAGATAGTTATATGAATAGCAGTGGTACTTATTTTTCCACCATTAAAGGTGGAATGAGAGGATTTATACTTTTCCTAAGTTTTATTAGTTCAGCTTGTGTTAGTAATAAAATGAATTGCATTGAATTTGAACGCCCAGCTTGCGATAAGTTATATATTTGTTCTTGATTGAAATAGTCCATAAATTAAAGAATGCATTTTATTTATTTTTAAGTAAGATAGATTTAATAGAAGGTTAGAAAAACATTATCTACAGAAAATAATTTATATGAATGGTTTTAGCACACTAAATTTAGTTCATATCATTTTTCTTGCGTTATGTCTGCTGTTAGCGTGCCAAAGAAGCCTCTTTATAAAGAGATGAATGACACTTTATATTCTAAGAAATAAAACAAACTTTGCTTTCGTAACATTTCAGATTTTACAATTTGGATTCAGAAATAATCTTGTATGTTCCTTTGTTTCCATGATGTTGTATTGTTTTGAATAGTTTACGTGTGGACGGTGTTGCTGGTTACAAAATTATCTGTGGCATTGGAATATGTTTTGGGATAAATTGAGGACTATTAACAATGTAGAATATTTAAAATATTATTTTATTAATATTAGAATTACAATTTGGAATTTAAAAAAAAAAAAGAAATAAACGAATTTGGTCTTGTCACTGTTGTTGCAGTTTAAAAGATTATGCAACCCCGCAATCGCTGTCACATCTAACAATAATATATACACACACTCGCATTCATTTTACTCTGAACCATCGCTGCCAACTGTCATCTTAAGATTGAATTGTGCTGCAGCTGGGCCTACTTACACTTGCATGCGATGCATGTCATCATGCAAGTTCTTATAGCAACTGGCAAGCGAAATGTTTTCCTAACAATGACAACATCATATACGAGAGACAGCGTCCAACATATTCGATCTATACTCTTTACCGGCTGCCAGATGTGCTTGACAACAAAACCTCGAACTAACACTATCCTTGCTGCAATGCATTAATGGAGAAAATTGCCAGTTTCCCTCTAAAGGCTTCCAGACAAGGAGACCAGTTGATGACGACATACTTCTAGCTGGTGGCACGAGTGAAAATAGCAACAGGCAGAAGTTGGCAGTCATTCACAAAACATTCAGCCTCACTTTGAGACATAAAGATGAAAAATGCAAATAATTAAATTCCTAAACAATCACATTGTTGTCATACTGAAATGAAGTGTTTTTGTATGAGACACAAAAATGTAAATATTAGTGATAATAATATTAATAATTATTAAATTCCCAAACAATCATTGAGAGCAAGAAAGTTAAATTTGCACAAGACTGAGAGGCCTGGAGAAGAGCCATCAGATAAAACTGTCTAATCACGCTTGCATAGAAACAGACATTAATCAATGATTATGATGATAATGAATCACTGGCCAATTTACTGCCATACTGAAATAGTGTTTTTATGAGTGGAAGACAAAAATATGGAGAAATAGATCAACAATAATAATTTATTGTAGTCAATGAACGAAAGTCCCTTGAAAAGGTTTCCCCATTCTCGGATTGTGACTATTAGGGGAGATAACTCTGATATGCAATATGCTTCTTTGATCAAGGGAGATAACAAAGGGCAAAGAATTACTTTCCTTTAAACACTACTTTTGTTTAGATGTAGTCTGCTTCATCTAATGTGCACATTCTTAGGATTTTATGCTGGTTATGTGGATAGGTATCTCATATAATCACATAGGTTTGCATCTTGTGTTTCAAACTGTTTTAACAAAGATACATGTTCTACTTATCACATGCTATTTTCAACCAATCTAACTTAAAATTTCTCAGACCCCCTCCCCCTTATTTTCTAGCTCTAATACAAACCTACACTACATTCTTTTTCTGTGTAGCTGTTAATAAATTTCTCAGCTGAAAAGTTGTGACATAAATATTTATTCTTTTACTCTGAATTCAAAGAAATAAATTTTTATATATTTTCCGGTATTTATAAAAGAAAAAAGAAGTCTGCTTACGTCGAATGTCTTTTTATTTCCTGAGGCTATTTCATCTTATTACAATATGTTTGCAGGTTTGGATTAAATGAAATGAAGAAGGCAGTTTAACTAAAACTGACAAATGGAATAAACCGTGTTTATCAAGATGAAATACAGTCATTTGGCATAGCTTTTTAATTTTTTTTTTTATTGATAGTTCTTTTACGATTTAATGCTCTTATCACAAATGATTCTATGAGAATAAAGAAAAAAGGACAAAATCTTTTTTTACATTCTCTTTCGTTCTTTTATTTTTTATTTATCCATTTTCTTTTATTTTTTTTTCTTCATTTCTGAATAAAATATACTCTTCTTCCTCATCAACCTATATTTTGGAGATTTTATTTTTCTTAAGATGAAGCATTAAATTACATGACTATAAAATGTTTTCATTTTTAAAATGAAGAGGGTTCTGTTAGCCATGTAAATGTCTTGGTGTTGAAAA
This sequence comes from Euprymna scolopes, assembly GCF_053919585.1. Lineage (NCBI taxonomy): Eukaryota > Metazoa > Mollusca > Cephalopoda > Sepiida > Sepiolidae > Euprymna > Euprymna scolopes. The sequence continues at coordinate 62,494,222 of NC_136506.1, read as the reverse complement.
GGAACAAAAAGAAAACCTCTTAACATAAAATTATTTTAACATTTTGTTCAATGTTAAAAGTTCATTTTCAGAAAAGAAACATAGTTTCCATAAAAATATAAATGCTGAATTTAAAGGAATCTTATTTTTGTACTTTGTATTCACAATCTCATGATTGCTTGGAATTTACTTTATGATTAGGAGGGAAACTGTCTTTTGCTTAATTTTAGAGTTACTAGTTTATCTTCACAATCGATTATGGCTGCTAAATCCCCACAAATCGTTTGGTATAAGAATTAAATTAAAAAATGCTCAAAACAAAATATTCTCCAAATTTTAGTGGTGGTCAGTATATATATTTTATTTATTTTTTTAACAAAGAATGTCATATTAACTGAAATAGTATCTGCTCAAAATAATGACACTATGCAATTTGATAAAAAAAATTGCTGTTTGAAAGAATAACCATTAATAACCTCAACTGTTCCATAAGCCATAGTGGATAAAAAGCAGGGTTTAATTGTAACAGCGGATGTATGATGAGAAAATTGTCATGACCCAATGCCTGCAATTAGAGATGTGCCATAGAAATAACTAAATAGCAAAAGCGCTTTAACAACTCAGTATAACCAATGATAATTGCTTAAATCGAGATGACTGTTAATGTTTCCTGTGTGCCATCATGAGACTAACAGCAAGAAGAATCTTTTAATTAATTTGTTAATTCCAAGTGACATAAGTTGGCTCAGCTCTGTTCTGTAATATTAGGGTGAATAGGTGCCTGTATACATTTACTGTACAGACTATGATTGTTCACTCGTTCTGGTCCAAGGTCATGGCTCCATTCTAACACCAGTTGGTCTCAGTCAGTGTTGTAACACAAGAATGATCCCTTCAAATAAAATCACGACTCCAACAAATAACAAAAGTTCATTTTCATTGGAGGTTAGAATAATATTTTTTTTCTTCTACTGAATAACAGACATTACAAATGAGGAATTGCACTTGATCAAATCAAGATAAAAGTATAACTGCACAGAGTCCATTAGCTAAGAACTCAAGGGCCTATATTTCCAAGAGGCTCACAAACCTACACTGACTGTCAGACTCCAGAAACCAAATTGACCATAAGGCACCCAGAGAGCCAACTCTGGCCCCGTTCTCCATTATCTATTGAAATATATATATATATATATATATAGATATTCTAAGACTACCATTCAGACCATCCACTTGAAAAGGCTAATCTGCTATCAATCTATTAAAATTAAAAACATAATGTCTGGAGGCCCCCAGGCATTATTTTCTCAAGTGGAAAAATCGAATTCTGGATGACCAAACTCAAAATCAGATATTTCCCATTCTTTTGTGACCTCTTTTAAATATTTTGCAGTTGTAACAACTCTGTGATTCTCATGCATTGCAACTATGCAACTCGTTTGGTGGACTAATTCTTTGAATCTAGCAGATTATCCAGGTGGCAGCTCATCACATAAAAAGCTAAGGTGACATGTAGCAGTAATTTATTCTTTTTCTTTTATTTCATTGTTGTTAATAGTCACAATATGTCTGTTGTAATGTGTGATGGTTTTCATCTTTTAATAAATGACAGCAGAAAATCATTGCGATTTAGCAATTATTTAGGATTTTTACTATGCCCTTTACCCATCCAATTAAATATGCAAATAAATCTTGTAATATTTTTATAAATACTTTTTCTTCTTTTTAAATATGTATAAGAATAATTAAGACCTATTTCATATAAACATTTTGAATTGCGATGTAAAAAAAAATTATACAGTATGATTGATGGGAATATGACTTAATGATTAGCTTAAACTTTATGAGGCATGGTTAGTTTGTTCAGTCATGTGACATAGGAAAGATTTGAAGTTTAATGATAGTGCTGAAAATTTAGTGAAGTGAAAATGGTCTCGGTGTTGATTTTTAAATAGAAATAACTTACACTACTTGACCTTTAGCCTGGTGAGCAGGTGAATGTTTGGGTGGTGACAATCACAGGTGACCTGGCAGCATTATCAAACTCACAAGTAGTTTGTCTTCGACAATGTAATCCTAATCGGCTAGCAATATCGTATAACCAAGCTCGGAAATACTGTACTTGCTCAAGAGGAAACCGGATCAACCTGGCCACTGTGTTCTTTTCTCAATCGGAGAAGAAATTGTTCTTGACTGGAGCATTTTTTTTTTTGTCTCATCCTGAGTGTCCCTTGTAGGGAGTTGGATATCTCTAACATAAAACACTGATCTTGTGTCTAACTTTGCTCTTGTGATGAGGCAAGTAAATAGGGACTCTCTTGGTCCAGCCAAAATCAACTTTGAACTAAGGTGATGAATAGAATATGTTAAATTAGCTGTCGTCCTTTATAATTCCTAAGAGAAGAATCGAGAGAAAATATTTGGCATACAAGAGACAGGGATGATATATATAATTCCCATTAACTTATACTCCTCAGTTATGGCTTGCGTTTAATAGGTTTTCTGCATCGGCAAAGGGTTGATATGTATTAAAATAGACAGAGCAAATCATATTCCTTCGATAACTGTATTCCTTCATTAAATCTATCCAAGCTGTATTGTTTGTTATAACCTCGAAACTTACATCTGCCTTTGTATGATAAAACAATGGCGCGATCATTTTCTATCAATGACCAACTTTTACACTACATTTTTTTTACTACTGTATCTACTAGTGGTGGGACGATTAATTGGAATCGTTAATCGTAAGAATCGTGTATTTTGGGAGGCATCGGAATCGGAATCGCATCGTTAAAAAATACCTTAATTTTCCGATTCCTTCATTACGATTCTTTTAGTCTGATGTTGAAAAAAAGAAAAAAAATTCCTGATATTTCTAACTGCAAGAGAGAAATGTAGCATGTTATAAAAAGAAACCAAAGAAATTCATTAACAGGGCAATGCTTAGTGCCCCCTCCCTTACAAGGTTCATTCATTCAGATCTATTGTGATCAAAACTACAAAAGAGTTAACTTGAAAAGAAGTATGCAGGGCTCTACATTGTGAGTAAAAAAAAAAAAAAAAAAAAACGCTTATCTTTTTGGCGACTGTTTTTTTTACTGACAAATCTTCTAATAGTGAATGAAAATGCTTTTTCAACTTATATTTTCTTAAAACGAGCAAAGTCAAATTATTTAAACAGTAAAAGGTTTAATAGAACAATATACTTTTTTTCTTTTTTTAAAAGAAGGCTTTTGAAAGAAATATCTCTAAAAATGAAATTGATTACGTTGTATTATTTCGCAAAATTTGGACAGTAGTCGGCTTCTCTTGAAGTTTCAAAAAAACCGACCCCATACCTATCTCTTCCAAACCTAAAGTTATTAAATAACCCCTTCGATAATTTAAGGGTAATTAATTCAATTCAGTCAAGTTGTTTTTTTTTAAATTTCATTGAAATAAAATCCATTTTTTAAATTTTTTTCTCCAGAAAGATAAAACCCTGAATTTGGTTATATTAAAAGCAGAATAATATCTTTTTTCTAGAATTTTAAATTGAAAATTAAAAAAAAAGTGTTTGACGCAGTTTTTTGCCGAACGAAAAAGAAATTAATATATATTTTTTAAAAGGTGTTGTAATCAATTAATTTTTATGTCTAAATAATATTTACGATTAATTAAATAATTTCATTTTAAAAAGTATTTATAAATAGAATTTTACTTAAGACTTATAGTTTAGCAATATTGAACCGCATCAACCATGTGTGAATTGAACACAGTCAACCAAAAAAAAAAATTCAAAAGAAATGCATATTTGCATTTCATTATGTAAACTTTTATACATTGGTTTCAAAAATTAAATTCTATAAGTTTTTTTTTTTTTTTTTTTGTTAACTACTGGTTGGTACAATTTACCGCTCCATCCCTTTATATTTTTTTCTTTTTGTCTTTTTTAGCGGATTATTTTCAATTAATTATCCAAATAAGTGACTAGCTTTAAAACAAAATTTAATAGTAATTTATTTGTTTACAGATAAACTGAATTTTCTAATATGACCTCAAAGTCCAAAAAAAGTCTTGCATGGAAACTTTTTGAAGTTGATGAAGATCATGAGTTGAAAGCCATTTGCAAAGTCTGTCAAATTAAAATATCGCGAGGAACAAAACCATCTAACATGACCACAACCAACATGTTAAAACATTTAACTATGAAGCATCCAAATGAATTGGAGGAGCAAAATAAAAAAGAAAAGGAACAAAAAATTATCAACTAGTCACTCAGAGCAGTTTTATTAATGAGGGTCGAAATCGCAGTGTCTTGTTTTTTTGCCTAAGTCACCAATTTTTTTAACCTTCCTTAACTTCAAAGAGTAAATACAATATATACAACTAAAAAAATAATTTTTAAAAATGCTGATTCTATTCATGAAAAATTCTTTTAACTAGAAATTAAAACTTAGGTAAAGATAGCTGACTGACAGCAACAGGAGCACTGGTTAACTACTTAACCACATGGAAAGGTGTGGGAGAGGAAAAAAGGAAATTAAAAGATGATAATAAATTATGATAACCGTCTTTGAAAGGCACTAAACTCCTAAAATTTACTTCTTTAAAATTTTAGGCGGCATTCCCCGGCGATTTTAAAGCACTCTCTCTCCAAAAAAAAAAAAAAAAAAAGATTTAATTTTTAAGTTTGGGAAAGATATATTTATTATAACTGAATTCCTGTATGAAGACTGGATCTACTTTATTGGACGTTAATTTGTGAGATAAGTAATTTTTCAATGTTTAATGTTTTTAAAGTTTCAATTATCAATTAAATTTTTTTAATTGCGTTTTTTTTTTTCAATTTATTTATAAAAGAAAAACAGGGTTTAAAATGTATTTTTCAAGGTAACAAGCTTCGAAATAAGTCTAATTTAAAAAAATCACTTAATTTTTAATTTCGACAACCCTGAGAATTTAATTATTAAAAAAATATTGAAATGTGACATTTTTTTTATTTAACATTTCTATTAGTGCGATTAATTTTCTTTCAATAATTCATTTCACTCAACAAACTTCACCATTTTTTGTTTTGTTTTATCTTTTTCTGTAATTTTGGTAACTATTTTTGCTCAATTTTATCTAGTATTTCATTTGTTTTTTATAGTGGTATCATTTTTATATGTGTTCCTTTGATATACCCTATTTCAAAATTAGTTTGGCTAAACTTATTCTTCACGTTAGAAACAACGTGTAAAAGTAATGAGAAAAAGTAAGAAAAAACAATAGGTGTTAACTACTCTTTGTGAATTATGGAGGTCTGAAGAACTGCCGTCACAAATACAACTATCAATAGCCAAACAAAAAATCGTTTTTGAAATTCCTTTACTTGTAACTTTTCGCTATACCTACCTTTTGGTATAAAATACAAAAACTTTCAATTAATGGTATTTCTCAAATATGGTCGTTAACTTTGGAAGGGTTATTTTGTATCTACAGCGCCATGTCACGTGGTATATTGTTTTTTTCATTACGCACGTTCATTTATAAATTATTAAATTAAATATTTATCTTTCTTTATATTTAATTAGTATATATTTTCTTTCTCTTCCGCTATATTTTTTTTTTATTTAATTCATTAAATCTGTAAATTATGAGGACCAAAATAATGAATCGTGTTAATTTATTCTCTAATTTTCTTGTTTTTGTTCTGTTATATAAATTCTATTTTATTTGTTTTTGCTCTGAAGGATAAATTCTATTTTCTTTGTTTTTTTTCTGTATTCCAATTAAGTAAAATAAATTTTCTCTAAAATAAATTTTGCTAATTTTTCCGTTTAGTTTACTATATAATAATTTTATTTAAACCAAAACAGGACGGTGTAGACATAAAATATCTCTTTCAAAGTTAGGGAACATATTTGGGAACTACCGACCATAAGTATAAAACTACCTGGTATATTTCAAAACAATAATTCCCTAGGAATCGGAATCGGAATCGTACTTGGTATCGGAATCATTAATCAATATTTTCCTGGAATCGGAATCGTATAAAAATTAGGGATCGTCCCAACACTAGCTACCCAGCATTGCTCAGAGAAGACGCTTTTGATTTTTTTTTTTTAATGATTTTGAAAGTTATAAATTTAATTATTTTGATATCGTTCGGTCATTAAATCAATGAACAAACTTATAAAAATTGACTAATTTTATTATTTTAATTATTTTATGAATTTATCATATAATATTTTATTTTAATTATGTTTTAATCTCTATAAAATTATTAGGTGTAAATAACTTCCAAAATTTTCAATCTTTTTTGATACTTGAAGATTTGTTGAGAATTAGATCCTGAAATGACTTTATTCAAAAGTTTGACTGCATCCAAATTTTCAAAGATCATGAGGCAAATCTTTAGTTTTTTTTTTATATTATAAAGATTAAAATGGCTTACTTGTTTACAAAGAAACCAAAATGTGTTCTGGTGGATTAAATTATTCTAAATAGGATATTTTAAATTTTGTTTTATTTTACACTATTTCATTCTTTTTTTTATTTCAATAAATATTCAATTCGTAGTAAATAAAAAAAAACATAGTCCTAAAAAAACACACATCCACGGGCATACATAAAGTTGTCTTATAGTTTTATTAATATAAAGATTATGGATAAATGCACACATGCTTCGATTTTCTGTATATGAAAATGATTTTAATGCATAAATGAATACTAACTCTACAAAATCTAAAATTATGTTAAAACTGTAAAAAAAATGTTTTAATTAATAAACTCTAGCTTTTTGAAATGCCAAAAAAAAAAATAAAAAATAATTACCTGTTCTATTTTATGCTATTTAGTCAAAACTGGGGTCATCGATAACAATTAAAGAAAAGCAAATATATCAAAATTTGAATTTAACTATAATAATTATGGTATCTGTTCAGTGCACATTTACCTATAAGTATGGCCAACCACTTATAATTCAGTAACTGTAATTTTTTTTTCAAAAATAATAAATTATAATAAACAGAACGACTCATAGAAATCTATCTATATTCTTTTTTCATTTTAATATATTTTCGTAGAAATGTTTCTGTTATGTCACAAAAAAAAACTATTTTCTTTATGTCAGAAGTGTCATGCTCCTACATGAATTCCATAGCTAATATAACATACTGACTCAACGGGTCACGGGTAGTCTAGTTATAACATAAAAAACATTACTTTTTTTTTCTTTAGTAAGTTATATATTATAATCAGAAAAAAAGAAGATATGAATGGTATTCAGCATTAGTTCAAAACAACTTATGTTTTGCTTAAAAAATACTTTCTAATAAAAACAAATAATTCCATTCATTGTAGTTACTTACTCATGCAAATACTAAGAAGCCTATTTTTTCCCACAACATTTCACTACTATTTTTTTCATACGCTATAAAGTGGTAGAATCTAGGTAAAATGGGAATTGATATTCTCAGGTATTGTATAAATATCGCTCAAAGAGTAGGTATAAACTAGGTAAGGTTATTTATTTATTTTTTTTTTTTTGTAAAAGCATAAACTATTGTAATGTTTATGAACTATATTCATAGACATTCGTTGGTTAAACATTTTACTGATTCTAAAATAAATCTGTCAAAATTGGTGGTCAATTCTTTGCTTCAAAACAATTTGATTTAAAAAAAAAAATTTTTTCCATATATTTTTTGTTTGTTTTCTATTTCTTTTTTCTTCAATACTTTTCTTTTTTTCTTATCGTCTACTTTTTGTAATTTTTTGTCTTTATCCTGCTTTTTTGTTTGTTTTTAACTGGTACATTGTTTAATTGCAGCAAATATAAATTGAGTTAGTCATCACTTACAGGGTTCAATGCACTTTGAAAGCTTTGCCTTATCTGTCAAATTAGTTAGGGTTAATTTGCAAGCTTTTCTGACTAATTAAAACATTTGTTTTACTTATTTGCAGCTCATGGTTATTTCCATAAATACAAAATAGATCATTCATTTTATTGGCTTATTTTCCACGGTTAAGTGTTGAGCATTTTCTGACAGTTTGCAATTAAATCTGGACAGGGTGTCGGTTATTTACAATTTTGCATGTTGCACTCGGGTAAAGTAATCACTCTATATATAAACATATGCAATGTTGCATGTTTAGTGCATGTTAATAGTTGCAATGCATGTGGACACCTGCAATGAGAGAAATATATAGCTGATGGCAGACAACCACTTTGTAGTAATGTCTTCTTGGATATAAGCTTCCATACTGGGATTATAAACCATTTGAGATTTTCTAAAAGTAATGTTCATATTCATGCCAGATGATGGGCCTCATTGTCAATCAGTTTTTATGTCCATAGATTAACAGCTTATAATTTCAAATGGTCCATTGTGTGGTCAAGTGATATTTATATATGTTCTGGCAGGGGAGGTCAGTTGTGTTTCTGTAGATCTTAGGGACAGATGGCTCTTTGGGCCCAGAGATAATAGACTGTGTTTGGTTGGACATATTTTAATTCAGCTTGGCTCAGAATTCTAATTGCAAACTTGTATGGTTTGGTAGAAAGGAAAGAGTATGATTGTAACATTTCTCAAGACAAAACATTACTTATTCTAAACTGGTTTTGTTTGGAGGGAAAATCTTTTCTTGCAGCAGTGATGGAGACCACATAATTGATACTGCAATTGTACAAAAAATGCCTGGTCACTCTAAGTTTTAGCACGGGACTTGTTCTCCGATAAATGTTCACCCATGGCAGAGCCTCTGGTCCGGCAGTGCCTGGATGTATGCAATTTTAAATTATGAATATCACAAAGAACATGTTAAGAAATTCTCACTTAATCACGGAGTAGTACAGCCTTACATAGTTGTTTCATGCCGACAATGAACATGACTAGTGGGGGATACTATCCTTGACAAAATTTCAATTGATTAAAACAATTTGTAATTTCAATGTAAAGTGAGACAAAAGAAACAATTTTGTCAGGACACTGCTGACTTCTGAGGCTTGTCAATAGTATCTTTAAAAATCTCCAGCACTTAAAAAGGACTTCATATTTATCATTATTGAAGATGTTCAATGCATCGATCAGCTATGTTCTCAACATAAGCATTTTGTATAAAAATTCTTGCTATGTTGCAAAGTTCCTCATTCAACTTGCACTAAGAACGGATTACGGAGGTATTTTGCACAAAAGTTTTGATAAGATTAATTTTTCAAATTCAGGGGAGAAAGAATCTGAGCTGATATATAGACTGGGAAATGTCTACTTACTGTAATATATATATATATATATAATTAATCAATCAAATAAAATAGTATAAACATTGTAATGAGTTTACACGGATCATTTAATGTTTTATATATATATTTAGCAAAAATGGTAATTAGTAAAAACCTGAAGAAAGTGCTCAATACTATTGCAGTAACTTCAGACATTACAGAAATGGTTATTACTAATCATAATAACCATTTCTGTAATGTCTGAAGTTACTGGATCGTTAATACGATTCGGTAACTGAAACATGTGTAACTAAGCAGATAAATCGATAATAAAAAAAATAAAATATATCTATGCAAGAATAATCATGATTTTAATTGCATAATCAAAAGTAAATTAACAAAAACAAGTCCTAACAAAAATGTGAAGCCAACTTATCGTTATTTTTAGCCAAAATGCTGAGTTTATCTTTCAATTAATAATATTGTTTTGCTTTACCATTCTTTTACTATTCTTTTACCATTTTTTCTTTTCAGGTCATCACAACAGATACAATGACCGTGACCAATTCTCCACTTTTACCCTCAACGAATGGGAAACTAATATGTAAGTTATTCTTTACCCTCCTCCCCCACTTCACATCTTCAGACTGACCCACTTTCTCCACAATCTATGAATTGTCCTCTGAATTGTAATTGTCTATAGTTTTGCTTGAATGCATCCTCATACAGCAGATATTATCTCAGATCATTTGACATGTGCCCGCTGAATGGGTTTAAAAAATATGTTAGAGGAAAAATAATCTAGGGGCCAAATACAAATTTGGTACCTCAATTTTGTTGGCAGTTGAAAGGAAAATATTTAGCATTACACCATAGCTTTCCCACATGACATTCAGTCAACCAACCAAATACCCCTTTACCTGATCCCTATGAACTTCTACCCTGCCAATCATACTGTATAATCCAACATATCTGGAAACTATTCACACTAGAATTGTCCAAATATAGATATATCATATTTTTCAATACTCTTTAAATATATATAATGTTTACATTTGATAGAAAAATTATGATGCTATTATGTTTAAAAAAAAAAATGATATTGGCTTTGCCAACAGTTTAATATTTCACTGTTCAAATGTTTATCCTTTTCTTTTGTTTGTTCGGGTGACTTATCCAATCTCTTTACCTCTCTCACCTCTCTGTTCACTGCATTTCCCTTTTTATATTTTCCTCCTCTCTTTCACTCTGTCTCTGACGTGCAACCAACTTATGGATAGAACTGCAGAGACTGGAAAAAGTCAAAGGTTTTGAAAGGAATTCTAATTGGACTTGAAAGAATGCTAGGAATCTGAGTCATTCCCCCCGCCCCCGAAAGAATCAACAGTGTGAATATTGGGAAACTTTAAAATAAGAAGTCGGTGTCATAATTTTTTAAATCCTATGAGTTGGATCTTATCTTTTGACTGCATAACTCTGTTTATAAGACCAGTTTCCACTAGTGTTATAGGACTTACACTTTTGAATCATGTAAAAAGTATGATTTTTGCAGTGTTATTGTGAGAATCATTTTTCCTCACAACCAACCCCAAAATAAGTACTGCAATAGACTATTTTCATTTTGCTATTATTTTTTAAAGCGTTTATAAACTAAAGAATGAAATTCACACGAAAACCACTGCCAAATAGAAACAAATTCCAGATTTCACCAACATTTGGTGGACAAATATGGGTTATGAATAACCTCTAACTACTTTGGCAGTCAAGCAAATTCTGCAAAAAACTATCTTCTGCTTGTGCCAATCTTTTATTAAAAATGAAATTGAGATTCTTAAACCATATAATTATTGAAACTTGATATACATTTGGCCTAATTACAATGTATTCATTACTAACATATATATGTATATATTTTTTTTTCTATAATATAAAGCTGAACGTCTGTGTGTGTCTGGCCACGAATAGGCTCCTATATGGTTGACTATTATAGAAAACTGATCACATAATGATAGATGTATCGAGACACAGGAATGGGTATGTTTGATCTGGCATAATGATGATTCATTAAAACTGTGGGGTCTGCGTACGTGCCTGGTCCACAAAGTATAGAAATAAAAAAATTAAAACTTAAAAAAAAAAAACGTTTACAAGTGTTTTTGATATAGATGTACATAATAACACTTTGATAAGTATGTTTTAACTTAAATAGGGATGGTATAATACAATTGTGGTGTCTGCGTTCGCGTCTGGCCTCCATAGAATGGAAATAGGCACAAACTTTAATAAAGACTTTTCATATCTATCTGCGTAAGTATACTTTGATAATTATGTTTCAATTTGAAGAAAAATGGTATAATAAAATTATGGGGTCTTCGTTCGCGCCTGACCTCCAAAGAATGGAAATATGTCACAAAGTTTAACAAGGTTTTTTAATATAGATCCACAAAATATAGTGATAAGTGTTTCAATGTGAACAGGTATGGTATAATAAATTATGGGGTTTATCTATTTTATTTTTACTTTCATCATATTTTGCTTTGGTTTTGATACCCCCAAATTCGAAGCTATCTCTTTACACCCCCTTCCTTTTCATAACCTATCATACTTTCATAAATCAGAGTCCATTTTCTGTAGGCTGTTTTTGAACCCAGTCAACGACGGGTACTTTTGCTAGTGTATATATATATATATATATATATATATATATATATATATATATATAATTATATATTAACTGAAATACCTGTCTATACTGGGTTTTTCAACTTGCCTTGGATTTTATAGCCAAGATTAGAAGTTTAACAAATTTCATAATTGTAAAGAAGTGGGTCACTAAAATTATGGATGCATGGATGGTAGCAGATATTGTTTTCCTTCATTTTGCTAAGGCCTTTGATTCGGTGAATCATGGCCCTATGACTTTCAATCACACATGCCTTCCTTGCTAGCTGTATCTGTCAGATGCAAGTTGATTGCTCTCTGGTTTTTCTAATGGAGTTAGTGGTGTTCTTTGTGTTTCTGCTCTGTGGAATAGTGTATTAGAGGTAGTGATGATGTCTATCGTATCTAGGTTTAAAGTCGCCTTTAGCAAAACATTCTGATGGTATATACGAGATGCCTTCAATAAGTTTCCAGACTTTTTGTACAGGGATTTGTAGACAATATCTAATATCAGTATGTTATTGCTATACATCTTATGAGATGACTGACCAATTTTTATGATTTCAAGTTCAAATGAACAGCTACAGCAGGAATGGGAATACATCCTACTAAAGCCTGGTTGTCACAGCTGGTGAATCTCAAAAATGAAATCTGGATGTGAGGACACTTAAGAAGATCGATATGCAATGAAATATGAAATTCTGTTTTAAACTTGAAAAAAATGCCACAGAAATGTATGGAATGCTTCAGACTGCTTTTAGATCATCTTCCATGAATTGAGCACAAGTTTTTGAGTGGCATAAGAGATTCAAAGAAGGCAGGTAATCTGTGACGAATGAGAGGTGTGGGAGAAATAAGGAAGTCAGAACACCAGAGTTGATTGGCCAAATAAAGAATTTTATGGATAAGGACTGTTATGTGTCTATAGAGACAATAAATGTACAGTTTGATGTCAGAGTGGGAACTGTATACACAATTATTCATGAGGAACTGAAGATGCGGGGGATTTTGTGAAGTTTGTCCCAATGATGCTCAGAGAAGATCAGAAAGAAAGATGTTGTTATGACAACAGGAAGATATTCGAGCTGATCCATTCAGATCCCGCAATTCTTGATGCTCTAGTGAGCTGTGATGAAAGCTGAATCTACTGCTATGACTCAAAGACCAAGAAACAGTTCCTAGTGGAAGCATGCTGGCTCTCATATCCAAGAAGACCAGACAGAGTAAATCCACCCATAACTTGTGATGATCCCTTTTTGTAACAGCACATACATGGTGTACATGCACTGGGTTCCCACTGGACAGTCAACAAGGAATACTATGTTGAGGTTTTAAGGGGATTCAGGAAGAGATTCTGTTGGAAGAAGCCAACACTCTTCAAATCGAGTCCGTGGAATTTGCACCAATCCACAACACCACCCTTGCCACAGACTGTTATATTGTGAAATATAAAATCTCCATCGAGCCTATAACAATATGTAAATAAAGCAGATTGCATCAGCAGGAGCAAAGACACCCAAACACCAGGAGCAGCCACTGATATGACAACATTGATAAGTAAGCGAAAATGATGCCGGCCTATGCTTCACTACGATATTCAATCAACTGTTAACGATGCAATAATGTATCAGAAACTATGCTTTTTTACCCATCCTTCCACTAAGATATGCAGTTCATTATAGCAAAGAATTATCAGGCAAAACACATTGCTCAAGGAAATAGCTACACTAAGAGAGAGAGAGAGAGAGAGAGAGAAGACCAGAGAAATTTGACAGATGAGATACGAAAATATGTGATAAAATATTTATAAAAGGACTAAAAGTGACAGACTTAGTCTAAATTCATTCACAGACACACCAAGTCTAAATGGAAACAAACAAACAAACATAGACTCCAGGAAACAAACATCTCCTCACAACAAGGGTAATCACGACATAGCAACACAATGACAACAAAATGCTTCCTCTGATCATAGCACAAACTATTTTTCAACTATGTCCACACGCGCAATATATAAAGGTTTGCATCATCAGCTGACAGGCAGAGGTTGTCGGGACGACTCACATGGATTACTCTTTCTCTTTCTAACAGCAGCAGCTAGCATTAACATCTTCGCCCTTTCCTTCTCATAACAGCGGTCAGTCAGGTTGTCGAGACAGCTACTATGTATTATTTTCTCTTGCAACAACTAACTAGAACGTCTTCACCCTTTCTGTCTTATAGCAGCAGAAGCCGTTCGCTCAACAATAAATCTTAATGACAGACTTTATTTTCTTCTCGGAAACTTTTTATCAACAAGATACAATTCTAATTATTTTCACTCTAACCAACCTTGATGACAAGAACTTTATTTTCTTCTTCTAGGAAACCTCTTGTTGACAAGACATTTTCATCCATTTCGTTTCTTCAATAAATATTTAATTTAATATTCTGTCTGTCTTTCTTGCTACTATATGCTAAAATTGTTATTGTGACGGTCATTATTAGGTATTGAGATATTATAACACCAAATATAGCAAGGCTTTGCTTCCTGTAACTTTTAGTTATTCCTTAAGCTCAAGGAAAACCTTAGAGGCTGTTATTATGAGATGATTGAGGAAATGAAAGAGGCCGTGATGAGTCATTGACATGCTCACACTAGAGGACTTCCACAGGGCCTTTCAGTTGTCGGAACGGTACAAGAAGTGCATTGCAGCCGGATTATTTGAAGGGGATTAGAGTTCCATTTGTGTACTATCAATAAAAGTGCCCATACAAAAAAAGTTTGGAAACTTCTTTAAAGCATATCGTAGAAGTGTTAATTTTCTAAATGTCCTATTCCATGGCTTGCTTCAATTTATTATTTTTGTAGTAAATTTGATTTAAGAATGCCTATTAAATATTTTTCATCCATTTTTATTTAATTTTTTATTAAAAATATCTTCAGGTTTATCATGATCTGGTGGCATAAAATGTGGATACTGAAAGCGAATGCATATTTTTATTCTACTTGAATAAGTTTGGGATTTTTTTATCTCTCCGCCTAGATCTAAAGCAGTTTGAACTTTGTCTAAAATAAATAAACACAAATATGAAATAAAAATTCTTATCGGAAAAAATAATATTAAATATTTTTTGTCTATTTTTACTAAAAATATTTTCGTATGATTATTTGATAAGAAATATAGTTGTGTCGGTTAAAAGGAAATGCTTAACATGTTTGAACATTTCTTTCTATCTTAGTTTTACATGCTTTTAAATTTAAATAATTATTTTTAAAACTTCTCACATTGATGTCGGATTGAAGATGCTGATTCCAAATGTGTTTAATTTGTTTCTTAGCTCATCTGTTTAAATGTGATGCCATGCAGCGCACATACAGACAACTTTGCTTTTTATATATAACTAGTGGAGGTACCCGGTGTTGCTCGGGTGTTTGGAGGTATAAAAGAAAAAAAAGTGTTAGTAGTCAGGCATGCTTGACGCGGTGACGCAAAGGCGGAAAAGAAAGTGAAAGAAAATATCACACCTTACCGCTATGCTACAAAGCCATAGGAAGTGAAAAGCGTTCAAATTTAGTGATGTTAATAAAAAAGTTGACTTGCTAAGTGAATACGCATGTGCTGAAATGAAGGTTGGCTGAAGGCTAGTTCAGCTTTCCCCACGATGTTGGGGAAACCAAGCTACCCCAAAAAAGGGGGGAACTCTCAAATGAATAGTAATTGTCTGATATGAAGAGTTTTCCCAACATTGATCAAAGCTAATTGCTTTTAAAACGTCCTGGCATGAAAGGCCCCTGAACGCTTTTCTGCAATGAGCTTTGCTTTATTCATACGAAAAAGACCAACAAAAAATGAAAGGTCGGAATAGCGTGAATTTTATAAGTCGATTAAAATAAATGACGACATGCATTCGCAAATTCTAGATATTATAATCTAGAGAGTATATAAAAAGTTCTAAAACATAGTACCCCCCCCTGACAACCCCCGTGAAAAAAGCTTTTGCTGGACATACAAAAACGTGCATGCCGCTTTTGCCTTTTATATATATATAGACTAGCCTGGGTGCCTGGCGTTGCCTTGGGTGTTTGGAGATGTGTGTTGAGCAAAAAAAAAAAAAGTGGTAGTAGGTAGACAGACTCGAACTCATATCACAAAGGAGGAAAAGATTGTGAAAAAAAAAAAAAACCCGCGACATCTTTGCTATTGCGTCCATCACCAAACCAGAAAGTGACAATCAAGGCTAGTCAATTGAAAAGAGGGGATGACTTTCGAAAATATCGGCGAAAAAAAGCGACCCCTCCCTGTAGAAACCGCCCAGTTGAGGGTGAAGGAATTAATGTTTTCGGCCAATTTTTCAATATTTGTCGTCCAAAGGGTTGAACTTCAAAACGATATCGATCTTATGAAAATCCATCGCCTCTGTCGAAAGTTCTAGGCAGACATACAGACATACATACATGCATTTAAACAGATAGGTGAGATTTATATTATTGATTGCACGGATCTGTCTGTATAATAAATAAAGTATTTGGAAATTAAATACAAGATGTTAAAATTGGAAAACTCAGAAGTATCTTTTAATATCTTGCCTTCATATATATTATCAAAAGTGACACAATAAAAGACAAAGAAGCAAAAAAAAAAAAAAAAAACGAGAAATATTGTCTAAATACAAGCGTGTATGTGTGTACATATGACTGTTTTCTTGATGTTTATGTAACTGTTTTTCCTTGAATTGTTTTTGATGGCTTTGGACGTAAGAATTCGTTGATAGAACTTTTGCATGGTTCTAGTAGGAACCGTGTTTAAAGGAATAATACCATTACACTTGTATTCGCTTTCTTTTGATTATAAATTTCTATTTTTTTATAACATTCACTGATTGGGATGATTAAACATATTCTTGTTTTTTTTTTTAATAAACAAGGACTGTTTGGCCATTTAAGAATTAAAATAAAACCATTTTAGACAACAAAAATGTTATTAATCTAATTCTATTATATATATCTTGTTGTAAAAGAAATCTGCCCGTTCTTAAGACTAAACTCTTATTTACTTAATCTTCTTTGCATTTCTTTTCTCTGACCTCTTTCATAAAATTCTTTAGATTTTGAGCGAAAAAAGGTAATTGGTTCATTTTCTTGTGATACATTCTATTCTATTCAAATAATTTTACAGATTTCTAAATAGACGGTAATTTATTAGAGTAAGGTCTTAAGAATATGATGGATCATGTATAATTTCCCTGGGAGGTCTTTTGTTTTTTTTTTGTTTTTCTTTTGTGCATTGCAATGCCTATGAAATATTATGCTAGACCTCACATTAACAAATTTTATGATTGCGGTATTA
The DNA here is from genome assembly GCF_053919585.1 of Euprymna scolopes. Classification (NCBI taxonomy): domain Eukaryota; kingdom Metazoa; phylum Mollusca; class Cephalopoda; order Sepiida; family Sepiolidae; genus Euprymna; species Euprymna scolopes. The sequence continues at coordinate 62,477,065 of NC_136506.1, read as the reverse complement.
AAAAGTCTTTTGGCAGAATGATTATGTTAACGATTAAATCTGTTTTTTATTATTTTTTTTATTGAGCCTAAATAAAAACTGAACAGAACTTCCATTACAACCTGATAAAATATATATTGGTTTCTGTGAAAAAAAAAAATACGTTGTCTATATTGATTGCTGTTTAAGTAAAGTGGTTTTGGAATTTGTATTTGCCCGCATAAAAAAATGTTTCCAGATGTTTGAAAAGCAAGATAATTTTTCGTTTTCCAGTTTTTTGTACTAACTACATTTTTCTTAACCATTTTTTTTTTTCACGCTAAAAACAAACAAACCCTTCTCTTCTCCTCCCATTCACCTGACCCCACAGGTTTGTAAGATCCGCATCCAGTTTACAGCAATACATTATTTCTTTCTTTTTGCTTTCCTCAATGGAATGATGATATATTCCCTGGTTGATAATAATATCTCTATGCTCAAAATATTATTTATACCCAGATGTGCATACTTTGGTATGTTAGTAAGTAAATATGGGCATATTATATAAATCTTGCTAGAAAAAACAAAATCAAGAAAAATAGTGGAATTAGCTTTATTATATCATTCACAACTTAGTTATACGAAAGATGTCAGAATACAAACTCTTCTAATGAAGGATTTTTTTTCCTGACGCAGATGAAAATTGATAAACAAATATCATAGAATTGTGTAGTGTTTTATTTATTTTTTTACACCTGCATAAATTGTCCATGTAGATGCACTGATAAATTGTCTAAATGGTTTAAATCAACAAAATTGTTTGCTTTACGACATATTGATCCATTTTTGGTTATCAAATGCTGGCAGACAATATCTATTGTAAACGATGTATATGATCATTTGAAGAGAAATTGCTATTTTACCGATAGTTGCAAGGAAAATTGCATGTTCACACCCTTCTCAACAGTGTTGCTACATAAATGAATGCTATTGATAAATTAACAAGTAAATATAGACCTTAAATAGCCACAAAAACCTTGTAGTCTAGTTTATTTTTATATTAAACTAGCAGGGATACCCATCGTTACTCGGATTATGTTTGAATTCAGCTGCTATACTTAGGATTTTGAGCATTTTTGATTATTATATATCACTTCCATCCCAACAATGCTGAGTAAATTTTCTTGTAAATTTTGCATTCCCATCTCTTTGCAACTGTTTCAAAGCCACAAATGATATATATATATATATTTTTTTTTTTTTAGCATATGGATCATTTATTAGTTGGGAGTCAACCAAAAGTATAATGTAAAAAAAATATCGGGGGGTGGGGTAATAAACAGTTTTCGATATTTTGGAGAGTGGGAGATAAACTCAAATGATGAAAAATACTTGCATTTTGTTAAATAAGTGATGGTAAAATATGCATAGATTTAAAATAGTAAAAAAACAAAACAAAAAAAAACATTCAAAATCATACAGAAATTACTCTGAATTATTATTTTTTTCTGTTTCAAATATACATGGCGAGAAAGAAGTGGAAGACATTTATCAATAAAGTTGTATTCAAAGCGAATGCCACATTTAGTCACAGTACCGCCATTTGTGTTTTTTTTTTTTTTTTTTTTACTTATCTAATTTAGCTTAGGTCTGGATAATAAACATTTGTGGGGGTGCAATTATTAACTATGTGCAAAATAATATCCACCATGATGGAGTTGGGAGGGGGGGTAATAAACTTTTTAAAGATGTTTTTCATAGACTCAAATGATGGTAAATACTAAATGCATACATTTCAAACAGTAAAAAAAAAACAACAACAAAAAAACACTTAAAACTTTCAAAACCACATAGAAATTACTCCAATTTTCTTTTTGTTTTTTGTTTTAAAGATAAATTGAGTGAGAGAGGGCGAACACTTAAAACATTTGCTACTTCTGCAGTTTATGGGTTGTAACTTTGTTATTTAGAAACCCATTCTTAATATGGGATAGGGGAGGACTTTCTAGTCTGTGCTTTCACATAACAATTTAATGAATAAAAAATACAATAAAATTTAATTTGATTTGAAAATCCTATCTAAAAATAGGATGGTTCGTAAACTGCAGAAATACTAAACAGATAAAATCACAAAGATGTAATTAGCCTTAAAAAGAATAAATTTTTTTAAGAGGTTGCAGTAGAGGATGATCTTAAAGTATCCGCCCACCCCCACCAATATCAACTAAATTAACCCATCCATACACTGATCATGCACAAAATTTCTCTCAACAATGGAAAATGAAGTTAAAACTAATTTTTAGGGCATTTTTGCTTATTAAATATTAGGTGAAATTACAGAATAGTTAACAAAACTTCATTCTCACATGTTAAGAATGAGTTTCTAGATGATAACATTATTTTAGCACGTACCAAAGAAGCCCCACCTTCATCTAAAATTTGAATTAAAATAAAGCTATATCCCATCAACATTGAAAACGCCAATCCATTATCATTTGCCGGTCAGAAAATCTGTGGTCTCTTTGCTGATATTTTGTAGGCTGTTTAAATGTACCCTCCCCCCGCCCTCAAGCGGAATTTATCTACATGACTCTAAAAAGACTGACCCTTTTTTTTACTTATCCAATTTAGGAGGGTGGCGGGGAGGTGAGCTAATAAAGAGATTTGAAGGTTTTTCATGTGAGGTAGGGGGGGATTAGTGACCATACGCTTTTAAATAAATAAAGCTTATTTCTGTTTTTAAATGGAGCTGATGTTGGCTTTAGTTAATTTATTTTTTTTGCTAAATCAACTTTAAGTAATATTCCTAAACAGAACAATTTAAACAATTTTATTACTAAAAACTATTATTAATACAGAGCTAATTATTAAAATAAATTTTCTTTTATGTAATAGATGTGCTGAGACTAAAGCCGCTTTCAGGACTGCCAGCAACCATTGTAAAAGAGTAATAAAGAACGCAAGAGAGTTGTATGCTCAGTCCGTCAAGTCCAAAGTAGCTGAGTAGCGGCTTGGTTCCCATCAGTTTTGGCACATAGCAAACAGGATCCTGAACAGAAGCATGTGCTCTATCCCAACTATCATCAATGGACCTGAGGTAATCTCATCGGCATCAGATAAAGCCAAACTTTTTGCCAAGAACTTTGCAGCTAATTCTACACTATGCGACCAAGGCCTCCAACCTCCAGTATTTCCTCCTGTATCAGAAAACACTCTGTGACATACAAATATCTGTGCATGATGGTGCCAAGCTAATCAAGAACCTTGATTCCAGTAAAGCAACTGGCCCTGATGGAATTACTATCATAGTGTTAAAAAAGCTTCAACCAGAACTAGCGCCCATACTTACAAAGCTGTCTAAGCGTTGTTGTAAGGAGAATTGCTTCCCAACATCCTGGAAAACCTCATCAGTATACCCAATATTTAAGAATTCAGGTGATTGGTCATCTCCCTCTCAGTATAGACCTATACGTATCCTGTGATACACGAGTAAGTTGCTGGAATCTGTTAAATAGAGAAGTAGTCAACCACCTCAGCAAAAATAAACTTCTAAGTGACATACAATATGGTTTCCATTCTGTTAGATCTACAGCAGATGTACTTACGCTTATATCTCATAGGATAAGCGAATCTCTTGATAGTCTTTCTTTCTAGGGAAATTTCTCTTGACATATTAAAGGCCTTTGATAGAGTATGGCATAAAGGTCTACTTCACAAGATCTCCAGCTATAGTATAGCTGGAAATGTATTCTCAATTATTAAATCATTTCTCTTTGATAGGTTCATAAGATTAGTGGTTGATGGGCAGAAATCAGAAGCTCACAGTATTAATGCTGGAGTCCCTCAGTGTTCCATCCTAGGCCCAACTCTCTTCCTAATCTATATCAATGATCTTCCAGATCATATCCTTAGATCATTCGTTGATATTTATGCTGACAACACTACTATCTATGGTAGTACATCAACGACTGTAAACGACCAAGTTCTCTCTGATTCTCTCTCTTCTGATCTTGAACATGTGGTACAATGGGGAAAGAAGTGGCTGGTTACTTTTAATGCATCTAAAACTAAGCTTTTGTCTTTACATAATCAACGCTCTGATCCCATCTGGGATCAATTGAAATGAATGGCTCTCGTCTTGAGGAGGCTGCATGTTTTGACAAGCTCCTGGGCTTGATCATTACTCCTTATATGAAATGGAACACGTACATCAAATCTGTTGCCAAGGTTGCTGGGAAAATGGTAGGATCCTTCTATCAATCCAGTAGATATCTCACTGCTGATGCAATTCTGTTATATTTATGAGTCTTAGTAAGAATCTTATTAAAGAGAGATGTTGCGTTCTGTGTTCGTGTTATGAAGAGATTCATATATATAAAATGTTCATACTTAGGAGTGTAGAAGCTCTTTGAGTGAGGAGATAGTGTTGAAACAGTCTTAGTGTTCGCATTGTAGATATGTGATGTCGAGACATTGTGTATGTAAAGACATTTTATAACACATGATATATAAGACATATAATTACAATTTCACTTTATCTTTTTGGTAGAATTACAACACAAAGACGACATTTATAAAAACACATGATGGGTTTATTTCTTCTTTGACCGGTCGTGGTTTTCTTCGTCAAGAATTCAAAGTTTTACATTCTATGTTTCAAATGTGACAGCCTCGCTTCCAGACGTTCGACTCCCCATGTCTGGACTCCCGACTGTCGTCTCTCATCCTCAGACTCTTTCTCCGACTCTCCCTCAGTTTCTCTCTGCTTAACTCTAAAGTTTCTAATTATATTGAGAACTTCCCATTTTCCATGACGGCATACACATGTTAAAACATGTGTCTTCTTTCACGTGTTCTGGAAATGCGTGTCCAAAACTTTTTCCTTTGTTTACAAAAGGAATTTTAACCTATATTCCCAGTAACCTATATTTCCAATATGTTAAAAACATGTTTATTAAATTATCTTATAGTTGCATTCTTCAATTGAATTTTCATAACAGAATTGACAATGCACATTCTTTTCTTAAAACTATTTTATCTCTAAGCTAAACAATGGTTTGTTTTTTACATTCCATTTGCTATGTTAATTAAAATAAAAAAATAAAAAAAATAAAAAATTCCAATTAAGGAATAATATATATACATTCCATTTGCTAATTCTCTCTCGTAATCTATTTCTAAACCTAAATTATGAGGTTCGAATTTCGTCTATTCTATTTCATTTTCATTTTAACTAAATCTCTCTATTTTTATACTTACATGAAAAGGGGACAGCCCTTATCATGTAACATCTCTACCTATATAAGAGCCAGGTACGTCCAAGGATGGAGTACTGTTGCCATATCTGGGCAGGAGCTGCTAGAAAGGCCCTATCCTACCTTGACAGAGTTCAAAACAGACTTCGTATCCTAGTGGGGGGATGCCTTTTCTCTTCCCTGCAACCTCTTTCTCACAGAAGAGACGTTGCGAGCTTGTCTCTGCTTTATCATTATTTTCATGGCAAGTGCTCGTCTGAGCTCCAATCTATAGTTCCCCCTCGCCAAACATTCACAAGAAACACTCGTCTAATTGAAAACACTATCAATAATTTCCTCCACTCTTTATCCGTGCCTAAACCTAAACTTAGATTCCATGAACAGAGCTTTTTTCTTAGAACTGCATACACACCTGTGGAACTCTTCCATTTGCCCACTTTCTGGCTGACTATAATATGGTCGTCTTCAAGTCCAATGTAAACAAGTTCTTGATAAGCCGTTCTCCTTAAGTAATCCAATTTACCAAATTTCCACTACTAACAATTACTATGTCACTTTCCTATTGACCACTGTATACTTATTAACCCTTATCCTCGAGTGGTCTCTGGGCCTTGATAAGTGGTGACTCCTTTGTAAAAAAAAAAAAAAAATTAGATAACTTCTTTAATTTAGCTTTCTTTTGAATAAGTAATATATGTACAGATGAGGGAATAAAAGTGTATAAAGTCTGTTTTCAGTATGAAAATTAATTTGTAAAACAGTGTATACATTAAATTGTGAACAAACAGATAGGAATAGAACTTTATTATTATAAATTGTGTGTACTGGAATCCTCTCCTCTCCCTTTCTTTTTGCCTTCCCCCTCTCTGCCTACCTCCCTCCCCGTTCTCATTTCACCCCTTTCTCTACTCTTTAGCCCCCTTCTCGCTCTTCCTCCCCTTCTCTCACTCTTTAGCCCGTCCCACTCTTTCTGCCTTTAGTTTCCACTTTCATTCTGCATTTTCCTCCATTCTGCCCCCCCTCTCTCTCTCTCTGCCTTCCCCTAGCTACATTATATTCTAAAATGGACTTCATGTTTCATCATCATTTAGTTCATGCACATTCCAACAATGACAAGAATATGGAGACACATGTGTAACATTCAAAGAGCAATATTTCAGAAAATATAGAACGTTTTGTTTTTGTTACATTTTGGTCAAATAATTAATGGAAGAAAAAAGAGAAGGGAAGGAAAGATAAGGAAATAAAGGAGTATAGGTGGGGTCAGAAGTAACATTAATTAAACCAGACATGGGAAAGAAGAGATAAAAAAAAAAAGAAAATGATATATTTATAATCGAATTTTTACTTATTAATATTTTTGTTTATGATATTATGCTAAAACATTTATTTAGTATCCTTTAAAGTATATTATTTATTATAATATTGTCTCCAAACTGAATTTGAAATTAATTGCATTTTTTTTTTGTTTTTTTAATTAGAACACGGAACATTTTTCCTCATATCATTCTTTTCTACAAAATACAAGACTACAACTTTATTTTAAAACTTTTATTGAAAAATAATCAATTCAGGAAAACTTAAGTAATAGGGCCGACATCTACTCAATGTAGCCAACTTCAACCTCAATTACCACCTAGATATGGGTCCAGAACAGAGTGTCGGCAAGAGTTTGGTGATTACTCGACAGATGGCAATGATCAGGCTGGCTTTTGTGTTGTGGAAGATCATGTTGGTGATGTCCTCAGCGTATGACCAAACGAAGTAGTCCAGTGGGTTCGGGTCAGGGGAGGAGGGGCGGCCAGTGAGAGAAGAGTACAAAGTCATAGCACTCCTTCTGAAGCCAAACTTGGGTCTCTTTGGACTTGTGGGCCAGTGCCGAGTCTTGCTGCCACACCCAGGGTCTGCCAACAGCCACCTGATTGCACCAGGGCTTCACCACACTCTTCAGCACATCCAGGTACACTTTAGTGTTGACTAAAGCCGACGTTGAAGATGTGAGGTGGCATGATGTGGCCTGAAACTTTTTTATCCACCTGGGCACGTCCCTGTTATTCGTGGCAATCCAGCAATGCATTTGGAGGGTGCTGGTAATGGTCCTGTTGTCATAACTTGGATTGGTAGAGATCATGAGTTGTATAGCAGCACATCTCCGATCTTTGAAGATTGTGTCACTTTGTGACATGATAGAAAGCCCCTATCGCTGTTGGGATTTGTACACAACTGGCCAACTAGTAGATAATCTGCAGCAAAAAAAGAAAAACGGTTTTCATCAAACGGAAATGGAATCATGTCATCTTTTCTAAGGCGATAATTTTACCGTTCCACCTTATATTTAGTAAGTATCTGTAACCATATTGAAATTTAGTAGATTAATCAGTGTGGTTGTGATTTCTTGATCACACTCAGACTTAAGCAGAATGCTACATTTCTTCAGATATAGCCCGCCACAGCATTCGTTCATTGCTTTCCATCTTCACTAACATCACGACGAACATCTGTTCAATTTCCCAAAGAAATCAGCCACTGGGTAATATATCAAGCAGTTTGAAGGCAGAAATTGATCCTGAGCCGGAGAACCGACCTCTACAGACCAACTCTTCTGATCTTCTGCCAAGTGCTCTAAAGAAATTCTCAATAATTCAGTTTCTACACTTCCTTACTCTCCCCTCTCAGATGATTGATAGAGGGATTCTTCAGAGAATGCTGATGTACTGAATCTTCAATGCTCTATTAGAATTCATTTAATCAGTATTTAACTGAAAGCTATCATCTTTGAACTTTTTTTTTTTTCAGTTTAACTGAAAAAAAAGAGTTCAGAAACTTGCTCCTGAGATTCTATGTATCCCTTCCTCTTACTACAATCATACAGTCTTGAATTTTCTTGAGTAGTGGAGAATATGGTAAAAGAGAACTCTTCAATCTCTATTTAGGCTCTCTGGAAGTGAATTACATTCCTTGAACCTTCTTTCTTTTAAGCAACTTCTGCCAATGTAGAGACAAGTCCTTGCAATATTCTTAGTGAAATAAAGCTTTTTTAAGCTTAGTCTTTGATGTATTCATCAATAAGTTTCCAGACTTTTTTCATATGGGCACTTATTGATAGTACACACATGAAATTTTGGTCCCCTTCAAAGTAATTTCTTCCGGCTGCAATGCACTTGTTGTCCCATTCCAACAACTTCTGGAAAGCCCTATAGAAGTCCTCTTGTAATAGTGTGCCAATGACCCTCAGCCCAGCCTCTTTCATCTCTTCAATTGTCTGATAATAACAGACAGCCTCTAAGATTTTTTTCTCAGGGAATAATTACAAGTTGCAGGGAGCAAGATCTGGACTGTAGGAAGAGTGAGGAAGTGTCTTGATGCTCATCTTGCTCCAATAGTCTGTGACAAGAATGGAGTTGTGAACTGGTGCATTGTCCTGGTGGAAAAGCTACTGACTCGATTTAAAGAGTGTTGGCCTCTTCTGACGGAATCTCTTCCTGAACTCCCTTTAAACCTCAGTATAGTATTCCTTGTCGACAGTGGGAACCCAGTGCATGTAGATTATTCCTGTGCTGTCAAAAAAAAAAAAAAAAAAAAAAAAAACGAATCACCATAAGTTTCTGGGTAGAACTGCTCTGTCTGGCCTTTTTGGGTCTGGGAGAGCCAGCATGTTTCCACTTGGAATTTTGTTTCTTGAACTCTGGGGCATAGCAGTAGATCCAGCTTTCATCACAAGTCACCAAGCATTAAGAACTGGGGGAGATCTGAATTGATCAGTTCTACCATCTCCCTGTTGTCATACTAACGTCTTCCTTTCTGATCTTCTCTTAGCACCCTTGAAACAAACTTCATGCAGATCTTCCACATCTTCAGTTCCTTGCGAATAATTGTGTATAGTTTCCACACTTACATTAAACTGTGCATTTATTGTCGCTATAGACACCTAACAGTTCTTAATGAAATTCTTTATTTGGCCAGTAAACTCTGGTGTTCTAACTTCCTTACTCCTCCCACACCTCTCAGCATCCCTCACACTCCCTGTCTTTCTTGAATCTCTTATACCACTCAAATTAGCTTGCTTCATGCAAGATGGTCCAAAAGCAGTCTAAAGCATTTCATACGTTTCTGTGGCATTTTTCCCCAAAATTTCATTGCATAGCATTCTTCTAAAGTGTCCTCCCGTCCAGATTGCATTTTTTAATAAATTTTCAAGGGTGTACAACAATTTTAAATGATTGTTCAAAAAAGTCTGGAAATATTGAAAGCACATATATATATATATATATATATATATATATATATACTAGCAGGGGTGCCCGGCGTTGCTCGGGTGTTTGGAGGTGTATGCTGTGCAAAAAAAGCAAAAAAACAAAAAAAATGGTTAATTTTTTAAAACTTTGACCCCTATTATGACCCCTTAAAATTTATAGTTTCGGGCTCAAATCACTTTATTAAGTTAGATCCAGGTTCAAGGAACCTATATCTAAAATTTCAAGTGTCTAGACCCAAAATTGTCGGAGGAGTTTGGTAGAGTTCTTAAAGGTCAAATCGTTGAAATTTGACCCCTTAACAGCCAAATTTCTGGCTGACACCCGTCACATCAATTTTCCCAAATCTCAGTACCCGGTATTTCAAATTTCGAGTCTATAGACTAAAAATTGACAGAGTTATTGCGTAGGGAAATGTACACAGACAGACAGACACACAGACAGACAGACAGATACGTTCACTTTTATAGATATATAGATAATGATCAAAATATATTGACAAAAATTTTACGTAGTTATGAAGAAATTAGTGTGAAGTGTATCAACTCTAGCCGGATCATTTTACATTGAATTTATGTAGCAAAGTGAAATCTTTCCTCGCCCTTCTGAAAAATTGACGATTGAATACTAACATCATTTTTTTAGTATTTGTGTCGTTATATATCCACTATTATTTCTAATCTAATTTTGATTACTTTTTAAAAAAAGTATTAAAGACTCCAACTCTCAGCATTTATTAAGTGATTAAAAAAATAAAATAAAGAAAAAAATGAAAGGCTTTAAAGTATTTTCTATAACTTGTTATTAATTTATCTTTCAGCTTAATCGTTCTATTCTGTTTTGGTATTTCCCTTATTGTGAAAACAACTTCGGAAATCTGACAAGTATGAAAAATTCTTACAAATGTTCCATGCGAAGACAATTATATCAGATCATTCTTGGCAAAAGTTTTTCAAACTTTTAATTCAAGGTTATCCTGATTGGAAGTTTTATGATTTAAATCAGTTAGTTGTGCAGAAACATGAATAAACATATTAAAAATATGTAATATTTAAATTTAAAATTTATTTAAATAATCTCTATGATTATATAAAAGGAATTGTTTGTGTGAGTTCGTTCCTTATGGACTCCAAAACGGCTAGGCCGATTTTTATGCAATTTCACACAAATGTACTCCTGCATCTGGCAGTGTTCTTAGATGGGTTTTGTATGGGAATGTCTTTGATAAGAATCGATAATTGAGAAAATTTGATGAAAGTTGGCACATGTGATTTTGACCAAAATTAACACCTTATACAGGCTAAGATCACAAATGCACTAGAAGTTTTATTACAACACAAGCAGAAAAGCCCAGCATATAAATTCAATAGTAGGTTTTTTGATATGACAGGGATGCGTTCAAAATGAATGTTTCTGTTTAAAGCTTAATTTAACCATAATACTTGACTTCGTCATTTTAAACTTAAATTCAAGCCATTATCACAGCACAAGCATAAAGACCAGGTATAAATAATCAACATTCGGAATGTTTGTTTATATTGAAGCATGATACTTGACTTTTGCATTTTAAACTTTCCACCTACTGATATCTCTAAGTTCAGTATTTTTAAAGAATACACAGTAATTTCTTTCCAAATAAATTTTCCTGCATGTTTTCTTTTACAACCTTTGATTCTTTCTCGGCGCAGTTCTTAGTGTTGCTCCCCACCCCCGTTCATTTCATGAAGAAGAATCTTCAACACTAAATAAACCATGACCACCTTTCTTTCTAGGTAAATACAATTGATCTGTATCTCCTTTCTTTACAAAAGCTCCATTCATTGTCAGCATTTTCCGTGTTTTAGTATCCAAACCTTTTAATTAATCTACATTCTAGTTAAATATACCAGCAGTTTATTGAATAATAACTACTGCTCTGGCGTTGATATCATAGATTGTATTCTGACTATAGAGGTGTGATTTAAAAACGATCCTTAGTCTGCTGATGTGTTCAGCTTTGACCTGGTTTTTCATTTCCTTGTTTTTAATCTTATCTGTATTCACTATTCCCAAGTACATTTTTATCAGATCTTTTTTTGATTGGAGTTCAGAGCTATCTGAGTGGATGAATTTACCTCTTTATGATAAGAATAGTACATTTAATGATTTCAAATTTCATTTGTATATTGTTACTAAATAATCTGACATATTTATTAGAGCATCAAGTTGGTTTTAATTTTTTTTTTTTATCAAAAACTTTGATCATCCATTAAAGTCAGTTAACTGAAGAAGTTCTTTCTAAATTTCATATTCCACCTTTACATTTCATAAGTATTATCGGGATCAAACTGATGAGAAAAAATAGAGGGGAAAAAACTATCATCTGGAAGAGCTCTTTCTTAATTTCACTTTACCTAATGCGATATCTCCTAAATTTGATTTCCCAATTCTTTATAGTATTCTTTAAAGCATTATTCCAAAACATTCTAAGCATTTGTGCATCCATGAATGAGTCACTGTGTTAAATGTCTTTTAATCTCCATGGCAACGTTAGTAGTTCTTCGTTTAGTTTCTAAGGGTCATTTTATTGATAAGAAGCTGATTTTTGGTACGAAGTGACCTTTTTTGGCAGCCTTTTTGTTTCAAATGACTACGGATGCTTTTAGAAAAGAAGTTATTGAAAAGTTTTCACAACTGAGAGCAAGTGATTGTTACTTCACCCTTTTTTGTTTTGTCTTTAACAAACAAAATTTTAGTGCGCATTGTCTACCGTTCAAGGAAGCTACTTGTCATCAAACAATTATTTCACAATGTTGCAAATAGTGGGTAAAGAGCTGGAAGTATTTCTGGATTCCATTAGATCCAGGTGCTTTCCAATTTGAAAGCTTTTTAACCCCCCCCCTTTTCAGCATCTCAACATGCTATTTTCATTTATTGTTCTACTCTCTTCAAATATTTTAGATCCATTCTGCATCTTTGTCATCATCAACATCTATTTAGCATTTTTTCTTTCTAAATTTATATTAGTGGTTTACGAAGAAGTTGGTTTGCTATGTGGTTTAAGAAGTGATTTACTATGAATTTGAAAAAATTGGCAACTTCTAGATTAGATGGCTATTTGTCCCTACAAATGGCTACATCTTCACCAGTTAAGACCGATAGTGGAAGCACTTCTGTTGCCAATGAGATTATCTCAAATAATGACCAAAATGTAACAAAACGGTGTATATTTTCTGAAATGCTGTGCTCTGAATGCTAAATATGTGTCTCCACATGTAGTCACCTCATATTCTTGTCATTTAATATCATTATTTCTTGATTTTAATTTTTGCAAAGTGGTACAAAACTGTCTTGTTCAGGTAATTCATCTCACTCGTCCTGGAATGGATACTCTAGTTATTTTATAAATAGATTAAATTAACATTACTTTAACAATTAGCTTTATGACACTTTAGTTCAGTTGCTTACAAAAATAAGAATCATAATCAATTTCATCATTTAATAATTATAAAATTAAAAAATAAAACTCCCTAGCAATGCTGTTTGATATATAAATGTTAGTGCAGTACAAAAACTCCTTCGCAGTTTCGATATTTTTTTTTCCATTATTTGACCAAAATGTAACAAAAAAGAAAAAAATGGTGTATATTTTCTGAAATGTTGTGCTCTGAATGTTACATATACGTCTCCACACGTAATCATCTCGTACTCTTCTCATGTTGTCATTTCCATGGCTGGAACCTGCATGAACTTAATGGAGTCCATTTTAAAGTAAAAATTTATTTACAGCCAATCAATCACTGATCAAATTGTGTTATATTCACAGGACGTTTTACCAGGATTTTCTTTTTTTTCTTTTTTTTTCTTTTTTTTTCTTTTTTTTATTTGTTAACTACCAGTGTATTGACAAAGATCAGGAAAATTAAAATTATTAGAGAGAGAGGGAGTTCATTTTGGAATATAAAATTATTTAAAGCCAATCACTCGCTGATCAATGTGTTATCTCATATTCATTGGACGTTTTACTATCATTTTTTATTTGCTAACCACCAGGGAACTAACATAGATTATAAAATGAAAATTATCAAGCCGCAAGTAAGATTTTTTAAAACTTGTTTTCAGAAAGTGGGAGTGTAAAGAAGATAATACTAGATTAAATATATTTAAATATATCTAATGTGTTGCTAATGTTGCTAGAAAAATAGTTCGCTGATTCTACTGCTCCAGAAAGTTCTTGATTCCTGATGCAATCGTCTACAATATAAGAGCCAGATACATCCTATTGTGCCGTATTGCTGCTATAGCTGGAGAGATTTCGCTCAGATCACTATTGTTTGTCTTATCAGAGTACAACATCGACTTCATAATTTAGTGGAAAATGATCTCTGCTTTTTTCTACAACTCCTTTCTCAATAAAGAGAGATTGTTAATCTTTATCTACTCTATTGTTATTTCTTTGAAAGATGTTCGACTAAACTCCAATCTCTGCTTACTTCTTGTAATATACTCACAGCAAGAACTCATCTTCTATCACAACTGAAAAGAACTTTCCTTTTTTTCCTCTATATGTCTTACATCAGGCAGAATTTCCATGAGCAGTTTCAGATTTTATCCATAGTTAGGGGTGGAGTTGATTAAAAAGTTTGATTTTTATCCATTATGCTAATCTAAGGTTGTCTAGGAAATATACATTCGGTATTGTTATAGTTTAATGTGTTTTGTTTTAACATTTTTGAAGTCTGCAAACAAACCTTCAAAAACAACCCAAAATGATGAGAATTAAAGTCCATCAAAAATATCTTGGAAAATCAATTTACATTTGACATATTTTGTTAAAGTATGATCCAAAATGTATTTGCATTTGAATTTAGTTCTATATTGTGGGATCACTTATGTATCTACATGTTTCTTGACATTACATGACTTACATATTCGATTGGTGATGGTGGAAATTGGATAAGTTAATTAATTTTAGAGAACAGTTCACCAAGAACCTGTTTACTTTCGACTTGAAAACGACCATGTTATAGTCAACTGGAAAGCAACTCCATGGTACTGTTCCACAGAAAGCAGTTTTAGGGGGAAGGAAAAACTCTGTTCATGGAATTTTCGCTTAGTTTTAATCACATATAGAGAGTAAGGAAAATTGCCTTCCAGATGGTATATTTGTTGATGACACCATGCTTTATAACAGGCATGAGGAGAAAACAAACAAATACCTAAGGAAATGGCTGAAACCTTAGAGGAAGACCTCTAGTCTGTAGTGGAATGGGGATATAATGTTGCATCCCTGTGCTTATTTTACAAGTATTTTAATGGAGAGTGCTCCGACAAACTCTAAGGCTTTGTACTCCCCTCAATGTAAATACTTCCAGCTAACCTGACAAGCAGCAAAATCTCACCTCTACACTGTAAAGACTCCTGGATGTTGGAAAACCTTCTACTCAAATAATTTCTTCCCATAAATTGCTAGACTGTGGAATTTCCTCGCGGGTCCTTGCTTCCCTGACTCTACTGACATGCAGAAGTTCAAGTGTAATGTGAACAGATATCTTGCTGCTCAACTCCTTACATAGTATCCCTGCAAATTTTGTCCTAAATAGTAGCCCCTCACATCCAAGTGGCATTGTGCCTTGTTTGGGGTTAAAAAGCAATAAAAAGTGGTTGTAGCTAGTCGGGTGTTTGCCATAAATGTCTTATAAGAGGGAACCATAGGGTGAAGCCCACTCGAGCATCTGCCATGAAAATAATGATACAGCAGAAATAGGATTGCAGCGTCTATTTTATGAGAAAGAGATAGTAGAGAGGAGAAAAGGACATCACCTATCAGATTTCAAAGTCGGTTTTGTATCCTGTCAAGGCAGAAAATATTCCTCCCCAGATGTGGCAACAGTACTCCAACTTGAGATAGATTTGGCTCTTACACAGGTAGAGAATTGTATTGGGAGTGAGATACCTACCGGAGCAGTAGAATGATCCAATTATTTTAATGGTGATCTTGGCAACCGATTTAATGTGTGTGTTTCATTTGGGATCAGGAGCGAAGGTCAGTCTCAGAAGTTTGTCATGATATGGTGCTTCTCCAAGACAAGAGCCGGTCATTTCAATTGGAGCCAGATAGGGATCAGAGCGTTGGTGGTTGAAAGAGAAAAGCTTGGTTTTAAATGCCTTAAAATTAATCAGCCACCTTTTCCCCATTGCATCACATGCTCAAGGTCAGAAGAGAGAATAAAAAAATGTTAAGTTATTGCCGGCCTTTGAAATATTGCTATAGATTGTAGTGCCATCTGCATAAATATCTACAAATGATCTAAGAATGTGATTTAGGAGATTATTGATGAAGATTAGGGAGAGAGTTTGGCCCAGGATAGAATCCTGAAGAATGCCAGCGTTGATACTCTGAGCTTCTGATTTCTGCTCATCAATGACTATTCTTATAAACCTATCAGAGAGAAAGAATTTAATAGTTGAGGGGACATTTCTAGTTATTTCATAGCTGGAAATCTCCTGTCATACTCTATCAAAAGCTTTTGATTATGTCAAGAGCAATTGCTCTAGAAAAAAAACCCTCCATCAAAACACATCTGCTGTAGATCTAGTAGGATGGAAACCATATTGCATGTCACTAGGTAGGTTGTTTTTGTTGAGGTGGTTGACTACTTCTCTATCACTGATTCAAGAAACTTGTTCATGACACACAGGAGAGCGATTCATCTGTATTGAGTGGTAGATGGCCAATCTCTAGAATTTTGAAATACAAAGCAGACTGATGAAGTTTTGCAAGGTACTAGGAAGCAGTTTTCCTTAAAGTAATGTTTAAACAGACTAGGAGCTAGTTCTGGTTAAAGCTTTTTGAGCATTCTGGTTGATGTGCTGTCAGGACCAGTTGCTTTACTCGAATCAAGGTTTTGATAAGCTTGGCAACATCACAGAAGTATATGAATGTCGCATGGTGTATTTTCAGTCATGGGAGAAAATACTGAAGGCAGGCAGCCCTGATCACAAAGGGTGGAACTTGATTCAAAGTTCTTGGCAAAAAGATTGGTTTTGTCATATGCTGACGAAATTACCTCAGGCCCATTGATGATGAAGACATGCATCTGTTCAGGATTCTGTTTGCTATTTGCCAAAACTCGTGGGAACAAAACTGATGCTGCTGCTCAGCTACTTGACAGATTCAACTTGCATTCTTTATTAGCTTTTTGCATATAAGTGAATCAAATTGTTATAAAACTTTTTAAAATTACTACCATGTTAATCTATTTATAAAAGTGATTCAATTAATAATTTACTGACCAAACTATGATTACCACAGTCTTGTTTCCCTTCAGAGTACAACACGCTTATCTTCAAAGCCAATGTTAACAAATATTTATCATAAACTGTTCCAGTAAATAATCAAATTGTGTTCATTCTATTAAACATTTTCAGTCCTCTCGTAATCATTTTCATCATCAAACTGACAATTCACCCATCATTTTAATCCTTATTGTTGAGTGGCATTTGGCCTTAATAAGTGATGACACCTCAGTTAATAAATGCGATATTGTAATGATTACATTTTTGTTTTTATGAAAATTAAGAAAATAAAAATAAGTTTCCAAAATAAAACAAATTAAAGAGTTAAAAAGAAAAAAAAAGTGATACAAAAATGTGAGTAAAGACCCCTGGGCAACACCAAGTCAGTGCAGCTAATTTTAATAAATTGAGTCTAAGCAGAACATTTCAATTTCCAATGGGTTTTTTTTCCCCCTCCCAACCATAATTCGATATTTCTTGATTTAAAAATAAATCTAATCCAATGCTTATAAAATAATCTTATTTTGTATTCATAGCTGATGAAAACCACTTGAACAGAGAAGCTTCTGTCTCACCATATGCGCTTTCAGAATCCAGTGACTACAATGGCGTAAGTATCTTCAGTTTCTACAAGGAGTCTCTATAATCATTTTGAGTAAATTTTTTTTTCTTTTTCTGTAGATGGTTTGATTGCTTGGTTTTACTGCATATCAACCCTTTTCTGGGTTATTTAATGCCGAGTCCAGTTATTTTGGAAACAGTTTTTATGTCTCAAGTTCTTTATATCTTCAAATATTTATCTGTAGAGTTTGGTTTGGTTGTTTTATGGCATATCAACCTTTTTCGGGTTATTTAATGCTGAATTCACTTATTTTGGAAATAGTATTCATGTTGCATCCAGTTATTTTGTAGGTTTTTATTCTTCAAGCTTTTTGTATTTTTAATCGCTAGTTTGTAGTGTTTGGTTTGGTTGTTTTATAGTGAATTTTATTGTTTTTGTCCCCTGCCCTGCAGAACATGAATGAGTTTTGCAATGGGAGGGGGAAAACGGTTACAGTATTAATGTGTGGTATATTTTAAATTAGGAAACCAGTCAGGAAGTGGGGGAGATAGGAAGAGAGAAAAGCTTTTAGTTTTTAGTTTTGCAGAATATCCTCGAGTTTTGCAAAAGGAAGTAGAAAAACAAAACGCATCAATGTTATGTGCATTTTGTCTCGGGAAGCCAATATCTTCAGACAACCTGATTTGGTAGCACCAGTCTGTAGATGAAGTTATGATACGATGATTGTGTAATGTGAGTCTTAAAGACAGACTTAGATCTGGTGAGCTTAGAAGAAGATTAAATTTGGGTGGTGTAGGGAAATGTGTGCAGAACAGGAGACTTTGTTGGTTTTGTTACATTGAAAGAATGTATGAAAGTGAGTTAGTAAATGTAGAACAGTCCATGTAGCAGAATTAGTCACAGAGAATGAGGGATAAAGACCAGAGAGAGGTTAGTTTGGAAGTGTAATCCTGTAAGTAAATTAAAAAAAACTCTCCAACAAATGAACAAAAGGAAATCTCAATTGTAATATTTTTTTTACATGCAGATCACCACTTATCAAGGCCCGGAAGCCACCTGGGGATAAGGATTATTGCGTGTGCCGTGATCAATGGGATAGTATCGTAGTAATTATTAGTATTGGAGATCTGATAAAGTGTCTTACTTAAGAGGGTGGTTTGTCAGGTATTTGTTTATGTTGAACTTGAAGACATCCAAGTTGTAGTCAGGTAGGAAACAGACAAACCTAAGAGAGTTCCACAGTCATGAAATGGGGGGGGGGGTAAAAAGTGATATGGTGTCACCAGCATACTGAAAACATACATGGTAGTGATCCTCATTCAATCCCAAGCAACATTGGGTCTTCTTGCTAGTAACTTTCTATTCAACAGCTTAAATGCTTCTAGGTTAGGGTAAAAAGAGCGATATCGTGTTAGCATACTGAAAACCTGCATAGCAGTGAATCTCATTCAATCACGAGCAACATCAGGTTTTCCTGCTAGTAGTTGCTAAAAGAAAAGAGAAACAAATTTGTGCCAGGGCAAGAGAGGTTCTCTAATGTAATCAGTCAGTAGATTCGACAACCACCACAGAGACATTTTTATCCTAATAAAAGATGGAATTCAAAGAAGTAATGTAACAATAAACACGATTGTATACTAGTTAATCAACATTACCCGGGGTCTTAATTTCCATAAATTATGTAGATATAGAAAAATAAAATTAATAATCTCTTTTCTATTGTAATATGTTGAAGTTCGTTTGTAATCAAATCAAAGTAAAATTACTTATGCACTTGATTAGGTTCGAACTCAGAATGCCTCTAAGTACAGCACACTAACTAATTGCAATATTTGGGGAATGGTGCTGATTTTAATGGCATAAATGAAATAGGTAACTGCTGTTTTGGTTATTTTTTCTTCCTGTTCCTTTTTTTTCAGTCTACAATCTCCCTCTTTTTCTCACTCCTCCCTGTCTTTTTTTGTTCCTCCGTCTCTTCTTTTTTTCTCGTCCTTTCGTCTGTTCTTTTTTTCACTCTTAAGGGGTAAGAAGAGAGAAAGGCGTAAGTAAAGGACCATATACCTATTTTTCTTTTTTAAACCAATAAATGTTCTTTCTTCTTACCTAAAAAAAATATAAGATGAATTTTTTTAAATGAATAAAGCGAATCACAATTTTCAAATTACTTTTTTGTATTCCATTTTCGATGAGTTATCCCACCTAAAAAAAAAAAAAAGAAAAAGATGAGTATATTCAAACATGAAATGGCCTTAACATATTATGTAGATGCTTGTAGGGTAATGAAATTAAGGTTGATCCTAAAAAGACGTTTCTTGCTGCCATGGTATCTAAATAAAGACTGCTGTTTTTTGTCTTTTTTCATGCCAGCTATACACATTGTGATTCTAGGGTTTGGTTCTATCCTAGAATGCTTCATTCCCAAACATTATCTCCTCCTTTAGCAGGTGGATTGGTTTATTGTCAATCACTTGGTGTCCCTACTGGGAATACTCACAGGTCCATTCATGGTTATTTTTATACCCGTTCAGAATACCCATCGGTGCTGGGAGTAACCTTTACTAAATCATGGGTTGCTCATCTATAAATTTGTTTTCTGATTCAAACACCTCAACAGGTCACTTTTTTGTCTAGTCTGTATTTGACTTAAACATATTCTTATGCTGCATAATAAGTATGTGATTTTAATACCAACATGTTAAGAATTATTTTATAACCTCAAATACACTGAAAAAGTTTTGTTTTTACAGTGACGATACGTATAAATGTGATGATAAATCAAATTATGAAGTTGTTGTGTTCAGAGAAATGATGATCATTGGATAGTGTAGAACTAGTTGAAAAGCTCATAATTTATTCATGGCAGAAACAATTATTAACAGAACAATATTCCGTGTCCAGCAAAGCCACCATATTGTCGTTGGTTTCCCACTAGAACTCTCTAGTCTTTTAAGGATGTATAAAGGGTGATAACTCTTACTTTATTTACTGAGTTATTCCCCTTTTTATCACTATAACACCTCCTCTTTGAAATATGATGCTTGAGGGATGTTTGATATGGGTCTATTTATAGAGGTAAAGTTGGGTTGGACTTTTCTTCTCAGACATGTTTTGAGGTAATTCAAATGTGTTCAGTGAAATATTTACTAGAATAATTGTGTTATTTGATTCTCTCTTTTGAAGGTATGAGTGACAATGTTTATTTGCATGTCTAACCCAAATAGATGATTGTACATCTACATCATAGATTACATTACCAATTTTCTGTAATAATGGATCTGCAGCTATAGCCTCCTGGATCATCTCTGAAGTGACAGGTAGCGATCTCACTGTGGAAATAAGTGCAGACAGAGACAACTTCAGGTTCCACAGATATAGCAGCGATGACTGTGTCTTCCACTACTTTTTGATGAGAAGATGTGAGTCTGGATAACGCATCTGCTAATTTTGCTGCCTGGTTGGTACTTTATAGAAAAGTCATAATCTAAAAACATAGTTGCCATTTTTGTAAGTGGTTTGCTGTATGAACTGGAATTCTTTTCCTGGAACCAAAAATACTTGTTAATTGCTTTGTTGTTGCATCATTGTTGTTGTCTCGTTTTCGATTTATTAGTCGATTGTAAATTGACAATTCCAGCATATTTGACAAAATCGTATGTAGCCTTTTTCTTTAATTGCAAACAATTGTAACGAATATTAAAGATGCTGACACACCAAAAATGTCTGATAACTGTGCTATCACTTCATCAAATATGAAATCTCCGGGTTTTTTCTGGAAGGATGAAGTTTGAATATCTTTCATGTTCTGCTGTGCCCAGCTTGCGAAGTAATAAACATACTCTCTCTGCGGCGTTCACAGATGCGAACTCGTGTTGTCTGGTGATAATTCTCTTAACATTTCATTCAATTGCTGTTATGTATAAAATTTTGTATAGCCATATCTATTGTTGTTTTTCTTTCCTCTAGACTTTTCCTCATCCATACTGATATATAAAATTATTTCGTATGCATATATACATGTATTATTGTAAGATAATATAATATATTACACATATATTTTTTCTGTATATACTTCAATAGTGCTCAGTACATCAGCAGAGCTTAATATAAAATATATTTATTGAATCCGATTAGTTACTTTTTATAAACACAATGTATAAAAACAATCACAAACCACACATCAGTACATTGAGCCTAATGATTTTTTTGGTGAATGAAGCATGACTGTTTCTGTGTAGCTTACTTGCCATAAATATTTCATACTAATAAATATATGGAATTTAAAATGGAGGCAGAGAGACCTAGAGACTCAACGTTTGGCCTGTCTTATGCAGGCTTTCTCAAGAGAAATGATCAATGACCATCCCTCTTGAGAAAGCCCGTATAAGACGGGTGAAACATCGAGCCTTTAAATCTCTCCACCTCCATTTTAAATTTCATATCATTAGATTTTATTCATTTTAATAATCGCGCGTGTGTGTGTGTGTGATATATTATATGGAAAAATGCGCGCATGAAAAGTAATATTCTTAAGATTTTATTAAACCTGGAAAAGTAAAGGACAAGAAATTCAACCTGGAAAAGTAAAGAACAAGATATTCTAGTAAAGTAAAAAATAAGAATTTTTTAGACTTAAAATATTGCAGCTAAAAATAAAATTTGAATATTGATAAATATTTTATTTATTATTTGCATATGTTGTTGTTTATTGTTGAGTTAGAAAGGGTGTCAGTCGCTGGATTGAACTTATTTCCCCCTATTATTTGCATATATTTATGTAGTGAAAATTGTTTGAATAAAATTAATTCATTAGTTAGTTAGTAGATGGAATTAATAATTTTATAATTTACATAAAAATTAGTAATTTTATTATATCATAATTAGGATCATTTAATTCATTTTTTAGCTGCAATATTTTGCAATATTTGCAATCTTATTTTTTACTTTACTAGAATATCTTGTTCTTTACTTTTCCAGGTTGAATTTCTTGTCCTTTACTTTTCCAGGTTTAATAAAATCTTAAGAATATTACTTTTCATGCGCGCATTTTTCCATATAATCCATGATTTTTCCAGGCATTGCTATTGTATTAATATATAAATTTATAATATTTATTAATGATTGTCAAAAAAAATTAGCTCTCAAACACACATTTATGCAGTATTTATCATTCAATCACAGTAGTTCCGAGCCAGGGTCTCTACCGAGACTGCAGTTCATGAATTCGTGATCTGTATAGAGCGTAAACTAAAAAAAAAGAAGATGGCACTCGGTGTCTTTTTAGATATTGTTGGAGCTTTTGACAACATACCCTTCAGTAGTATGTTCAAGTTGCTACGAGAACTCAATGTGCCACCAGTACTCATCCGATGGATTGAGTATATGGTGAGGCACAAAACAGTTCAAGTAGAACTACTGAGGGCAACTGTTAAAAGGGAAGTAGTTAAATGAACCCCCAAAGTGGGATTTTATCACCTTTACTATGGAACTGTATGCTGAATCCTCTTTTAAAGTTCGGTTTTTTAAATATAAAAAAACGATACACGGGATTGAACCTAAAATCTTTCCACCAACCCCCGGTACTCTAACCGTTACGCTAACATGTCATATTGGCAAAATCGCAGTAAAAAATATTTATATACAAAAAAAGTTATGCAAAATAAAAAAAAGCGTTAGTCACTTATGTACTTACTCTCCTGTTTGTGAACCCACATATTTTGTTGTAACTTTTTTCTACTGAGCCAATTTTCGAAATTTTTTTTTCAAAATGTAGCTAATGAGGTGTTCTATCCAACTATATAACCTGTTTGAAATTTGGTTGCGAACGGAATTAGTGGTGGGGGTTTGAATGTGTCTCGATTCATTTAATTTCGGACTTAAGCATATATTCAACCACTACCGTGGTTGAATTATATATATATATTTCTAGCTGTATCTTCTTGTTGCCTAAGAGTATAAGAAAAAAATAACTGACTTGTTAACAAAAACACAAAAATTATTTTTTTTGATTTGGATTTCATAATCAAATTTTATGAAATAGGAAATTTTAAAGGAGGCAACCCAGTATACTTGCACACAATAACTTCCCTTTAATCTTTTTCACAAAGTAAAGAAAAATGTCTCCACTCTAACATTTTCTTAGCTAGAATAAATATTTTTGGAAAAACTGATAAAATATTCTTGTCACAAATAGTAGAAGGAAAAAACAAAAAATAAACTACTCTGAATCGAGTATCAGTGTGTCAGATTGCTATTGAGGTCTGACTTTGAAAATCTGACAAGATACCTTATATTAATCTATATCGTATTTCTCCTAGTCTGCCTGCTTGTTTGTCTGTCTGTCCATTCCACTTTTTCTCAGAAATTACTGGCCAATCTAGCTAAAATTTTGTATGGACCTTTATGATAAAGTGCAGCAGACTAAGTATTATGGTATCTGTTCAATGCACAATTAGGAATTGATATGGATTAGTATTTAATGCAAAAATAGACACACATTTAACCATATTTGACCATCTATTTGATATAAAGTATTTATTCTAAATCAACGGACTATAACTTTTGCCTGTTTTTCCAACCATAGCTTTGAGCCCCTGGAGGGGCATAGGCCATCCACAACTTCGTAGATGTTTTTGTAGCAAGAAGTTCTTTTTTCGGGGTAAGGGTGCTGGCCCCACGCCCAACCTTCACAGAAGGTACATACAGCACCTCGCATTCCAAAATGGTCACCCATCTGGTACTGGCCAGGCTCAACATTGCTTAACTTCGGTGATCTGGTGAGAACCGGTGTGTCAATGTGCCGTACTTTGCCTGTTTTTAACTTTTGCTAAAGTTCTATTTTAACCAATGTGACCTTCAGCCTTCTCCAAGGTGTATGGCTTATATATATATATATATATATATATATATATATATATATATATATATATATATATACACGCTGATATTTTTTAATATTTAAATGTGATGCATGTTGGTTATTCATGCATATGAATTAGCAATGCATCTGGAAGTTGGAAGGCACATTGACTGAAGTGTGTGTGTGTTATTTAAAACGAAAATGTAAACTCTTCATAAAAAAAAGTAAATAATGTCGGTTAATATTGTCTGCTGAACCTTTTATAATGCTTTTATCACATTTTTAATTTTGTATAAGGATTTTCATCTGATTAACAAAGAGTGTTAATATACACATTATGATCTTTTTATTCTTTTGTTGGTTGGTGTTGTATAACTAAGGGATTAAGTGTGAAAATCTGAGAATTGAATAAAACAAGCTCTTTTACTAATACGGTAGCAAAAAGTTAGTCGAACTAATCTCTCTCTCTCTCATCAGGAATATCGTAGCTAGAGATAAAAGATGCCAGAGAGTTCATTTAGTTTTTGTTTGTCAACTTGCGTTCGAAAACCTCCAAAAATATAACTAAGCTTATGTTGTCTTTCACAGCGGAAAATGTTTATACCTAAAAAGATATTTACAAAAAACAAACTTTTTTTTTTAATAAATATTCTCTCTTAAAAAAATACAATACAGTGATCTTTTTCTTTAAAATTTTAATATTTTTAACACCGTGACAAATCTAAGTTGAAAATCTTTGTAAAAGTAAATAAAATAGAAACACAAGTGTGTGTGTGTGTGTGTGTGTATATATATATATATATATATATATATATATATATATATATATATAATCCTTAAAGACTGAAGCGTTATTGTACATTTTTCTGGCTTAAGAGAATATTAAAAAAAAAAAAAAAAAAAAAAAATTGAGTTTAATTTTTGTAATAGGTATAGACCTACAAATACAATATTTTCTGCTGAGGAGATCACTTCAGTCGAAGTTGCTTGAAATTAGTCGTACATTAATCATGACTAATTTAGTTGTATATGAATAGTAAAACTGCTACCAACATGAAGAAATTTAAATGTAATATAACCAAGCATCGTGTTGCTCAACTCCCCCTACAATTGCCTTTTTATTATTCTAGCCCCTATCACAGTAGTGCCTTATCTTTCAGTGGCAATCTGATTTCTTTTGGTAAACGAAAATTTAAAACAAAAACGAATATTGGTTTGAGCCATGGTGACCATTTGACTGGATAGGATTAGCCAACTATGCAATAGTTATTTTCTGCATTCATGTTTGTTTTGTTTCTATCATAGGGTCGGAGTCTGCAATTTTTGTCAGCCTAACTTTTTAAAACACTGAAGAGTCTTCGTTTCTTTTTTTTTTTTTTTTTTTTTTTCTTAACTGACTAAGTTGGAGTTTGAATTTACTTGGCTAACTCCCTATTTTTGAATATAACAAATATCATTTCTGGCCAACCTATTGTAAGTATCTACTTGTATACATTACATCATGATGAGAATACGTATTCACAAGAAACAATCATAAAAAGTACTTTGGTTCTTGGATTTGTGGTAACACTGCCAACAAATAGATGGTAATAAAGATATATTCACCTACTGTGAATGATCATAAATCTGTCCACAACTTTGTTTAAGCAATTTTTTGCATCATGAATACACATCTATCTCAAAAGTAAAGCATCCAATTTTTTTTAAACTCAAAATATTGAAGAGCTACGAAGACAGGAGTGGTACCATTAAAACGGGTGACTTTTTTTGGTTTCAGAATTTATTTTTCTATATAGTCATCACCATTCTCAATGCACTTTTTGAAATTCAATGACGCATCTCTGCTTCTGACACATGTCTATGACAAGGGTTTTTTGCTTACTCTTACACCATCAATATCTGCAACAAAGAGATGAAACTTTCAGGTCATGAATAGATAAGTTCAGTCATCATATTAATGCAATTAGCAATCCCCTCTGATCAATTTGGGTGAAATAGAAAAAAAAATAATAGGAGGCATTACTTTTGGGATGCTCCTCTTAAATTATAAGTAAATAACCCCCACCCACCCACACATCCTGTGTGTGATGAGAGCCGAATCCTTTAGAAAAATCTTTTATTTCTGTTTTCACAGATTTATTAATAAAATATTGATATACAGAACAAATTACCCAGCATTGTCCAATAGTGTATTTACCTTTAATTCGTTTTTTTCTTTTTAAATTTATTTTAAAAAAATTTTTTATTTAAACTTTTGGTTTTTATTTTTCTTAAGATTATTTTTTGTTTGAATAAAAGGAAAGTAAGTCTGTATTGACAAATACAAAGTTACATACTCTTTTTGAAGATAGTGGTCATTTGAAAATAATTCCTACCTAGATAAAGTAATTTTTTAAATGAATTAAATGGGATCTTTTTCTTAACATGATGCAACAATCAACAAAAAATCTCTGGCAAATCGGAATCAAATATTTTTGTCAGAGGAAAACTATTGATGACTAATAAACGTTCAAGTGATTGATTTTACTTCACTTGTTCTCAAAAATGCTCTCTTTATTCTTTAATTTTACTATTATTTCTGAATTGATCCAATCTATATATCTATAAAAGTGAACGTGTCTGTCTGTCTGTCTGTGTACATTTCCCTACGCAATAACTCTGTCAATTTTTAGTCTATAGACTCGAAATTTGAAATACCGGGTACTGAGATTTGGGAAAATCGATGTGACGGGTGTCAGCCAGAAATTTGGCTGTTAAGGGGTCAAATTTCAACGATTTGACCTTTAAGAACTCTACCAAACTCCTCCGACAATTTTGGGTCTAGACACTTGAAATTTTAGATATAGGTTCCTTGAACCTGGATCTAATTTAATAAAGTGATTTGAGCCCGAAACTATAAATTTTAAGGGGTCATAATAGGGGTCAAATTAAAAAAGAAATTTACTCTTTTTTTTTTTTTTTGCTCAGCATACACCTCCAAACACCCGGGCAACGCCGGGCTGAAATGCTAGTTTAATATAAAAATGTTCTTAATCTTATCTAACAACTTTGTTCCAAAATATATTACTCTATCAGCAAAAGTTAGAATTGGTTTTTGAAATTTGGCATGACAGTAAATTACCAGATTGAAGAGAAATGTTTTTAAAATATCATTACTTCATATTTCGTATGAATTCTTGCATGGAAAGTAAGTGTGATATGTTGTATGGTATTGCCTGCACCAAAGTCCGGTAGACTCACAGCACATTACCAAAACCGAAAGATGATGATAGCAATAAATAATTATAAACAGTCAATTAGAATACAAATAAATAATATCTAATAAGTAGCAATATTACACATCTAAAACAATATTAGGTTTAAACTTCCAACATTCATACTAGAATTTCTTTACATGATTAAAGCTGTTGATTAATAATCATTTCTAAATGACAATCTTATGGGGGTATTAAATGTTTGATCCTTACTACAGGTGATAACTAAGAATAACGTTTCTGAATTTTTGAGATGAGGATTGGTTATTTGGATTCTTTGAACTACTGTTCTCATCTCGAATGTTATTTTCACAACGGTTCAGTTGCTGTAACCTCCGACCTTCAGGTGTATCTTGTCGACCTCTGGACTTAGGAATCTATACAGAATTACAAATGGAACTCTTTATTTACTACTTGTGGGTAGCATGCTCTCATTCTGTCAGCCATGACTGGATAGAGGTCCTAAATAATTCGCAATTGTATTTTTTGATCACCCACACTTGAACCTTCAATTGAACCTTCAACCTTCAGGAGACTTTTACAATTGATTTTTTCCAAGTTATATTCTAAAGGTTGAAGGTTCAGTTATCAGTGTCGGTGACCAAAAAATACAATTGCAAATTATTTAGGACCTTTATCCAGTCATGGTTGATGGAATGAGAGCATGCTACCTTGTGAAGTAAATTTCGTCCAGATTCCTGAAGGTTACATCAACTGAAACATTGTTAAAATGACATTCAAGATGAGAACAGTAGTCCAAAGAATCCAAATAATATGAACTAAAAATAAGTTAATAATTAACAGATATCTGTTCCAAATATACATTGTTTGCTAACCTAGAAAATAGTATGACAAATGAACACATGCTACGGTGTTCTGCACCCCAAAGAAGAAGCGAGATGGTATTGCAAAAATAGAATAGGTACTCCACTACTCTCCTCTGGATTGAGCATTGAAAGATTGTACATTAGTTTGAAATAGTATAATAAACTGCATTAATCCTCTTAACGAATTGCAATAAGTCTAACACTTCTTTCAATAGCAAACGATATTAGACATTCTTCCATTTAAGCAAACATTGCTAAAATATTTTTTTGATTAATCACTCAGAGGGTTAAAAGATAGACAACAGTGCATTAAAAGAACTGTTATTATAATTTCGGCATCACAGATACTAAATCTCCATTAGTAATATAAGATAATTAGTAGGTCACCTGGCATTACCCGGTTGTAAAATGCAATTAAATATATTTCAATTCATGCAGATTTCCTATTATAGAGCCAATTCTCTATTCATTATTATATTGTACCCAATATATACTAGTGATTTCAACAGTTTAAAAGAAATATATAACTTGGGTGCCACCAGTCAGAATCAAAACATTTAGCTCTCTAGCAATATGACCTAAGACACATGGTTTTCAAAATTTTAAAAATTAACATAGCTAAAAACCAAATCAAATTTGTTTCACAGGTCCAAATACTCCATATATCAAGTTTTAAGTCTGTAGACAAAAAATTAACAGTAGTTTGGTAGAGACAGTTCTACACACATACAAACAAGGTCACTTATTATCAACAATATAATAAAAGCATTCTATTGAATTAGGTAGGAAAAATTCTTGATATGTGGGTGAGGGCATTCTAAAATTATAAAACTACAATTACTGTTACTACTAAAAATATTTATAACAGTAATAATAATATAAAAAGTAAAGACTTATTGGTTGCAGACTGATTGGATAGGATTGCACTATTTGTCATAAAGAGATCCTTGGATGGCAGATGTAGTAACATGAATACTAATGATGATGCTTAAATAAACTTTTGCAGAAGCAAAATCTAAAACACAATTTGGGCCAATTCCGATCTAGTTAAAAAAAGAATTGAATAGAAATGCACATCTACATATTTATCAGGACCCAAAGGAATATCTTTCAAGGAATTAAGCATTAAAAAAAAGAAGACATAAACACAGAAAGAAAATGTAATATTTGTCACAGATAGTTTCTATTTTGGCAGATTCGGCACCCACTTTTTTAGAGTACAGTGAGAATGTTTTCTTAGACCGAGTGGCATTTCTCTTTTATCTCTGAAGCTAACAAGAGAACACAAAACTCCGAAAGACACATTAGCTGTTATTCAGCAGAAACTGTGAGATGTAGATTTGGCAGAAAGCCTACAGTGGCTCCACTAACCAACCCGGCCATTTTATTTATTTTCTTCATCCTCTCTTTCCATCTAATATACACTTCTCTTTTATTATTATTACTGCTACTACTACTACTACTACTACTGTTATTTTTTTGTTTTTCTTTCTCGCTCTTTTTCTTATTTTTCTTATGTCTTATTTGTCTTGTTATTTTTGTTCTTTTCCTTCTTTTTACTGATGTTATTGCTGCTGTTTATTTGTTATAGTTCCTAGAAAAGCGATAATACGATATTGAATTTGAACTTATCGTTCTAGTCTAAAATAAAATGTGTTATTTCTTGTTGCTATTGGTGACCGGATACTTTTCAAGGCGCAGGGTTCTGGTCAGCATTGGTTAACAAAAACTGGTTCAATACAGACGCCATTATTTTCTGTGCATCAAACTTGTTCATCTTGCATTCCTACCATGGCATTACTAAATTAATACAAAACAAGCCTATTACATATATTACTAATAGAGATTTGGTATCTGTCTAAAGTTAAAACTATAATATTGCTTCTTTATTTAAAGCTGTATTTATAGCATTAATATCTTTTAGTACTCAATTTAGTTATACTATTTCAAACTAATGTATGACCTTTAGATGCCTAATGCAGGAGGTAGTGTTCTGTTGTCATAAAACCATCCACTCGGGTATTTTCTCTTCCTTTGGGATTAGGGAGTAGCTTAATATTTCTTGCATTTCATGATGTAGTCCTCCCAGGCATTACTTTTTCTTGGAGGGGAGGGGATTGTACTATCTATTCATTTGTCATATATACTAGCAGATATATGCCCCCCCCTCCTGTCCACTCTGGTCACTTATTTTTGCTGGTTGGTATAATGTAGACAGTTTCTTACAAATATGCACCAAGGAGAAAACTTGAATGCCTACAAGACACTGTCCTCGAATGTCTATGATCTCTCTGTACATAGGTTTGTTAGAACATGAGGATACTTCCCCGACAAGTAAACTCTGACAAAATATTCAAAGTCACATAGTATTTACAGACCAAATAAGATTTTCTCAGTATAGCTACATTGGTTTGAGAAATGGTGCAAATTCCCCAAGTGATGTGACCTATAGTAACAGCACTAGTCCGGATACTTCACAAGACTAGAGGAACTCTTGTCCTAGAATCCGGTAAAACAAAGAGACCAAAAGAAACATATTCTATAACTGATTAAGGAGTAAAATTAATGTTTTTAATTCTTTACTAACCCAACGTTTGGGAGGTAAAGAACTTTAATCAAAATCAAATGTTAGCCCCCTAAAAAAAACATATTTGAAAAATTTAAGTGAAGTAAAATGAAGCAAAAAGACAAGAACTTTTAATTAAACCATGTTAATATCTTATATAATACTTTTAATAAATATTGGTATATTAAACTTTTGATAAATATTGGTATATTAAACTTTTGATAAATATTGGTATATTAAACTTTTGATAAATATTGGTATATTAAACTTTTGATAAATATTGGTATATTAAACTTTTGATAAATATTGGTATATTAAACTTTTGATAAATATTGGTATATTAAACTTTTGATAAATATTGGTATATTAAACTTTTGATAAATATTGGTATATTAAACTTTTGATAAATATTGGTATATTAAACTTTTGATAAATATTGGTATATTAAACTTTTGATAAATATTGGTATATTAAACTTTTGATAAATATTGGTATATTAAACTTTTGATAAATATTGGTATATTAAACTTTTGATAAATATTGGTATATTAAACTTTTGATAAATATTGGTATATTAAACTTTTGATAAATATTGGTATATTAAACTTTTGATAAATATTGGTATATTAAACTTTTGATAAATATTGGTATATTAAACTTTTGATAAATATTGGTATATTAAACTTTTGATAAATATTGGTATATTAAACTTTTGATAAATATTGGTATATTAAACTTTTGATAAATATTGGTATATTAAACTTTTGATAAATATTGGTATATAAAACTTTTGATAAATATTGGTATATAAAACTTTTGATAAATATTGGTATATAAAACTTTTGATAAATATTGGTATATAAAACTTTTGATAAATATTGGTATATAAAACTTTTGATAAATATTGGTATATAAAACTTTTGATAAATATTGGTATATAAAACTTTTGATAAATATTGGTATATAAAACTTTTGATAAATATTGGTATATAAAACTTTTGATAAATATTGGTATATTAAACTTTTGATAAATATTGGTATATTAAACTTTTGATAAATATTGGTATATTAAACTTTTGATAAATATTGGTATATTAAACTTTTGATAAATATTGGTATATTAAACTTTTGATAAATATTGGTATATTAAACTTTTGATAAATATTGGTATATTCAACTTTGAATAAATATTGGTATATTCAACTTTGAATAAATATTGGTATATTCAACTTTGAATAAATATTGGTATATTAAACTTTGAATAAATATTGGTATATTAAACTTTGAATAAATATTGGTATATTAAACTTTGAATAAATATTGGTATATTAAACTTTGAATAAATATTCGTATATTAAACTTTGAATAAATATTGGTATATTAAACTTTGAATAAATATTCGTATATTAAACTTTGAATAAATATTCGTATATTAAACTTTGAATAAATATTCGTATATTAAACTTTGAATAAATATTCGTATATTAAACTTTGAATAAATATTCGTATATTAAACTTTGAATAAATATTCGTATATTAAACTTTGAATAAATATTCGTATATTAAACTTTGAATAAATATTCGTATTTTTAACTTTTAATAAATATTCGTATTTTAAACTTTAAACTTTAAATAAATATTTGTATATTAAATTACTATATATACCTGGCATTGGCTGGGATGTAATGAGTAATTTAAAAAATTTTATGTGGTCATTAGGTAGATAACTTTTATTATATTCTTCAATCTAAAATATAAGTTATCTCCCTTGGTGATTTTATTTTTAGGTGATTATTTAAAAATCCTTCATATTAGTAGTCATTTGGGATGAACTAAGTAATTTTTCAATATAGCAAAACATTTCTGATACTAAGTCGCTACATATCAAGACTAAATACCATTCAATAATACAGGCTAATATGATAAATGGATTGTCAGTTGAATAATGAATGAAATAAACAAAATTTGATAACTTATAAGACATGTTATTATATTGCCAACACAGTACAACAATAAGAAAAGAAAATTGATTATTAGGAAGCAAAGTTTGATTTATCAGCTTAAATGCTATTTGGGTCTGACTTTAAAAATCTGAATGTAATAAACAATGGCGATTGACAGTCTTGTCGAAAGCAGTCACTAGTTCATCCTGATTTTACTTTCACTACACACAATTAGTAATTATTTCATTACATCTGAAGACTTTATGCCAAATTTGGTGCAGTTCTACTTCTTTTGCAACTTATAAATGCTTATAAGTAGTGGTAGTAGTAATAATATTAATAGTTGATGCCCCCATTCAGTTTCAAGAGGCAATGGACATCCCCTGTAAAAGTAGTTACGCATGTAATTGTGAGCCAAGCGTGGCACACTTTCCAACCATACCTCTCCTCTGAATCGGCACTGCTTGGGTCCAGTGGCAAGAAGAGATCTAAGACTGACTGGAAATAATGACAAAATAAGCAGAGAGCACATACACCACCTGGAAATCCCAAATAGTCGCCCATTTTAGTACTGACCAGGCTCAACATTGCTTAACTTCGGTGATCTGATGAGAACCGGTGTGTCGATGAGATTATGCTGTACAATATCAATATTAATAGTAATATTAGGTATTCTCCCTCCCCCTCTGCTCTGGATCATCCAACATTGCTCCAGACATGGCACGAAACTGACATTTGCGCACTTAGACGAGATGTTCGCTCTTTGAACACCCAACTATGCTAACATCTATCTTCCTTAACTTTTTCGGTGCTAATGCACTTACTGATCCATGCTATTTTTTAAATCATATTTCCAAGTTTAATTAAAGTTTTATGATATGTTTTTTTATTCAATTGTAAGGTTAAAGTACAGAATAGGTACAAAACATCTTCTCCTCTCCATGTTAAGAATGGCTTTTTAAATAATAACGTTATTATTTCAGCACAGATCAATAAGTGCATGAGTACCACTTTTTCTACCATTTTTTTTTGTGTAATTTATTTCCTAAGCCTGTTAACTACTCTTATTTTTTCTCTAATATATATATATATATATATATATATACTTCAGAATAGTTTTTATTTAACAATCAGTTGTTATGGAAACGTGAGATTGTAGGTTTACAAAATATTACTGGCAGTAATATTCTATACGTTATCCCATCTAAACAAGAATTGCTCGATATGCCCGATTCGGATATCTACACAGCTATGCGGATTACCCAATATATAACTTGGACCTTATTACCAAACGGATGTAAAGAACGTATAACATGGATTTTACCAAGCAAGCTGGGTCTAAAAAAACATTCATATCCTTTTTCTGCAAATCCTCCTACTACAGGACTTCTGATAAATTTATTATTTTGACTTTGACTTTCCATGTCTCACTGACTTTAGCAAATAGGGTGCATACCTTTATAAGTATTTGCTAATATTTTCTCTCCTCTGATGAGATGGTAGACATCGAAACCCTATAGGTTAAGGGGATTAATTTTCTAAAGCATTCTTTGTCTTGCTTAGAATAATAAAAATTCTTTGATATGAAACTCAATCACTTCATTTCATTTCAATGAGAGTTTTTTGAAATTCATTGAATTACAATTTAATTTATATATATATATATATATATATATATATATATATATATATATATATATATATATATAAATTAAATTGTAATTCAATATAAATTAAATAAATTAAATTGTAATTCATCCAAGAAATACTAGTCTGTGGAACACAATACAACAGTCGTTTTTAAGTTCAATGTTAACAAATTCTTTCTTTCTACAAGGTCAATATTTGGTTCTGGTTCATAAATTCTTTTGGTAGATTTTTGCAACATCTTTAGAATGATAAAATCTACTTCAATTAATTCCTTTCAGAAAAAATACTTTAAGCAGATCAGAATTATTTTTACTCTTTACTTTCGGCAGTAGCAGCTCCAACACAAGTATGTAGTGCAGGTGTCGCAGCACAACCCTAACACACCGATCTAGCAAAAAATTGCGAATGTTTTCCACTTATCTGGACCACTGCCATCGGTGAGTGATACAAAACAGAGATTCATTTGTGGAAATCCTATTTAAAACAGTCAATTTAAAATAGATGCCAAGAAGCGATGGTCAACTCTGTCAATAACCTTGGACTGATTCAAATTGAATAATGCAGCCTCTGTGTCATCTTGTATTTTCTCTAGGATTATACAAATATGATGCAAGTTATTCTGGATCGATTTCCCCTTCATAGCATAGTTCTGGGTTTGATCAGTACTCTATAACACTGTGCTTAACATAAACCTGTAATTGTACAGTTTCTCCCCATTATATTTGTCCTGCTTCTTCAGCAATGTGATCACTCCTTTGAAGACTTGTCCTGGGATAAACCCTCATTAAATCAATGGTGAATACATCCATCAGAATCGTACAAGTGTGTACAATAGCCTCAAATACAATTTGTAGCGGAGATCATTAAATCTCACTGATTTGTTGCAGTCCACTTGCTTTAATGCAGCCAAAACCTTACATTCTGTAATCCTGTCTTTGTAACAGCTACTCTAGCCACATTGAGGCAAAAAGAGTCGGCTAAATAGTTGCCAAAGTACTCAAGAAGGTGGTTGGGCATTTTAGCGAAGTACTCCTCTAAATTCTAAAATCCCTTACAGATCTCCCAAGTAGATACGAAGGTTGATCCGAGTGCTGAAAACTTCCTTAGAGCCATGTCAGAATTCACAACTTCATTGGAAACTTTCCTTAATCTAACACTACTTGATCCTTGTAAGTCTTGTATCGAGCAAGAAGGCATTCAACTTCGAGTAACTAGCTAGTGTTGGCCTATTTTCTTAGTTCAACTAGGGCATAACAAGTTTATGGTCTAATTAATCTAGCTAGTGAAATGTAGGACTCCATATAAAGTCTATATCCATTCTTCTAGCATCCTATCCAAATAAGTATTTGTTTAGGAAGGCATACTATTTGTCTATGTCCACATCTCCACAAAATCTGCAGACAAGATTGCATATAACCAGGCTAGTCTTACACCTCTCTTTACCTTGGTTACATTTTATTCTAGTCAAAAGGCCAAGGAACCATAAAAATATGTAGCTAGGTAGTTTTAAAGGAATGGGGAAAAAATGATGTAATCTATTATTGTGATATCTTTTAATGTGGTAGGTAGTTTGGTATCTGGAAACAGTGAGCAGGAGAAGAATTTCAAAGGCAAGCAGTCCCAGGAAAGAAGCTGTAAGAGTAGAAAATATTCTGGCATCTAGGTACCTCTACACAGAAATGGGTGTGATTTTGCTACTGGGTGAGTCTGGGATATTTATGTTGAAGGATTAAGAGTGCAACAAATTCTGTTGTCATATGACCGTCCCCTCAGGAATTACTTCCTCTTTTTTTTTAAGAAGGGGGTAATCCTCCCAGGTATTACATCCTCCTTCAGGGGAGGGGTTAATGGAGTATCTGTTCTATTGCCATCACACAGCACTCAGTCATTACCTTTTATGGTGTGATCCTCCCAGATATTGCCTCAACCTTTTTTTTTGGGGGGGGGATCCAGTAGAGTATATGTTCATTTCTCATTATACCGTCCTTCAAAGGTTATCCTCTCCTTTAAGGTGGGGAAAGTAGTGTACTATCTGTGATGTCATATCATCTTGTCAGGTATTATCTCCTCTTTTGGGAGCCAGTGTAGTATATGTATATTCACCAAGCTAGTAAAAAATCTATACAACCATAAGGAGCATATTTTTGCCAGTGCATATATACTGAGCATGAAATAAATTATTTACAGAAATATTCATAATATGCTTGTAGCAGAGAAAGCGGCTCACCTATACAAAGAAAACTGCCATGCATTGTGTGTGTGTGTGTGTTAGGTATCATTTAATCAAAAGGAAATAATCCTAGACTTTCAGAAATGTGCATACAAATTCTTCACTCTTCATGCTCGATTGCATAACCAATTAGTAGAGTCTAAGGTTCTATAAAAACAGACACTTTTGAGTTCATGGCAGTTCATGTTTTACATGTTCGATGTCTGCTGGAGGTCATGCTGGTTATTAGTGCTGTCCTTTAATGGTTTACTCTATTTGTTAATCTGTTGGTGTTTTTCGATATATGAAGGTTGTTTTGTCACTGTGATTCTCTCACCGTCCAATGAAAAACAAGGTAGCATTGTTACTTTAAACTCACTTTCATTCAAATACTTTCTCAAAATAAATGAACAAAAAGAAAAAAAAAAACAGATCTGTTTGCTTCTCCTTAACTGATTTAGAATCAAATATATTTTGCTATCTTAACTTTTGCTCCCCCCCCCCAAACAAGGCATATTGCCACTGAATTGTAAGGGACTATTATGATAGAAGTCAGATTTAGACGGAGGGGGGGGGACTTGAATGGGTTGTGCAGTAACATGTTTGTTCACATTACACTTAAATTTCTGAAGGTTGATACAATGATGGAAACAGGAGAGGGATTTCAAATGTCAGTAGTCTGAGGAAAGAAGTTATTGAAGTAGAAAATATTCTGGCATCTAAGTACCTCTGCAGAGAAAGTGGTGTGATTTTGCTACTACTTGAGTCGGGAATATTTATATTGAGGGAGAAGCTAAAAGTGTCTTATCCTGCCTTGACAGAGTTCAAAATAGACTTTGTAGCCTAGTAGAGGATGCCCTTTTTTTCTTTCCTGCAACCTCTTTCCCACAGAAGAAACATTGTGAGCCTCTCTGCTCTATCGTTATTTTCATAGCAAGTGCTCGTCTGAGCTCCAATCTATAGGCCCCCCCCCCTGCCAAATTTTCATGAAAAACACTCGTCTAGCTGAAAACACTATCAATAATTTCCCCCACTATTTATCTGTGCCTAAACCTAAACGCGGATCCCATGAACAAAGCTTTTTTCTTAGAACTGTACGCCTATGGAACTCTTCTGTTTTCCTGCTTTCCAGCTGACTACAATATGGTCATCTTCAAGTCCAATGTAAACAAGTTCTTGATAAGCTGTTAAGTAATCCAATTTACCAAATTTCCACTACTAACAATTTCTGCAATATTGTCCCATTGACTACTGTACACTCATTAACCTTTCTCCTCGAGTGGGCTCCGGGTCTTGATAAGTGGTGACTCCTATGTAAACAAACAAACAAAAAGTAAAAGTGCAGTAAGTTCATTGGAGCACATTCCATGGAAATACTTGTAAAACAACGCAGATGAAATCAGTTTTAAGTGACGGCTTTTGGAGATTGAAGTTTCAATTTTCAATATGAGCAATATAGTAATACAATTATAAATTAAGACTTCTACCTGG
Source organism: Euprymna scolopes (assembly GCF_053919585.1). Lineage (NCBI taxonomy): Eukaryota > Metazoa > Mollusca > Cephalopoda > Sepiida > Sepiolidae > Euprymna > Euprymna scolopes. Next base: position 62,438,963 of record NC_136506.1, on the reverse strand, counting down.
TCATTTCTGACAGAACGAGAGCAAGCTAACCATGTGAATTGAATAAAGATTCCATTCAGAATTTCATCCAGATTCACAAATTTGACTGTGCAGCTGAACGTCAGAGGTTACATTGGCTGAAACGTTGTGAGAATAAGATCCAAGATGAGAACAGTAGTCCATACAAGACAAATGATCAATCCTCATTTAAAAAATTCTGAAACATAATAAACATTCTTAAGATAGTGTGAACCTGTCTAGGAACAGGTATTTTACTATTGCAAACTGAAGCTATGGATTTTAATTTGATGGCAAGTAACAAGACAGTTGCTTGTTCATATGTCGGCACTTTGCTATTATTTCAGATTTTTTATTTGACAGTGGGAAGCATTATTTCCATGTTAAGTGCCCACTTGTCTTTTTTATATTGATAGTTACATTCAGTTACGCATTTAATAAATTATGATTATTTTTTAAATGCATCTCTGAGAAGCTTTGTTTATTAGTCACACACTAGTTTCATTTTTTCAGATGCAGATTTAGAGGACGTATATTATGATGCATCCAAGCACTTTCAGTCAGTTTGTCATCCTGAAGCATTTTCTTTAGTCAGTCATCAGGCGATGGAATGGAATGCATCTTAAGAATACATCTGCTTGTTTCTGAATTTGTGACATGAGAATTGATGATTTGTATTATTTGGTTTGTCTAGAGTACCATTTTTATCTAGGATGTTATTCTCATAACTGTAGTTGTCATCAGATCAACGAAGTTACTCAATGTTGAGTCTGGTTGGTACCAGATGGGTGACTATTTGGGAATTCTAGGTGCTGTATGTGCTCTCCGCTTATCTCGGCATTTGTTTCCAGTGATCCTGTACATACACTTCACTTGCCACTGGTATTTAACAATGTTTATTCAGGAGAGGCGTGGTTGGAGATTGCGCACCTCCTGCCACAAAAATTTAATGCGCAGGCACCCCTACGTGGGTATCCATAGTCTGTCAAAGACTGAAGGAGCCTGTATTCTCACAATATATCAGCCAATGTAATCTTTGACCTTCTTTTAGGTGCATCTTGTCAAACTCTGGAATCTGTACAGAATTTTCAACTGGATTCATTTATTTAATCCATGAAGATAGCTTGATCTCATTCTATCATTCATGTGCAGGTAAAAGTTTTAATTAATTTATAATTGTATTTTTAGTATTGTCCACACTGAGGTGATTGAAAGTTGCTATGGCCAGATGGGTCTACAAAACCAACTCAATGTTGATAGGTGGATGGAACGATGCATATGATGTTTTGTCTGCCCTCTATTACCCAACCAGTTGAGCTTAAAAGATCTTGCAGAGTACAATAATAATAATGCAAAGAACTATGTAAAAAACAAAGGGGGGGGAGTATTGTTGTATGGTCACATGCTTCAAAGACCTGCAAAGAAGACTAATGGAGTTGAGGTTCAGTTCATTGTTCAGAAAATTAAATTAAAAATTTTCTTATCTTTTAATGAATGAGACGTTTGTATTTATTTATATACTAGCGAGGGGTACCCGGCGTTGCCCGGGTGTTTGTAGGTGTGTGTGAAAAAAAACCGTAAGCCTTGACGCGCATAGTAAAAAAAAAACAGGTGCCCGTGAAAAAAAAAACGAAGCCTTGACGACGTGCAGTTGGAAAATAGTAAAGTGTGAAAAAAAAAACATGTGCGCATTTTTGATTGACATGACGGCGATAGCTATTCAGCAGTTAGCATTTTGTGCGGGGCAGTTTTTAATGAGGTCAATAAATGGGTTTGTTTGTTTTTTAAAAACCCGCTCCCTCGTCTCGAAATTAAAGCTACCATCTGATATGACGAAGTCGACATTGACCAAACGTTACTTAGCTCTCTAGAGACCACTGGCTCTGGGCCTGTGATTAGAGTTGAGTTTCGCTTTTTGTTTATACCGAAAACCGAATGTAATGCGTGCCGATGCGGGAAATGTTGAATAATTAACATTTGAAAGTCAATAAAATTAAATAGACAGGCGAGCTCCGTGGTTAAGTGTGAGATATTACAATTTATAGACGATATAAAAAGTTTTAAGAAGTTGTGAAGCGAGCGAGCGCTTCTCTGAAAGAAGCCTTTTGTGGACATCGAGGAAAAGCATACATACATACATACATACATACATACATACATTTTCGCTTTTATATTTATGGAAGATATTCTTCCCTGTACTATTATTTCCTTCTCTCATTCACATTGCTAAAATTCTAACAATTCAAAAATATACAGTATTTTAAAATAACTTTGTCCAATGCACAGGAGCATTTAAAACAAAAAATATCATTTTAGTATTCAAGAAACCATTTAAAAATAAAAATACAAACAAAAAATGTATTTGAATTATCTAGACTACTATTCTTATCTTGGTTGTTAGTTTTCCGTTTCAGCCAATGTAACCTCTAACCTTTACTAATCTTTTCAAATGTAGTAATTTCTGTTAAACTTCAGAACATATACAGAATTTTTAACTGAACCCTCCATTTAATCCACAGTGGTAGATTATTCTTGTTCTGTCAGCCATATGAATTCTTGGTATAACAGAGGGGTATTGAATAAAGACCCATTTTTAGTGACCTTCCTCTGAAGGTTGAAGAGTGAGCTTCACTACAGATAAGAACTACGAATAAAATATTGTTTACCACTTCTACCTGATGATGGCTGATGGAATGAGAACAATTTAACCTGGATTAAATCAGGGTTCAGTTTCAAATTCTATATAGATTTCTGATTTTTAAAAGATGCACCTGAAGAAGATATCTACCTAGCCAGAGACGGATTAATTTGGAAGTTAATTTCTAAAAGTTATCCCATGCATGTCAGCATGTAAAACAAAGGTTAAATATAAATAATCGTATGAGTTGTGATACAACGAAACAGGACTGTATGTCGATGACTAAAATATATTTTATATAGTCCCCCTCCTTGGGTAGAGCACTATCGTAAATAATCTCACTCGCTACTTAATTTGGCTGAAAAATGCGAAGCTCGCGGTTTGTTTACAAACAAACGTTTGAGCACTTTACGAGTGGCGGACGGATGTTTATTTAAATAGACATTCGGACAGATTAGTTGCGGGCACCGCTTCCGTGGTCAAGGGGTAGAATTGCCAACTGTCATCACGACGGTTCTAGGTTCGATCCTCGGCTTGGGATAGGTGCTAGTCTAGCGGCACTGATGAGTTGTGATACAACGAAACAGGACTGTATGTCGATGACTAAAATATATTTTATTAATACGATTAATACGAGTGTCTTATTTTCTGTGACACGCTTACATCTGAATTGTTTGTTATGTACTCCCATTTCTTGTAATAAATAATTTTACCAAGAATTCTTCATAAGTTTTGGTTTCGGTTTTGATTATAGCTGATGGCATTCAAGTCATTTCATTTTTTATAAATAATTTTACTAAGAATTCTTCATAATTTTGGTTTTGGTTTCGATTATAACTGATGGCACTTAAGTCATCTATTTTTTTATAAATAATTTTACTAAGAATTTCTCCTAAGTTTTGGTTTCCATTATCGCTAATGAAACTCCAATAATCTATTTTTAAAAATAATTTTATCAAGAATTCAAGTTTCTGTTTCAATTTTAGCTGATGATGCCTTAGTAATCTATTTTTTTATAAATAATTTTATCAAGAATTCTTCATAAGTTTTGGTTTCGATTATAGCTGAAGGAACTAAAGTTATATATATTCATAAGTTTGGGATTCGGTTTCAATTCAAGCTGATGAATCCCAGTCATCCAAGTTTTGGTTTCGGTTATGGCTGAAGGAACTCAAGTTATATATATATACATATATTTTTTTCATAAGATTTTATTTCGGTTTTGATTCAAGCTAATGCACCAAGTCATATGGATATATATTTTTTATTTTTGAAATCACAATTTTATAATATACAAAAATCGATAGAACATTAACTCTATAATAATATATACAAAATCTGCAAGAATTAACATATCATATTTAAGTGTATTTTACGACCTGGCTATGCCGGGCATCCCTGCTAGCTCGGATAATACACATAATACAATGTACTTTTGCAGTTTTAACAAAATAGCTAGAATATCAGTGTCTCCATTTACGCTAAATATCTACAGAATGCCAACATCAATATATTACATATGAACCACTCCCCTGTGGAATTTCCACAGGCACTACTAGTATACAATGATTTTGTAACTGTTTTGAAACAATTTGCCTACCAATGTTTACTCTGGCTATTCATGGATTATTACCATTTATTGCAAATTACTTGGATTAATTTACCAAACTGAAATAAAAAAAAATATTTTTCTGCTATAAAATACTTGATTATTGCTAATACCCCCCCCAATTCTACCCATGAAATCGTTAATAAAATTCACAATCGTTTCTATAACTTAACCATATTTGGTACAAATAGACTTTAGCCTGTGCCTTGCTTGTCATCAAGTTTCAGTTATGAATACCCAACAGTTTTTATTTTATCACCATTTAATGGTATATGAGGGATACTTTGATCTTCACATCAATAAGAAGTGTAATTCTAACTGGGTTTTGTACTCACTGAATCTTCACCCCACCCTGATTTTTTATCTGTAGGGTTATCTCAAAGATAAGATTCATCAAAACAATCATCAGACTATTCCTGTACTAAAGTATGAATCAGGGCAGTACCAAGAGAGTATTGTATGTAGAATCTCATGGTGATAAAACAAAAACTGTTGTCATTTATGATTGAGATTAGTTGCACAAATCCAACGTAGACTTAAGCATATTTGCACTAAATATGTTTGTATTGTAGAAAGGATTGTGAATATTATTAATGATTCCATTAATAATATTTTGGAGGAAGGCATGATGCTTATACTTTACATATTTCTGTATGGAGTGATATTGGTAAATTAATCTTAAAGTTAAGAGAAAGTATACATAAATCTCACACTAAAAATGGCTAAGAAAAAGGAAGCTTGACTAGCCACTAACTGGTGTTAACATTTCACTTCACAACATTGTACATTGACGTAAGTGTTTGCCTTGACTCATATAAAAGCAACTGATTGTAATTGTTCCTGCTCTTTTAACTTTAAACTGAAGACCTCAACCACTAATATTATTTTTCTTTTCAAAGGTGTCTCTGTCTGATGGAATGAGTATAAACAGTAGCTGTTCCCTCAGTGCACCAAAAGTCAAGATTATCGGTGAGTCTTTCCTTTTTAAAGAACTTGTGATTCAAGCACAGTTATGAATGATATCAAGCTAAAGACATGCACACATGCACAATAAGCAAACATCCAAGCAGATTTGTAAGCATCATATGTTCACGCAGAAAATCTTGGAATTAAGTTGTTGGCAACTGATAAAGATGATCAACTTAACACATGCAACGATGATGCCAACTCTTAAATTTTGTACAATTTTGAAGAATTTAAAAATAAAAATCTTATTCACACAGACACAAAAATCTTAAAATTCAGTCTGATCTAAACAAACGAAATAGGTCTGCTGCTGGAATGGAACTGACATCAATAAAGATTGTTAACTTTTGCTACCAAGTTAAGCTGCCCTGATATACGAGGGGTGTGCAATAAGTAATGACCCTGACCCACTTCCCATAGTAGAGCAATGAAACTTGGCACAGTTATTAGTCTTTCTCTACATAGGAACCACCCAGAGTTATGCATTTCTCCCATCGTTTGATGCAGCTCTGGAGACCGTTTTTGTAGAACACCTCAGGTTAGTCCTCCAACCACGACGTGACTTCAGAAATCAAGGCTGCATCATCTGGGAAACGCTTTCCTTTCAAAAACAACTTCATGGCTGGGAAGAGGTGAAAGTCAGAGGGTGTAAGGTCAGGAGAGTAGGGAGGATGGGGGAGGATTTCATAACCATACGCCCGTGCTTCTGCTCTGGCAACATGCAAGTTGTGGACTGGAGCGTTGTCCTGCAGGAAGAGGGTACCTTTGCTGATCTTGCCCCGCCTCTTGATTTTGATAGCTTCCCTTAATTTCCTCAAAAGTGAAGCATAATAGGCTCCTGTGATTGTGGTACTCTTTGCCAGGAAATCTGTCATCACTACTCTGTCCTGATCCCAGAAGACTGTGAGCATGACCTTGCCAGTGGAGGGCTGCACCCTTGCCTTCTTTGGGGGTGGTGAGTCCAAGTGCTTCCACTGCATTGACTGGGCTTTGGTCTCTGGATCATAGTGATGGACCCAGGTTTCATTCTGTGTAATCAGTCTTTTGAAAAACTTTGACTCATCTCCTTGGCACATCTCCAAATTCATCCTCGAGCACTCAACGCGTTCTCGCTTCTGGAATGGTGTCAGCAACCTGGGAATCTATCTGGCACACACCTTATGGATATGCAAATGGTCATGAATGATAGTTTCCACAGACCCTGTACTAATCTTGACATCTTGGGCCATTTGGCGAATAGTAATGCACCAATCTTCCAAAATGGCAGCCTCAACTTGACGGACAGATGCCTCATCAATGGCAGAAGGAGGTGACCAGGTCTGGGAGCTGTTTCCACAGATTTCCAGCCATGTTTGAATTCACGATGCCAGCGTTTTACAAGGTCATATGATAGGGCATTATCATCATAAGTTTCTTTCATTTCATCAAAAGTCTCCTGTGCGTCCTTTCAAATACAAAACCGGAGCACTGCTCGACATTCAACAGGCTCCATTTCACACTTGACTCAGCTCAAACACCTGTAAAACAGAAACTACAATTAGTTCAGAGCTGTAATTTTCCACATAACCCGTAGAGATATAAATCATTGCACATGCAAAATTTCAGCTAGATCAGACAACTGGAAGTGAATCAGAGGCATTACTTATTGCACACCCCTTGTAATCTCCAATTATTGAATATCAACTTGTACCAGACTTTAATAGGTGCTCTGGATCTGGTGACCATGTACTGGACTGTAAGGTGTACTCTGGATCTGGTGACCATGTACTGGACTGTAAGGTGTGTTTTGGATCTGGTGACCTTGTACCAGACTGTAAGGTGTGCTCTGGATCTAGTGACTTTGTACCAGATTGTAACGCGTGCTGTAGATCTGGTGACTTTGTAGCAGATTGTAAGGTGTGCTGTGGATCTGGTGACTTTGTAGCAGATTGTAAGGTGTGCTGTGGATCTGGTGACTTTGTAGCAGATTGTAAGGTGTGCTGTGGATCTGGTGACTTTGTAGCAGATTGTAAGGTGTGCTGTGGATCTGGTGACTTTGTAGCAGATTGTAAGGTGTGCTGTGGATCTGGTGACTTTGTAGCAGATTGTAAGGTGTGGTCTGGATCTGGTGACTTTGTAGCAGATTGTAAGATGTGCATTGGATTTGGATATTTATTTTTTGGATATTTATTTTTTGGATATTTATTTTTTAGATATTTATTTCTTTACTACTTTTTCGTTTTGTTTTATATACTGCAGAATCCTCACAATTTTTTTCTTTCCATAAATGTTTTTAAAATGTTTACGTGGATTCACTTATAAATTAGAATCTACGTTTTATTTGCAGGAGAATGGGTATTTGGTTTAAGGTGTTAATCTACAGATTTGCCATTATTGTTATTAGTAGCATTACGATTATTATTATATGTATCTTGGTTTTTCAAATCAATCTAATAGCCGACCACATCTTTATAAAAATGAAATATAAGTCTTCAGACGTGCCTCTCCACTGTACTGTATATCTGTACTCTATAGCTGACTGGGATAGCTTCCGTACATTCATATCTGATCTACCTCTGCATTCCATGTTTAAAAAGTATGTGTCCTCTATAATATCAGACCTTACTGAATGGTTAATTGTAGGCATAGACAGATTCATACCATCCAAAACATTCCAACAAAAACCTAACAGTCAGCCGTGGTTCTCCCCAAAATGTGCTGCTGCCATCGTGCACAGAAACCACTTTTTCCATAGCTACCAACGTAATAGATATACTGAGGCTAAAGCTGCTTTCAGGACTGCCAGCAACCACTGTAAAAGAGTAATAAAAAATGCAAGAGAGCTATAAGCTCAGTCTGTCAAATCCAAAGTAGCTGAGCAGCGGCTTGGTTCCCACCAGTTTTGGCAAATAGCAAACAGGATCCTGAACAGAAGCGTGCATTCTATCCCAACCATCATCAATGGACCTGAAGTCATAGCATCAGACAAGGCCAGACTATTTGCCAAGAACTTTGCAGCTAATTTTACTCTATGCGACAAAGGCCATCAACTCCCCATATTTCCTCCTATAACAGACAATATGCTATGCAACATACAAATATCTGTGCATGAAGTCGCCAAGCTAATCAAGAACCTTGATTCCAGTATAGCGACTGGCTCTGACAACATTCCAATTATAGTGCTTAAAAAGCTCCAAGCAGAACTTGCCCCCATACTTACAAAACTGTTTAAGCATTGCCTTAAGGAGAAGTGCTTCCCAACACCCTGGAAAACCTCATTAGTATGCCCTGTATTTAAGAATTCAGGTGATAAGTCATCTCCCTCTCAGTACAGACCAATAAGTCTCTTGTGTGTCATGAGTAAGTTGCTGGAATCCATAAAGAAGTAGTCAACCACCTCAGCAGAAATAACCTTCTTAGTGAGATGCAATATGGTTTCCGTTCCACTAGATCTACAGCAGATGTGCTAACGGTTATATCTCATAGGATTAGTGAATCTCTTGACAAAGGCTTCCTTTCTAGGGCAATTGTTCTTTACATATCAAAGGCCTTCAATAAGGTATGGCATAAGGACCTACTTCACAAGATTTCCAGCTACGGAAATGTTTTCTCAATTATTAAATTTCTCTCTGATAGGATCATTAGAGTAGTGGTTGATGGGCACAAATCAGAGGCCCACAGTATTAATGCTGGAGTCCCTCAGGGGTCCATCCTGGGCCCAACTCTCTTCCTGATCTACATCAATGATCTCCCAAAACAAGTACTTAAATCATTCGTTGACATCTATGCTGATGACACGACCATCTATGGTAGCACATCAAAGGCTGTAAATGACAAAATTCTCTCTGATTCTTTCTTCTCTGATCTTGAGCACGTGGTACAGTGGAGGAAGAGGCAGCTGGCTTCTTTTAATGCATCCAAAACCAAGCTCCTATCTTTACATCATCAACGCTCTGATTCCCATCTAGCATCAATTGAAATGGATGGTCCTCGTCTTGGGGAGGCTCCATGTTTTGACAATCTTCTGGGTTTGATCTTTACTCCTGATCTGAAATGGAACACGTACATCAGATCTGTTGCCAAGGTCGCTGGGAGGATGGTGAGATCCTTCTACTGCTCCAGAAGATATCTCTACTGATGCAATTCTCTATCTGTATAAAAGCCAAGTACATCCAAGGATGGAGTATTGCTGCTACATCTGGGCAGGAGCTGCTAAAAACAGACTATCTTGCCTTGACAAAGTACAAAATAGACTCCGTGGCTTTAGTAGGGGATACCTTTTTCTCTTCCCTGCAGCCTCTCTCCCACAGAAGAGACGTTGTGAGCCTGTCTTTGTTTTATCGTTATTTTCATGGCAGGTGCTCGTCTGATCCCCAATCTCTGGTCCCCCCCCCTCGCCAATCTTTCATGAAAAACACCCGTCTGGCTGAAACCATGGTCATTAATTTTCCCCACTCTTTATCTGTGCCTAAATCCAAGCATAGATTCCATGAGCAGAGCTTCTTTCTTAGAAGTGCACGCCTGTGGAACTCTCTTCCGATTGCCTGTTTCCCACCTGACTACAACCTAGATGTCTTCAAGTCCAACATAAACAAATTCCTGATGAACAGCCCCCTTAAGTAAGACACTTTGTCAAATTTCCAATGCTGACGATTACTACGATACTATCCCATTGATTACTGTGCACGCATAAATCCTTATCCCCGAGTGGCTTCCGGGCCTTGATAAGTGGTGAGCACCATGTAAAAAAAGAATTAAAAAATATGAACATTCTTTGATAAAAAAGGCAGAATAGTTTTTAAAAAAACCTTCCTTTCCCGTGTTAAGAATGATTTTCTAAATAGTAATATTATTTAGAAACTCATTCTTTACATGAGAGAGGGCGTTAACTAATCTGTTCCTACACAATACTTGTATTTTGCATATCATTCGTCGACTATTTTCGATTGTTTATGAAAATAGAATTTTGTACATAACAAAATAATACAAATCGACTTTGTTTTAAAAGAAAAAATAATTCAGTTATCTCACGATTTTCAATAAATTGTGAGGAAAATATTTGAGAAAAAATATTTAGAATAATATATGCATGTAATATACTCCACCCCAAGTGCATTTTGCAGGATTTACAAATATGGTTGCTGGTGTCAGGGAATGTGATTTAGAATATCATAGATTATAACTCTCACTAAGTGACTAATTATTTTTCCAACAGAAATATTGGTTCTTACTTTAATCTTTTACCATGAGCAAATTAATTGAAATACAAGATCATCTTAATTTGGAAAAACAAACTCATTCAAAATGTGACCACACGGTGGAATTCAACATATATGTTAAAGAGAAATTTACGACAATGAAAAGCTCTTGTAATGTATACTGTTGATAATAAAATTCCTATCTAAATAACTTACCAATGGGGACATTTTCAAAGAATTGTCCAGTTACTGAGTTCATTTGAAGAAATCACCAAAGAAGCAAGTCACAGAACTTCAATCATATTAATGATAATACCAACAGTTTTAGCTTTGATGTTATTTCTTTCAAAAGCTGTCTAATCTAATTCTCATATTTTTGACTTTAGTGGAATCCTTACCCCTGTTGAACAATTCAATGAATCAATGGAAACAAGATTTTCATCTTATCTAAATGATATAAACTTGTGTCTACTTTCCTAGATCCAAGATTCACATTTAAATTTCAAAAGAATGACATGGAAAACAATAAGAATTGGATTTTACATCTACTTTCTACTGATGATAATGAAGCATAATCAGCAGAATACACAGGTCAAGAAGATAAAAGTGGAAGTAACTTTATCTCTTTCATGCCTGTTTGATGCATTAGCTACAAGTAAGCCTACAGTAACAAATCAAAACTTAACAGGTAGAAACGGAGTTAAACCTGAAGACTACAACAAAAATACAAGAATCGTAATCTAACCCTAAAAGGAGTAAATCTCTTCTGCCTAAGTGCACAAAAGAACAATCATTATGTAGCTTTACCACTACTTGCAAGAGGTGATGATCCATTTCAATGGTGGAGGAAGACACAGGAGAGATCTTACCGAGTAAACTGGCTCCAAAATATTTAAGTGCACCACCTTTATTTGTGGAAAGTGAGAGGCTCTTTAGTACAGGTTGTAATGTGTATGACCCTATGAGGAACAGACTGTGCTCTGAAAATGGATAAACTCTAATGTTTCTACATTGTAACTAAAAAGCATTTAAAGTTTAAATACTGAAGAAACTATGAAAGCAGAGGATGCAGTTAGCAAGTATAGAAAAGGAAGTAGAGCAGCAGCAGGTGCAAAACTTCAGCTAATAGTTATTCACTTAAATAATTATAAATATATTTGTAGTTGGTTTGTAATTTTTTTCCTTATCTAATTGTTTAATGATATTCATTTAAGAATTGGAAATTGTACTTTATATTTTGTAATTTTATTTAATAAAGGCAAACACCATAATAGTAGTCAGATACTTAGCAAATGCCAAGTTAAATTAGCAGTTACTATGTTAATGTGTCAAAGCTATTTTGTGAGTCACTTGGCAGTGATGAAATAGTTTAAATTTAACAAGAAAGAGAAAATGAATTAATCGGCCTATTAATTGGCAAATTGACCGATTACCAATTAATCGGCAAAATGGCAGATTAGGTCTATTATCGGTTACCTTCTGATTAATTAGTACACCTTTCCTCTGCATCATGTGACCTGCACCAGAGTGTAAGGTATGCTCTGGATCTGGTGACTCAAGATGTAGGTCGAGTTCTGGATCTGGTGACCTTGTAACAGACTGTAAGGCGTGCTTTGGATCTGGTGACTTTGTACTAAACTGTAAGGTGTGCTGTGGACAGGGTGAACAGACTGTAAGGTATGCTCTAGATCTGATGACCTTGTACCAGCCTGTAAGGTGTTCTCTTAATCTGGTAACCTTGTACCAGATATTAAGCTGATCTCTGGATCTGGTAACCTTGTACCAAGCTGTATAAGTGAACTCTGGATCTTAATTCATATGTCTTGTTTTGAGACGGGTGTTTGTTCCCATATTATGCCATTTAATAACTCTAAAATGCTCAAAAGAAACTAAAATTTGATTAAATATTAATTGATGTCTAATAATTATTGCTAAATTTTCACAATTGTCCTAAATTATCATTTTAGCATTTTTTTCTGTTAAACGTTTTTCTTTGAAGAATTGATTCTATTATTTCTTTTCTTTTTTTTTTCTTTTTTTTTTTAATTCTTTTTGTTATTTGTTACATTTTAGATGAAGATGAACAGAGCATCAGAGATCCAACAGTCACCTCTAATGGATCCTTGTTTTCCCTCTCTGATAACAGTGAATTTAATGGAGTAAGTAAATGTATATATGTTTACTGTTTAATTAAGCTTATATATATATATGGGGCAGTAGTATAATAGTGATAATCAAATGTTTTTGGAAATGTGTGCACATAGAGATAAACATTGTTAATTGTTGATTCTTCGGGCTTTGATTATAATATTTGAAATCTTAATTATGTCTTAAATTTTATAATCTACTGAACTATAATAAGAAAATTCGGTTTAACATCACCTGTTCACCGTGGAGCTTATTTTTATCTGTAGGATATATCTTAAGAGATGTAGCTTTGGGTGCTTGTATATGGGTATAGATTTTTTGTCTCCACATTAATTTCACAAAATAATTTCATAGCAATATATATATATATATATATATATATATATATATATATATAATCATAGCAAAATATATCATCTATGATATAAATGAAATGCTATGATATAGATAATATATTATAGCAAAATAATTTCATAACAAAAAACATCACCAAAAGTAATTTTTGTTTTATCGCAAAGAAGTCATTTTTTCTTTTACTCACAGGCACCACTAGATAGGTAAAGCTAATACCTCTCTCTGTCATATATTACTAGCAAAAGTACCCATCATTGACTGAGTTCAAAAACAGCCTACAGAAAATGGACTCTGATTTATGAAAGTATGATAGGTTATGAAAAGGAAAGGTTGTAAATTTGGGTTGAATTTGGGGGTATCAAAACCAAAGCAAAATATGATGAAAGTAAGCATAAAATAAACCCCATAATTTATCATACCATACCTGTTCACACTGAAACACTTATCATAATATTCTGTGGATCTATATTAAAAAACCTTGTTAAACTTTGTGACATATTTCCATTCTATGGAGGTCAGGCGCGAACGAACACCCCATAATTTTATTATACCATATTTCTTCAAACTGAAACATAATTATCAAAGTATACTTACGCAGATAGATATGAAAAGTCTTTATTAAAGTTTGTGCCTATTTCCATTCTATGGATGCCATGTGCGAACGCAGACCCCACAATTTTATTATACCATCCCTATTTAAGTTAAAACATACTTATCAAAGTATTCTTATGTACATCTATATCAAAAACACTTGTAAACGTTTTTTTTTTTTTTTTTTTAAATTTTTTATTTCCATACTTTGTAGACCAGGAACGAATGCAGACCCCCACAATTTTAATGAACCACCATTCTGCCAGATCAAACATACCCATTCCTGTGTCTCGATACATCTTCTATCATTATATGTAATCAGTTTTTTAAAATAGTCAACCATATAGGAACCTATTCATGACCAGACACACACACACACACACATTCGGCTTTATATTATAGATATGTGTGTGTGTGTATGTGTTTTATTTTCATCCCACAGTTAAGAATCCATTGAAAGATACCTTCCTATTTTCATCCGGTTTTGTTAAGGATATTGCAAGCATTCTGGACTCTGAGGTGAAAAATAGAAGACAGTCACATACCTGCTTTCAATGCGGTCTGATCCAAAGATTGACATCAGTTAGGTTCCATGCAGTCATGCACTCAAGCAAGGTTTTCCTCTTATTCTGTGAGTGTGTGTGTGTATATATAATTAAAAATGACCCATAAAAGCAATTCATTTAAATTATCATTTATTATCATTAAAAACATGGTTTAAGTAGAGATAATTTGTTTGGAAGAAATGCCAAAATTATTTCACTCTAAAGAATTTATGTGACTGAAATAGGAATTAACATGGCAATCCAGCAAATTCTTCATTTCTTTTTTCTCGTTTAATAATAAAAATTATCAGCAATACTCGGTTTTCTAAAGTTTTCAAAATTATTTCTTTTTCATTTAAACAAAATTTTTATAAATTTGATGCATTCCGGTTAGATAAATTCTTAAAAAAAATTTTGAGATGAGGATTGGTATTAATTTGGATTTTTTGGACTATCACTCTCATCTTGGTAATTGTTCTCACAATAGAATTTTTTCTGACCCTTAGATTTTGCTAAAAATTATCCACAAAGCAAGACCATATGAATTTGGAAACATAATATTTTACCCAAGGAAAATTGTGGGGCTTGAGCCCTGTGGTGTTTTAGTGGTAAAAAAACATTCCTTTTGGGGCTAATCTTTATTTTTCTCCAAAACTTCATACTTGTATCTAAATAGGGGTTTTGAGTTCGAATTAATGCATCGTTTTCATGAAACGGTGTCATTTGGCCGTTTTACCCTAATGTTTTACATCAGGCTAGGGGTATAAATGCAGGAAATAGCCAAACTCAGTCGGGGACCATATAGTTTTTGGCTTGTTTATAATATTTGAATTGTAAATTATAGAAGTTTTTACAAATACAATAAATAGTAATATTGAGTTTGGGACATTTGAGCATGACTACACATTTATTCTCAAGCAACATTGAGTGTGTTTGCTGCTTTTGAAGAATGAATTACAGGTGTACATTTATTAAAAATTTTCTTTTTGTCCTTCTTCTAGACAAGTTAAGTATAAACTAAATTTTAACTTAAAATATATTTTACTTAATTCAATTATTCCCAACAGTGGTACAAGGATTTTAACCAAGCTAATCTACCAAGAACTTAAACTATATCTTCATCCAGTAAGATTTCTGCAGCGACTAAAATTCAATTGCAAATGTACGAAGATTAAATAAACAAATCATCTACTTTCATATGGGCACTACAGCTGACTCTCAAAGTCATCATCCATCAATCATAGTAAATAACCTGATACACCTAGCGAATCATATCTACATTTAAACTTAAAACTACAAAGTGACTCAACCTTTTCAAAAATGTCAATGATGGAATTGTTAATAAAATTTACAACTATCTGTAATCCAACCAACTTTTGTTTTACTGCAATTCGATAATAATCGAATGGATATGAGATGCAAAATAAAACTGTAATGGATATGAGATGCAAAAAAAACTGTAATGGATATGAGATGCAAAAAAAACTAATGGATATGAGATGCAAAAAAAACTGTAATGGATATGAGATGCAAAAAAAACTGTAATGGATATGAGATGCAAAAAAAACTGTAATGGATATGAGATGCAAAAAAACTAATGAATATGAGATGCAAAATAAAACTGTAATAGATATGATATGCAAAAAAAACTGTAATGGATATGAGATGCAAAAATAAAACTGTAATGGATATGAGATGCAAAAAAAAAACTAATGGATATGAGATGCAAAAAAAAAACTAATGGATATGAGATGCAAAAAAAAACTAATGGATATGAGATGCAAAAAAAAACTAATGGATATGAGATGCAAAAAAAAACTAATGGATATGAGATGCAAAAAAAAAAAAACTGTAATGGATATGAGATGCAAAAAAAAAAACTGTAATGAATATGAGATGCAAAAAAAAAACTAATGGATATGAGATGCAAAAAAAAAACTAATGGATATGAGATGCAAAAAAAAAAACTGTAATGGATATGAGATGCAAAAAAAAAACTAATGGATATGAGATGCAAAAAAAAAAAACTAATGGATATGAGATGCAAAAAAAAAAAACTAATGGATATGAGATGCAAAAAAAAAAAACTAATGGATATGAGATGCAAAAAAAAAAAACTAATGGATATGAGATGCAAAAAAAAAAACTAATGGATATGAGATGCAAAAAAAAAACTAATGGATATGAGATGCAAAAAAAAAAAAAACTAATGGATATGAGATGCAAAAAAAAAAAAAACTAATGGATATGAGATGCAAAAAAAAAAAAAACTAATGGATATGAGATGAAAAAAAAAAACTAATGGATATGAGATGCAAAAAAAAAAAAAACTGTAATGGATATGAGATGCAAAAAAAACTAATGGATATGAGATGCAAAAAAAACTGTAATGGATATGAGATGCAAAAAAAACTGTAATGGATATGAGATGCAAAAAAACTGTAATGAATATGAGATGCAAAATAAAACTGTAATAGATATGAGATGCAAAAAAAACTGTAATGGATATGAGATGCAAAAATAAAACTGTAATGGATATGAGATGCAAAAAAAAAACTAATGGATATGAGATGCAAAAAAAAACTAATGGATATGAGATGCAAAAAAAAACTAATGGATATGAGATGCAAAAAAAAAAACTAATGGATATGAGATGCAAAAAAAAAAAAACTGTAATGGATATGAGATGCAAAAAAAAAAAACTAATGGATATGAGATGCAAAAAAAAAAAACTAATGGATATGAGATGCAAAAAAAAAACTAATGGATATGAGATGCAAAAAAAAAAAACTGTAATGGATATGAGATGCAAAAAAAAAAAACTAATGGATATGAGATGCAAAAATAAAAACTAATGGATATGAGATGCAAAAAAAAAAAAACTGTAATGGATATGAGATGCAAAAAAAAAAACTGTAATGGATATGAGATGCAAAAAAAAAACTAATGGATATGAGATGCAAAAAAAAAACTAATGGATATGAGATGCAAAAAAAAAAAAAACTGTAATGGATATGAGATGCAAAAAAAAAAACTAATGGATATGAGATGCAAAAAAAAAAACTAATGGATATGAGATGCAAAAAAAAAAAACTAATGGATATGAGATGCAAAAAAAAAAAAACTAATGGATATGAGATGCAAAAAAAAAAAACTAATGGATATGAGATGCAAAAAAAAAACTAATGGATATGAGATGCAAAAAAAAAAAAAACTAATGGATATGAGATGCAAAAAAAAAAAAACTAATGGATATGAGATGCAAAAAAAAAACTAATGGATATGAGATGCAAAAAAAAAAAAAACTGTAATGGATATGAGATGCAAAAAAAACTAATGGATATGAGATGCAAAAAAAACTGTAATGGATATGAGATGCAAAAAAAACTGTAATGGATATGAGATGCAAAAAAACTGTAATGAATATGAGATGCAAAATAAAACTGTAATAGATATGAGATGCAAAAAAAACTGTAATGGATATGAGATGCAAAAATAAAACTGTAATGGATATGAGATGCAAAAAAAAAACTAATGGATATGAGATGCAAAAAAAAACTAATGGATATGAGATGCAAAAAAAAACTAATGGATATGAGATGCAAAAAAAAAAACTAATGGATATGAGATGCAAAAAAAAAAAACTAATGGATATGAGATGCAAAAAAAAAAAACTAATGGATATGAGATGCAAAAAAAAAAAACTAATGGATATGAGATGCAAAAAAAAAACTAATGGATATGAGATGCAAAAAAAAAAAACTGTAATGGATATGAGATGCAAAAAAAAAAAACTAATGGATATGAGATGCAAAAATAAAAACTAATGGATATGAGATGCAAAAATAAAAACTAATGGATATGAGATGCAAAAAAAAAACTAATGGATATGAGATGCAAAAAAAAAAAAAACTAATGGATATGAGATGCAAAAAAAAAAAACTAATGGATATGAGATGCAAAAAAAAAAAACTAATGGATATGAGATGCAAAAAAAAAAACTAATGGATATGAGATGCAAAAAAAAAACTAATGGATATGAGATGCAAAAAAAAAAAAAACTAATGGATATGAGATGCAAAAAAAAAAAAAACTAATGGATATGAGATGCAAAAAAAAAAAAAACTAATGGATATGAGATGAAAAAAAAAAACTAATGGATATGAGATGCAAAAAAAAAAAAACTGTAATGGATATGAGATGCAAAAAAAACTAATGGATATGAGATGCAAAAAAAACTGTAATGGATATGAGATGCAAAAAAAACTGTAATGGATATGAGATGCAAAAAAACTGTAATGAATATGAGATGCAAAATAAAACTGTAATAGATATGAGATGCAAAAAAAACTGTAATGGATATGAGATGCAAAAATAAAACTGTAATGGATATGAGATGCAAAAAAAAAAACTAATGGATATGAGATGCAAAAAAAAACTAATGGATATGAGATGCAAAAAAAAACTAATGGATATGAGATGCAAAAAAAAAAACTAATGGATATGAGATGCAAAAAAAAAAAACTGTAATGGATATGAGATGCAAAAAAAAAAAAACTAATGGATATGAGATGCAAAAAAAAAAAAACTAATGGATATGAGATGCAAAAAAAAAACTAATGGATATGAGATGCAAAAAAAAAAAACTGTAATGGATATGAGATGCAAAAAAAAAAAACTAATGGATATGAGATGCAAAAATAAAAACTAATGGATATGAGATGCAAAAAAAAAAAAACTGTAATGGATATGAGATGCAAAAAAAAAAACTGTAATGGATATGAGATGCAAAAAAAAAACTAATGGATATGAGATGCAAAAAAAAAACTAATGGATATGAGATGCAAAAAAAAAAAAAACTGTAATGGATATGAGATGCAAAAAAAAAAACTAATGGATATGAGATGCAAAAAAAAAAAACTAATGGATATGAGATGCAAAAAAAAAAAACTAATGGATATGAGATGCAAAAAAAAAAAACTAATGGATATGAGATGCAAAAAAAAAAAACTAATGGATATGAGATGCAAAAAAAAAACTAATGGATATGAGATGCAAAAAAAAAAAAACTAATGGATATGAGATGCAAAAAAAAAAAAAACTAATGGATATGAGATGCAAAAAAAAAACTAATGGATATGAGATGCAAAAAAAAAAAAAACTGTAATGGATATGAGATGCAAAAAAAACTAATGGATATGAGATGCAAAAAAAACTGTAATGGATATGAGATGCAAAAAAAACTGTAATGGATATGAGATGCAAAAAAACTGTAATGAATATGAGATGCAAAATAAAACTGTAATAGATATGAGATGCAAAAAAAACTGTAATGGATATGAGATGCAAAAATAAAACTGTAATGGATATGAGATGCAAAAAAAAAACTAATGGATATGAGATGCAAAAAAAAACTAATGGATATGAGATGCAAAAAAAAACTAATGGATATGAGATGCAAAAAAAAAAACTAATGGATATGAGATGCAAAAAAAAAAAACTAATGGATATGAGATGCAAAAAAAAAAAACTAATGGATATGAGATGCAAAAAAAAAAAACTAATGGATATGAGATGCAAAAAAAAAACTAATGGATATGAGATGCAAAAAAAAAAACTGTAATGGATATGAGATGCAAAAAAAAAAAACTAATGGATATGAGATGCAAAAATAAAAACTAATGGATATGAGATGCAAAAAAAAAACTAATGGATATGAGATGCAAAAAAAAAAAACTAATGGATATGAGATGCAAAAAAAAACAAACTAATGGATGTGAGATGCAAAAAAAAACAAACTAATGGATGTGAGATGCAAAAAAAAAACTAATGGATATGAGATGCAAAAAAAAAAAAACTGTAATGGATATGAGATGCAAAAAAAAACTAATGGATATGAGATGCAAAAAAAAACTAATGGATATGAGATGCAAAAAAAACTGTAATGGATATGAGATGCAAAAAAAACTGTAATGGATATGAGATGCAAAAAAAACTGTAATGGATATGAGATGCAAAAAAAAGAGTAATGGATATGAGGTGCAAAAAAAAAAGAGTAATGGATATGAGGTGCAAAAGAAAAAGAGTAATGGATATGAGGTGCAAAAAAAAGTAATGGATATGAGATGTAAAATTATCAGTAAATCTAATAGTGATGGGCCTATTCACAGAAATAACCTGTGAAATGTTTGGATAATTCTACAGATAAAAATCTGGAGGAACGATCAGATTCAGTAAGTCGTAAACTCATTCAGGATGTCACCTGCTACTGATAAAACAATCACCAAAGTGTCTCCTCACCATATAATTGAACTGCAATGAAGCAATGACTACTGAACATTCATGACTTAAACTTGATAAACAAGTCAGGAAATAAACTGAAGTTTTATTTGTATCAAATATGGTTGGCTTGCACAAGCGATTGTGAATTTTATTAACAATTCTGTGTGTGGGATTATTTTATTTTTATTTATTTATTTTTGTGGTGATGGTGGGCAACCCTGCACAAGTAGACTCTCAGAAGAATTTTTAAAAGGCTATTGCCTCTTACTTCAATTCCAATCAAGTCTAATTCATTCTAACTGAATGTTTTAATGTGACTTAATGTTAAAATGATTTCATGGGTGGCATCTTTGACAGGTCACCTTTTCAGATTCCTGCCAAGTCAATTTTAAGATGTTCATGATGCAGAGAATATCCATTGTCTCTTGAGATAGAAAGTGATCAGACAGTAAGTGTCAGATAAATTACTGCCACATTTTTATGTTCACATTATTGTTGGCATAAAACGAAAGTGTTCTCTTGCTTTTGTCGGGAAGCAGTAAGGTAAATGATTTGGAATCCAATGAGGATATGTACTAAATTAGGCCTGCACAATTCGGTGGTAAAAGGCTGCCAGAGTAATTATAGACATGAATGTTTATTTTTTGCTTCATTATTTGAAGAGCACCTTAGAAAAGGGGAACTATCTATAAAAAAAAAAAAAAACAAGTAGCAATATGCACAACCAACAAATGACAAATCAGCGACATTTTTGACGTTCTACTTTGCCTGAAAAAGTTGGGTTTCCAAACAAGAGTTGCACGCAGTTAACAATAATAGATCCAAATACCTTCTGTCATATATATATATATATATATATATGACAGATTAGAGGTATTCAAAAAAACAAGATATATTTTTACTAATATAAATAAATTTACATGTTTTTTCTTTCTTCATTTGAGGACTTGTTTCTTCTGTGGAAAACAACTATTTATTAAGTTGCCTGACGAGGACTTTTGGTTTTAACCGACCATTTGTCCCAAGCATTAGCATGTAATTTTTTTTTTTTTTTTTTTTTTTTTTTTTAATTATTACATTTTCACCCCAAACAAAGCACATTGCCACTTTGTTGTAGGGGGCTACTATCAGGAACATAAGCATCAGGGGTACTGTGTAGGGAGTTGGGCAGTAAGATGTTGGTTCACGTTACACTTGAATTTATGCATATCAGTTCAGTTGAGGAAGCAGGGACCCGGAATGGAATTCCAAAGTCTAGCTGTTCTGGGGAAGAAACTACTGGAGTAGAAGGCTCTCTTACATGTAGGGATCTCTACTGTGAAGGGGTTGGATTTAGCTGCTTGTCGGGTTTGTCGGGGGTATTTACATCGAGGGGGCACAAGTGCTTGCAGTGCGTTAGAGCATTCACCGTTAAAGTACTTGTAGAACAGGCAGAGGGATGCTACAATTTGTCGATAAGACAGAGGCTGAAGTTTAGATGACAGTTCAGCACCTATCAGATTGGCAACTCTCTTTTTAATCTTGTCTAGGAGTGAGAGACTAGTGGCAGATGCACCAGCCCAAATATGACAACAATACTCCATACATGGGCGAATGGTGGCCTTATAGATGTATAGGATACGTTCGGGCGTTAGTAGCTTTCTAGCATGGTAGAGAGAACCCACCTTCTTCGTAGTGGTCCTGACAATACTCTCAATATAATTATTCCAACTCATGTTTCCTGTGAACGTTAAGTTGAGGAGGAGTTTAAGAGATGTACTTTCAGATAAAGAGTCATTGGCCATTGCTATTGGTGGTAGAGAAGGGTTCTTGTAGTTATTGAAGGAAACAAGTTTAGTCTTGGAAGCATTGAATGTGACCATTCATTTTTGTCGCCATTCCACTATGGATCGGAGGTCATCCTCTAGTGTTTCTGCCATTTCTTTAGATATGTGTTTGTTTTCCTGTCGTGTCTGTTATAGAGCGTGATACCCATCTCACAGACAATTTTGTCAGGAAGGTCATTTCTGAATATTAGGAATAACAGAAGTCTAAAGATAGACCCCTGAAGCACTCCTGCATTTATATCATATTGTTTAGATGTACGACCATCAAGGACAACCTGGATTTTCCTCTTATCTAAGAAGGATTTAATTATGTTATGTATTCTTCCACTGATACCGTATGATCTGATTTTCTTGAGGAGACCCTCACGCCATACCATGTCAGAAGCCTTAGCTATATCTAGAGCTACCGCTCTACCCTCCCCCGCCTTGTCCAGTGAATGGTATATACATTCTGAGATTACAGTTAGGATGTCTGCTGTGGAACGGGCTTGCCTAAATCCATATTGTTGGTCAGTCAGAAGTTTAGCATCTGTAAGGTGATGGACTAGAGCTTGGTTAATTATGGTCTCAAATATTTTGGCAAAAAGTGGGAGGAGGCTAATGGGGCGATAATTTACTGGGTCAGTTCTTTCGCCAGAATTCTTGAAAACTGGTACTACAGAAGCAGTTTTACTGCAGTCAGGAAAGCAAGATTCATTAAGGCATTTGTTGTAAAGTTTGGAGAGAACTGGAGCTACTTTGGCAGCGCACTTTTTTAATAGCACAGCTGGGATGAGATCAGGTCCACATGCTTTTGCAGTGTCAAGATTTCTTATGATAGCATGCACCTGAGAAGGGGTGATTTTCAGATCGTCTAGTGTGGCATCTGTCCGCAAAGGAAGGTCAGGTAGGGGGTGGTTAGTAGGGTCCAGTGTGGAGTTGGAGGCAAATCGTCTGTAAATTTGTTTATATTAATATATTTGGGGTAATTATGCAAAGTCCAGGGTAATTGTGCCAACTAGCTAAAAGTGCTCTTTAGGCAACCACCCCTATAAAGAGAACTTTTTAGTTGGCACAATTACCTCCGTATTTGGCACAATTACCCCAAATTATGATATATATATATATATATATATATATAGACACACACCTTTTATTTAAAATCAAACATTATTTTAATGTCACTACACAATTAAAATCATGTTTCAGTGCAATCGGTTATAACAGTAACCAACCAACTCTTGTCAAATCACAGAAAAAGTTTTTATCTTTCTTTTACAAAGTCATGTTCTCAGATGAAGACAAAAACATCAAACGTTCAAAACCTTGAAAGCTGGGAAAGTCACATGATAATGACAATCCCAAATTTATTTTTTATAATAACCTTTCATATTTTCCTATGTTTGTCTACAATTATTTATTTATGAAAACTTTACTTAAGGAAGAATCTATCGGGCATGAAAGTGAAACATGGTCAGTGAGGATTGAAATCTGCATTGCATGAAAAGAAATAATGATAAAAAATATGATAGATGTATAATGCAAGAGGAAGGAAGACTAAATCTGGACAACATAGGTAGAAAAGTAGACTTTGATCATATGACTACGTTAAAAGAATAGATGTGAGTTCTTGGGCTAGTAGATGTAAAACAGTTGATGCAAGAATTATAAGTGGATGGAGTAAGTTCGTGGAACTTCTGTCGTTACTTACTGAGAGTTAGCACTATTGATCAAGGGAAGAGTTTATCAGGCATTGGTATGCAGTGTGATAATGTAAGTGAAACCTGATCAGTGAGGGTTGAGGACATGCATTGCATGGGAAGAAATGATACAAGAATGACATGATGGATGTGTAATGCAAGTCTTAAAGATAGGCTTAAATCTGATGACTTTAGAGTAAAATTAAATCTGGACAGTGTAGGGAGATGTTCAGAAGATAATTTTAATAAAGGGTCTTTATAAATCATAAAATTTTAATCATTTAATCCATTATTTTCAATCCACATATCATTCAACTATCGATCTATTCATCTTGTTAACTCTAGTCCTTGAGTGGTTTGTATACTTGGTAAATGATGGCTCATTAGTAGGGCTATGACAAGAGAATATTCTTATTTTGACTCTCGAGTATATATCCAACATAGTTAGATGCAGTTAATCAATTGAGAACCATATCACTCCATCTAAAAACATAAATATCTATAACTGATATAATCTCGAGAGTCAAAACAATGAAAATATTTTCTTGTAATAGCCCTACTCATTAGTAAAAGAAAAAAAGTGGTGTGTTCTTTTGTTTTTCTACTTAAAACGAATCATTCTTTAATTCATTTAACAACACAAATCATTCCAAGGTCATTATTTCTCATAGATATTCTACGCTTCATTACTTTTTGAACTTTTTTTTTTTTGTATTATTTGGATTCTTCAAACTACTGTTTTCATCTTTAGTGTTTTTTTCATAATGATTCAGTCGATGTAACCCTCGGCCTTCTTCAGATGTCTATTGTCAAACTTGGGAATCTTTCTGTCAAACTCATGAATCTGTACAGAATTTTGAGTGAAACCCTTTATTTAATCCACAGAGAGAGCATGTTGTTTCATCAGCCATGACTAGATAGAAGTCCCAAGTAATTCACAAATGTATTTGCTACACAGAGAATTGAGCCTTCAACATCCAATCGAATTTTGCCAAGTACTTTATCCACTACGCCACAAGTCCTTGCGGAAAATAACACTCAAGATGAGAACAGTAGTCCAAAGAATCCAAATAATACGAATAATCAATCCTCATCTCCAAAATTCAGAAGAACTTTTTATGTTTTAATTATTTACTTTATACAAAAAAATTCTTTCGGCTGCTCCTGATCATCATGATTACTTTATACTTATTAACCCTTATTCTCAACTGGATTTCAGGCCTAGATAAGTATTGACTCCCATATAAAAAAAAAAGAAAAACTCAAGCCTTTATAAATAAAGGCTTGTCGTTTAGGAGCGGGGGGGGGGGCGGCTCTCATATTTTTTGTTTTGTTTTTTAATCTCAATGTTCTAGTTTTTCCAACTATTTCCTCTGTGCTGTTTTGAAATATGATTCCATTCCTAAGTTGTCACAATTCTATGCCATAACCTGAATGCAAACAAACAAGAAAAAATCCACAAAATAACTCATTCTAATTACAGGTATAGATCGAGCAGGTGAGCGCACGCACACGCGTGTGTATGCAAATGCGAGCGAGAGGGCGCAGATGAAAAATGTGTGCGTCACTGCTCTCCCTTTTATATTTAGCTAAAGTTACTGGCTATTTACATTTCGTAGCACATGTTGGCACACTTGTGCAACCACCTACCCACCTGCTACCACTCACTACAACATGCCTCCTCTTCCTCCTCCATCTGCATACACTTCTCTCTCACAATTTTTACTCTAGCTAGGGAACACTTTGAAATTAACTCCCTTGAAATGTAGACTAATCCCTTTCTTACTTTTGTTGACCTCTCGCCTTTAAAGACAATGGATATCCTCTGATTAAGTGCCTACATGATGAGCAGAGGGAAAATGGGTACATAACTTTCAGAATAAAAAATATTTTTGCAACCACTTTCAAACTTACAGAACATAGTGTGACACTGCACAGGTCGTGATCGTTCATTCAACATCTTTGAATTTGGTGCTTGATTTTGGCAATTGCTGTAATGTCAATCATGTGGTCTTGATCACTGCTGTAACAAAAAGATTTTCCTTCAGACAAAATCACAACTAAAGTTTAAGTAACAAAATGTTATTTAGAGGTTGCAATGACACATAATGGCTAACTTATTTAATGTTTATTATTCAAAAATTATTTTGAAGCTTTTAAACAAATAGAAAATTTGTTTCTGGCTTGAATTAAAGTTTAGATGCAAAATGTCAAGTATCCTTATTAATTTCTGTTTGAAATTCAAAGCAAAACCTTCATTAGTACCATGAACTTATGTTTGTGTTCACTGCACAGGCCATGACCATCTATTTGTTGGCATAGTCCAAATTTGGTGCTTGATTTTAACAATGGCTATAATTGTTTCTGATTTTTTTAAAATGAGGATTAATTTGGATCTTTCAGACTACTAATCTCATCTTCAGTGTTATTTTCGCATGTATGCTACCTCCATGAATTAAATAAAGGTTTCCATTCAAAATTTTGTGCAGATTCCCAAGATTCCCTAAGGATTAGTCAGAGGTTACATCGTCCAAAACGTAAAAATAACACTCAAGATGAGAACAGTAATTGGAAGAATTCAAATAATATGAATGGCCATAATGTCAATCATGTGGTGTTAGTCAGTGCTATAACATATCTCATAGGATTTAACGAATCTCTCGGCAGAGGCTACCTTTCTAGGGCAATTGCTCGACATGTTTACTTCACAAGATCTCCAGCTACGGTATACCTGGAAATGTCTTTGCAATTATTAAATCATTTCTCTCTGATAGGCTCATAAGAATAGTAGTTTATGGGCAGAGAAGATCAACACCAAAGTCTTATTTGTTTTTTATGCAACAAAGAGTGACACGATGCTGGCTTGAATTAAAGTTTAGATGCAAAATGTCAAGTATCCTTATTAATTTCTGTTTGAAATTCAAAGCAAAACCTTCATTAGTACCATGAACTTATGTTTGTGTTCACTGCACAGGCCATGACCATCTATTTGTTGCCATTGTCCAAATTTGGTGCTTGATTTTGACAATGGCCATAATTATGTTTCTGATTTTTTTTTAAATGAG
This sequence comes from Euprymna scolopes, assembly GCF_053919585.1. Taxonomy (NCBI): domain Eukaryota; kingdom Metazoa; phylum Mollusca; class Cephalopoda; order Sepiida; family Sepiolidae; genus Euprymna; species Euprymna scolopes. Next base: position 62,412,086 of record NC_136506.1, on the reverse strand, counting down.
ATAATGTCGATGGCATGATCTCAATCACTGCTGTAGCAAAAGGATTTTCTTTCCAAGTGAAATTACGACTCCAATTTAAAATAAGTAACATTTTTTTTTTTTTAAATCTGACTTCTAGCATTCTTGACTCCAACTCTTTATAAAACCTCCAATTGATTCACGATTCAGCATCCCTCCAAGTTAGTACAAACTTAGGAATGTTTAACAGTAAATATACAGTGGGGATCAAAAGAGTTTGCAGACTTATTTTTTCTCAATTTCTTTATAATTTTGCTTTATTTTTCATTTTGGACTTTTCCATCATTTGCTGGTTGCCAATCTGGTTCGTTCCATTCCTACATTTTACGATAAAAGCCAGAATTTAATAATAGTTCAACATTTTCCACTTTTCAGGTGAGCCAAAAGTTTATGCAGATAATCTTAATTTGTTGATAATGTCTAAAGAAAAGATGTTGACAGATAGGGAGAAGAGTGAAATTGTTACATTTTTTGCTGCAAAGAAGTCTACATTGGAAATTTCGAAAATTTTGAAACAAGATCATCGAATTGTGAAACGTTTCATCATTCACGGCAAAGATGGAAGAAAAAAGCATAAGTGGCAGACCAAAGGTGACTTCACCACGAGATATTAGAAAAATCAAGAGGAATTTGCTAGCAAACCCACACAGCACAAGCAAAGCAGACCATGCAGGAGTGTCTGGCATCTCTAAAAAGGACCTAAAATCGGATTTTGAAACAGATAGCCGACCAGAGAACACAGACAAAATGTCCTCCTTTGAGTAATATAAACTGTCAGAAGCGACTAGCATGGTCCACTAAATATTTGAAAACCAATTTTCAAAATGTTCTCTAGACTGACGAGACCAGAGCAACCGTCGACGGCCCCAACGGTTGGGCCAAGGGATGGCTTCTTAAAGGCAATAGTCCACACTTGCGATTCAGACGTCTACAGGGATGAGGAGGAATGATAATTTGGGCTGGTATTATTGGAAGTGAGATTGTTGGTCCTTTTCTTGTCCCTGACTGTGTCAAAATGAATTCTGTGAACTACTGCAAGTTTTTGGAAGCAAATTTATTGCCCTGGTTGAATTCACAAAATGATGCTCTCAACCAGAATCTAAATTATCCAACAAGACAATGCCCCAAGCCATGCTTCTCGGTTCACAAAAGCTTGGCTTTCAAACAAGGGGATCTCTGGTGAACGTCTGATGGACTGGCCACCTCAAAGCCCGGATTTGAATCCAATAGATAACCTCTGGTCGATTCTGAAGAGGAAGGTTTACGAAAACGGGCATCAATTCCATAGTAAAAAATATTTGGGAGAGAATCAAGAAGGTATCTTCTGAAATCACACCTCAGCAAGTGCATACATTAACATCCTCTATTGATAGGAGGCTGATTGATTTGATTAAAAATGGAGGAAAGCGAATAAAGGGTTAAATAGTTTCATAAATTCGTATTGTTCTGTTAATTGTTATTTGAGTAATAACTGTTGTTTTCTTGTAATATGTTATCAATGTATGGTACTATAATCATGACACAATTTTTCGAATTATATCATGTTTAAAAATGGTATTTATTGCGGATAAATGAGTGCTTGCAAACTCTTTTGGCCCATATTCCTTCCTGAAATCATTTAAAGATCCATACCCCCCCCCCAGAATATGATTATTTGGTTTCCGTTTCTATGAATTTACTTCATATATTTGCATATCAAACAGTGAGTAACATAGTTATTATATTGGAAAATATTGAAGCATAAATTTATCAATTTATACAATTTGCAAACACTTTTGACCCCTACTGTATTAAGCAGTATGGGGTATGCAAATGATTTATTTCATTAACGAACCACTGACATTTCAAGCTAAATAAAAACTGTCGCATTTTGTTAATTGATAGCAGCTACGGCATTATGGCAACATCGTATCAAGCATTAGGTTGTGAAATCATGCTTTCAGTGTTCCTTACATGCAATTTATTGATGTTTGACATGTTAATACAACTAGATTCATTTGAGATGTTATCTACAGAACTAATTTATTTCAAGTTCAGTGTTACTTCAATGTTGCTCTGGTGTTTTCTGAAATAAAATGATGTGGGTTTTAAACGGTCATTTACAGTTTTTGGTGTTATGGAATAGCTCCTCTATTTGGTTACAAAAGTATAAAAGTCGAGGGGGCAATCAAGAGGTGAGTTATTTTGGGATGACCATCTCTGTTAGCACTTATGCCCTTTTATATGTTGATCCGAGTTCATGTTCTGCTGGAGTTACTTCATCATTTTCATATTGAGAAGAGAATGTGTGATGTTGTCCTTGGTTTTGGTAGGGTTATTTTTGGATGACGATTGTCTTGGGGTTTTGCTAAGAACCACATCGACATTTAATATAAATTGTGTATTGGTCCCCCCGATTTATTGGAGAAGGACCTATGTTTTCAGTGGCATGCGTGCATTCATGCATGCATCCGTCTGTGTGTTTGTTAGTATAGACGGTTGCCAGATAACTGTCTGAGTTTTTCCTGAAATTTTGCCACAAATTGTATTTCATTAAACAGATGTGCACAGTAAAAAATGCAAAAATTCCCAAAAATGACACTTTTGCCCCATAACTTTTGATCCATCCATTAGATTTTTCTGAAACTTGGCCAAAATGTGGAGCCGATTGTTCTTAATATAAATCTAGTATTGGTGACCCTGGCAAAATTCTGGTTTGCGTCCTGAGGACTTCTAGTGCTAAGAACGCCCTTTTGTAGCTCTTTTTTTCATATTTTTCAACAAAAACTCGATATGTAGTGGTTTTTTCACTGCGTCCAACTCAAATATACATGTGTTAAGGCTTGAAATTGCACCATTATCCATTTACATTGGGATTTGGCGTCCCTAGGGGTTCAAAAGAGGTCAAAAATGCTCTAAAATGATGGTGTTTGATCCATCTATTAGATTTTCCTGAAACTTGGCCAAAATGTGGAGGCCATTGTTCTTAATATAAATTCAGTATGGGTGACCCTGGCAAAATTCTGGTTCGCATCCCTCTGGGACTTTTAGGACTAAAAAACATGCCTTTTTGGAGCTTTTTTTTCATATTACTCAAAAACTTGATATGTATGTCTATATAGTGGTTTTCCATGGTGCTGAATTCAAATATACATCTCTTAAGGTGTAAAACTGCACCGTTTGTCCATTTTCACTGGGATTCGATGTTCCCAGGAACTCAAAAGAGGTCACAAATGACCCAAAATTGCAAAAATTACATTTTTTACCCCATAATTTTTGCCCCATCCATTAGATTTTTCTAAAACTTGGCGAAAATGTGAAGGTAACATTGGCCCTTCATACTTCTCATATTCATCATTTCTTCACTATTTTTTTTGTGGCATAATCTCGCATGCAGCACCAGAGAGGGACCGCATATGCACGACTTGTTAAAGTTGTTTTAGCAAAGAAAATGAAGTATATTAAACAGACATGCATATAAAAATGGAGATAAAATCTAACGTTAGTGACTATTAAAGTCACCTGTTAGCACATGCTAACTAAAACATGAACAGAGTTTGTAAAAGAAAAATTGAGAAAACGAAATTTTATAACAAAACATTTAAGCATGAAAGTTACTTTCAGTCATGGAAAATGTTCATTTATGCAAACTTGTGTTTGATAAAGAAAATTGAATAGTCAGAAGTCAAAATTTTCATAGTGTGAATAATGTGTCTGTAAATAATATATCTATGTGAGCATTTAGCAATATGGCACTGTGTATGTGTGTTGGTTTACTATGTTCTTGTTAGTATGTGTATTATAGTCGTAAATAGCAATTTGTTTTTGCTTGCCTGGCTCTCACTAGTGTGTAAAAATGTGCACGTAAGATGAAGAAGGCTTGTATGAGAGTCGCTGAAGATTCTTTTTTGCCTTCCTAGCCAAAGGCGTAGGTGGGGGTTGAGCATACGTTCTTGATTTTTCAGTTTGTCTATCTGGAAAAATCTCTAGCTTTTTGCTGTTTATTTCCTTTTTTATAAATTTCTAAGTTTGCATTAGTTCGGTAATGTGACATAAACTTGTTACTTTTGGGGTTTGAAACGATTTTCATTAATTGAAAATACTTTGAGTTCTCACATTCCTGTGAAAACTCACTTGCTTTAGGAAATGGCGAGGAGAGTGAATCTAAATGAAGCAAAGAAAGATGGTAAGCTATTTGAGCAATTTGTTGTTTAGTGTTCGTTCAAACTACTTTGCAATTCAGTCACTAGACATAAATACATACATCCTCCCTCTATCTATGGATTAACTAGTAGGGTAGATTAGACTCAAGCATTGGTTGTGTAACTAATCTAGGAGAAGGAAAACTTTGAAAGTCTTTGCTTATTTCAGCGTTTTTTCCCATTTTTGTCATTCTAGACTTTTTGACACTAGAATCAAGCAATGTCTGTCCAGGAGAGGTGCATTTAGTGATTACACAACCATTACTTCACTATAGGTTCCCCATGTAGACACTCTTACATGATGTAGTCATTATCTCTTTAGATTGAAAAAAGATTTTGCATGTCTGTGTGTATATCTATATTTATATCTACACACATATAGTTAGCGTGTATGTGTAATCCAGTAAATGCATTTACCTGAAAATGTTTTTATATACATACCTTTTTAAACTCTAAATTCTTCTCAGATTACCTACATAATCTGGCAATCATTCCAGTGTGATCCCTAACTGCCTACCTGTTTATCACTACCCCACTTTCTCTCCATGCACACCATTTACCTCTGAGAGCGCACCGTCATAAGGTGATGTCCAACTGACTGCTCAACAACGTCTGTCATCACAACACAAATCAAAAATAACACGAAAAGAACTAAACAAAACTAACCACACGTAACAAAACGGATGTTCAGAGAAACACGTATGTCTACCAGATTTATTTATTTACTAACTCAATCATCAGTAAATTCTTTACTTATGCAATATCTGCTCAAGGTGTCGTATTCATATATGCTGTGTAATCTTTTCTTTCATAAAACTACTTAATATTTTTAAAAAGTTGTCTTAATATTATTTTTTAGATTTTCTTCGACATGAACTGATTTTGTTTTTTGTCTTCTCATATTTCTATTTGGATCTAATATTACAAATAGATTTTGTAAGTTTTAACGTATTTATTTTTAATATGGTATCATTTTTCCATAGTAACTCAGTTTTAATATGTAAAAATTGTGTATTAAAATAGATATAATTGGAGTCAGGATTTTAAAAATTAGTTTAATCCAGTATAAAAAATAAATGAGCCATGAGAAATATCTCAAACAAAAAATATCAATTTTTGTCCCAATTATTAAATCGACATTTTGTTAAATGTTTATTACTTGAATTGAATTCTTTGATTTCTTTCATAAAAATAAAAATGCAAAACCACAAATTCAGATCCTTCATAAAACATGCATATGCCAACTGAAAGGATAAACATTAAATTTCTTGTAGTAACAATGAGTTCATTCAATATTAGCATCCTATCTGTTTTAGTCATAAAGTTAACTAATTTGCATATTAATGTGCAAAAAAGGTATTTTATTAATCATACCTTTTTTATTCCTTTTAATTAAATGATTGGTTTGATTTTGTATAACACATCTTCCTATATTGTCCAGATATAATTTTCCTCTGAGGTCCTCATATCTAAGCCTGTTTTTACTATTCACAACATATATCTATTGAATTATTCCATACAGCACATATCCTCAATCCTCATTGTCATATATCATGACACTACCTACACATGATTTATACATAGAATCTGTGAATAGTTTTAAAAGCAAAATGGACACATTTTAGAAACACTTTGGAGAAGTGAATTGTATGGTCATTATTGGAAGTTATCAGAAGTATTTCCAAATAGAAGTGATTTTGTAACGTTTTGGTATATTATATATCTTCTGTTTTAGAATTTTTAGTTGAAGATTGATAATTTAAATTACTTTTCCATATGAATTCATTGCGCAATGGATAAAATCCTAAGTAATAATCATTTCTAATTGATGGTGTTTTAGAAGTTGAAGGTTTAATCCTCGGTACAGCTGATACTAAGAATATAATCAAGAATCACTACTTTTTACTTCGTCATGGCTGAAAGAACAGAGTTCCAAGTTTGACAAGATGCACCTGATCAACTCCAGAGATTACATTGATGAAAACGTAAAAATTATATTTAAGATGAGAATAGTAGTCTGAGTAATCCAAATAATACCTTTTTAAAAAAAAAAAAAATATGATGACTGATGTGATGAATTCACTTAACTTCATGCTGAAATGATAGTAAAACAAATTACTTATCCTACCACTAACCCTAAGTCCGAGTATCAAGCTCTCCTCTCAAACAAAAACCCTTGAACAATCACCCTTAATCGTCTAAATTTAGCAAAATTAAGCCATCACCTCAGTTTCCACATTGTTTTTGACATGTTTTATCGACATACAAACGTCAAAATAAAATTCTGAAATAAAAAAAAAAAAATCTTTTGGTAGAAGCCATCTTGGATGATAATAGCATCTTTGTGTATTGCCAAGAACCACAGCGGCATAAAAAAATATATTGTGAGCGTAAATGTTATGTTTTGGTGAGGGAATAAAAGTGAAGGGTATATGTATATCAACGCATGTATATAAAAATGGAAATACAATGAAACATTGATAGAATAGAAGGGTCACCAGGTAGCAAGTGCTATCTAAAACAAAAAAATTTGTAAATTAAAAATGGAGAAAACCGAAATTTTATAACAAAACATTTTCATACAAGAGATAAGGATATAAAAATTATTTTCAATAATAAAACTATGCATTTATGTAAACACATTTGGTAAAGAAAATTCCTTTAGTCAAAGCTTAGAATTGTGTAGGTCAGTAATATGTTCATAGTGTGAATATGTGTAATGTATATATGTGATTATTTAACAGCCTGACATTGTGTATATGTGTGCGTTAGTTTATTTTGTTCTTGTTAGTGCACATGTAGATCTGAGTAGCAGTTCGTTTTTATTCACCAGACTCTTTATAGTGTAGAAATGTGTGCCCAAGGTAAGGCTGGTATGTGAGTCATAATGTTCTTACAACTTTCTCTTTGTCAGGCACAGAGGGGGATGTTGAGTAGACATCCTGGAGTTTTGTTCAAGATATTGCTGATTTGAGAATTTTGACGAAAACTGATTTTGTCAACCTGGTCTTATAGAAATTTTGCGCTGGCTCACTATTTTCACATAGACATGTTACTTTGGGTTTGAAACGATTTTCATTGGTTGTAAATACTTAGACTTAACACATTTCTATGAAGACCAACTCTATGAAGGTGTTGGATTATTGGGTCAGGAAATCTGAAACAAACAAAAACGAGAACAAAAAGACTGTCCTGGTTTTTAAACTCTGAAGCAAAAATTAAACACAGTTGCTGTGGAAGCAAAGAAGCGTGTTGGCTGCATTTTTCGCCAGTCGTCACTCCCCACACCGCCACCACCATCCACATGCTGAATGTTAAATATAGCAGTACATAACATGTGCAATTTGGTGCCATCAAGTATATATTAAGAGACACACAAGTGCTTTGAATAAATATACACCTGTATGTAACAAAGAGAGCAAATTTCAACAAAGTAAAGAAAGAAAAAAGATAGCAATTAAAGCCATTTGCTTTTTAGCATTCATTGAAATCACTTGGCAATTCAGTCGACATAGGTTTTCATATAAAGGTTGGTAGAGAATTTAATTCTATTGTATTTACTATAAATCATTTGTTTTTATTTTTTGTTTAAGAGTTTTTGACTATTCTATACTTTACCGATTTTTTTTTTTTTTTTTTTTTTTGCATTCATTCTTGAAAATGACCCATGTGGCTTGAAATCCATGGATGGGAATTCAAATTTCAACCCATCTTTTGATCTGGAAACTAAAAGAACTCTTCAACTTGAAGAATTAATCAAATAAATTGAATTGACAAGGCATGTCGATTGTTTTTAATACAGCAGATTTAAAATAAAATTGTTGTCTAAATATTCTACATGTATATATTTGTTGTAAATAAATTACTTATATTTATTTTAATCTTTCTTCAGGGTGCAAGTGGCTTACAGCTTCCAACAGATCACAAACGATCAGGATCAAATGTATCGGTGCGGTCACTTCATTGCGATGAAGATGTGAGTTTATTTCAAAATAGATTCTATTTATCTTTTTACTTTGATATTTCTAATAAGCACCTTGTATGCAATTAATAGGTCAAACATCTAATTGATCTCGAGATGTTCTAGTTCTTCTCAGATGACAAGAACTTTTGCCAGGACCAGATGTACAATGAGCAGAACAACAGATGGCTGATCTACAGTTTGCATGATGTCTCGCTAATCATGAAGGTCATTTTTTTTTTCTTTTTGTTTTTTGCCAACTATGTTTCCAGCAAAAGCTGTGTCATACCACCTCGCATCATTGAAATATAGCTTGGACTCGATTAAGGTGCCTATATTGAGTTGCTATCCACTGTTTTCAAAAGCTGAGTGGAGAGAGTGGCTATAGGAAGGTCATACATAACAAAAACTCTGCTCTGTGTCACACCTACAGGAAATGGCTGTTTGAAAACTTTCTCAAATTGCTCCTATCTCAACAAGGGCGAATTAGCTTCTTTACAAATTCTACTTCCAGTTGAACCTCATATTGGGTTGAAGGACACAAACCTAATGCAAAAAGTAAAACATATTTATGGCTTGTGTTTAAACAATATCCAAAAAATGCCATAAACAAATAAGTTTGGAAAGCAAAAAAAAAAAAAGACTGAGTTTCCCAAATTTATTTTCTTGGAATCCCAGGATGAAGCTTTACTAATAAAATTGTCTATTTATAATATAAATGGTTACCTAATTGAATTTCAAACTAAAATCAGTGAAAAAATCTCAGCTGAGAAAATTTTAATTTGAATAGAAAAAAAAACTTGCAGATTTTTACTCAAAATGAAAACGTTCCACACAAAAATATGAAAACAGAGCAGGTGGAGCCTCCAGTGTACTACAATGTTCACTAACAAGATAAAATGACATTGAAAGAGACAATGAATATGGCAACAACAAAAAGAAAAACAAACTTGTGTATGCAACAAAATATAAGGGTAGTATTTATTTCAAAGAAATATACATTTGTGAGGAAAGAGTTCATGATTCAGTGAATTAACAGAAAAAATAGCTTGTTATCATAAGAGGATGTTGATAATGATGATTCTGATCAAAGTGTCCTCTAATCTTTCATTGGATGCTGTTTTTTTATTTTATTTTCTTAAGAAAACTGCTGTTTTCTAGCTTGCCAATGTGGAATTTTAAATGGCATGAAAAAAAACCAGATGATGATAATTATGCATGGATCAGTTTATGGTTGCTAAAAAATTTCTAGTGATGACAATAATAGCTGGATTCACTAGAATAGCAATCAAGAGATAACAAGACAAACAAATATAAACAAACAAAGACGAACAAACACATATATAATGAATCTTGGTATGTCAACAATACCAAAGAAACTAAAAGAAGCTTACATTCTGGAAATCTGCTTCGATAGTATAAATGGCTACACTTTATGGAGTATCAGGAAAGGTACAACAGAAAAGTGTGAAGAGAAAAACCTTGATCATTCTATGGAGGAATGAAAAAATATGCAAACTTTAATAGACTATATAGTATACGCTTGTGAAGAAAGAAAAAAAAATATTGCTGCAAAATATCAGAAATATTTCTATCCTGGAATCAAGAATTATATTTTGTTTTCAATCTTAATTATTTTTGTAAAAATCAGTTTCTGGATATTCTTAGGTTTTGACCTAAATTTTCAGCGAGGTCATCAAAAATTAAGTAACGCTATTTACTTTTGAGGAGTTTAAAAACCGGAAATTATTTGGATCAGTATATATGCTATTTTCACTGCCAAATCGATATACTATTAAAAGTTGTTTAATGTTTTCGGTGGTTGTCTACTTATATGTAAATAGAAACATATCACTGTTTGATAAAAATGAATAGGCAGAGTACACATTAAGGCAGTAGTTTTTATGCTCTTAATACTAGAGTTTAAATCTTACATAAATGTAAAAGGTTTGTTTTTATGAATTTTTAAAATTTTAACACAACATAAAAAAATATTACATAAATATTTTTTAAACTAAACCTATTTTTAGGTAAAAAATTTTCTGCAAAAAAAAAAAAGTAGGCATGAAAGATATTTGGCATTAGTTAGTGATTTATTTTTGCTTAAAACATAATTTCTAATGTTTTTTGCCAATAAAAAAACATGTGAATACATACATCATAGTCACTTGCTCTTTCATAAGTACCATATTTTCCATAAAATTTAATTCCATAAAGTAGTAAATGCTAGGTAAAGATGGAAATTGACATAGCCAGGTACTGTACCAATACTGTTCTAGGTGTAAGTAATCAAACTAATAAAGTAAAAAAAAAAAAATGCAAAAACTACTAATAAAAAGATAGACTTTTGCTTTTCAAAATAATTTTCTACAATTCTATTTCCATGGTTTGTGTTGAACTTTGCCATTTCTTTTTTTTTAATTTTTCTATCCTTTTGCTTCATTTTAACCTTTTTTAAATCAAATTTTTCATTTATTTTCATCCCATTTTTTTCTTTTTACACTTTCCTCTTTTCTGTCTCGTTTTACTTCTCTACCTTTTATACCCCCTTCTTTTTATATCTTCCTTCTCTCCTTTCTTCCTTCTGTTTCTTTTTTTCTTTCTATTCAATTTTGCTACTTTCATATTCTTTCTTTTTCTTCTATTCCACTTCCATCACTAAAAGAAGCATCTTATAAATGGTACCCTTTTTTATTTCTTTTTAATTCTTTTAGGAAATCATAGTATTCCAAGGAGAAACGAATAAGAAACTTTTTTGTCGACTTTGCAATAGAGTTTTTAAAGACCCAGTTATTGTTTCATGTGGGGTAAGTACACCTTTTTCCTACAATGCTTTTACCATTTTTTTGTGGTTGGTAAGCTTCTCCATGCAAAATAGTAGTGCAGCATGCAATGAACATACTCCTTCCTCCTTTACAAAGTACTACCTGGGAGAAAATCTTCCTGAATCTGTAACAAGGAAGGCAGCTATTAAAGTAGTTTTTATCTGCCTTCTTATGAGGACAAGATGTGACACAAGGTCATGTTTAACATAGGATGTGGTTACTATTTTAAAATATATAGTTTCATTATCATTTGGTTCTGAAAATATTAATTAGAACAAATTGTTATAAATTATAATAATCATCATGTTTTATATAAGGATTTGCTAGGAATTTTAAAGGTAGAAACAGTTTTAATGCTTCAAAAAGATTTATACATTTTAGATTTGTTTTAATATAAAATAAGATAAAAAATATTCTGACTTGTAAATTATTTTATGAGGGATTTTTTAAATTCTGTTTTCTTTTACATGATTGGATTTTTTAATCTATTTTAATATTTCAATATGCAATAGTAAATAATAAAAATAATTTTATGTTATTCAAGATAAATAAATGTAAAAAATATTTATCCTCCAACTGGAATTAAACTCACATCATCATCTAAGTAGGCTGCTGTGTTATCCATTATCTCAGCATGATAGTTTTATTTAACCGGAGATCATTCATATACATATCAGATGATTGTATTGTTGGCATTGGTTTCCTCAATAGCTTTCTTGTTTGTATCCTTCCTTGAAAGACATCGGATTCTTATGGGAGGGATGACATGAAGATTACCAACAGCCTAAGTGAAAGTGTTTCTGTGGAACGAACTGGAATTTAACCTGGTACACTCAGCTCGTTAGTCTTTATCACCTGTCAAAAAGATAAATTATTCAAATTTTGCCCAGTGAAAACAAAACCTTTTATTTGTATAGTCAGAATTTAGTAAGTAATCACTTTTGAATACAATGTTTAATTCTGAATTTATTAAGTGAGTCGAATAGTTCTACTTTATGTAATTGAAAAATAATTCAATGTGTAATTAGGTCAAATAACATTAAAATTCTGTTATTTTTAAGAAAAACAGTGATTGGTCAAATCTGTCTATTAGCTAATTAAAAAGAATTGGTGCAAATCAAAACTGTATATTATTAAATAATATCTAATTTTTAATGAGTGACAGCAAGAGTAGTTCTCAGCATGAGAGTGAAGCTCTGCTCCCTTCATACAAATCCAAAACAAAATGTTAATGATCAAATATTAAAATCAATTTGAAATAACATCTTTTTAAATACACATACCAATATTTAACTCATCTTCTCAAAACATCTCCAAATTCATCCTTTAGCACTCAATACATTTTTTCTTCTGGAAAGGTGTTAGCAACTTGGGAATCCATCTGGGAGACACCTGATGAGGGTCAAGATCAATAGTTTCTGCAAACTCTGTACTAATCTTGACCTCTTGGGCTATAATGGCAAATAGTTGTGCATTGATCTTCATGAATGGCAGCTGTAACTTGACTGACAGATACCTCATCAATGGTAGAAGAGGTGGACAGTCATGTCTGGGAGATGTTTCCACAGATTTCAGGCCATGTTTCAATTCACAATGCCAGCATTTTATACGGTCATATGATGTGGTATCATTATCATGCATTTGTTTTATTTCATCAAAACTCTCCTGTGGTATTTGGTAACCAAATCATTGCACAACACTCAACAGGCTCCATTTCACACCTGACTCTGTTCAAATATCCGTATATCAGAAAACATTAGTTCAGAGCTGTAATTTGCTTCATAAATCATAAAGATATAAACCATTGTGCATGCAAAATTTCTATTAGATCAGACAACTAGAAATAGGTCAGAGGAATTACTTATTGAACATCTATCATGAATGACTGACAAAACAGATTTAAGTATGTATTGTGAATTTAAAAAAAAAAGCTGTTAGAAACAGAGCAGCTCTACTTTACATAACATGCATGCTGAAGTTCCTGTCTGAGTTTCTTAATTTTTCTTGCATTTTATAGCCAAGAAGAAAAGTTAAATCCATCCATTAAATATTTTTCATCAATTTTGTTTTCTAATGATCATCAATATTAGCTAGGAAATAACTGGAATGTTATAGCGGAAAACAAAAATAATCCTCTAATCTATGATGGCATAGAATATTGGAACTGAAGGTGAATGCTTTATCATTTAGCAAAAATATTTTGTCTTTTTAACTTAAATGAGTTTGTTGTAGGAATTTCTTTATATCCTCGCATAAATTTAAAATAGTCTCGTTGACTAAAATAAATTTAGAAGAATAAATATAAAATAAAAAATTCTTATTCCATTTTAATAAAAAAAATGTTTTCTTCTTCAAAATAAACAATACATCAATGTGTATAAATATACAGTGTTCTAACATTAAAAGTAGTTGTTCAGTCGGTTTAAAGGAAATGCTGAAATGTCAGAATATTTGTTTTTAATATTATTTTTACGTAATTTTAATTTGAAATAATGAGTTAAAAGAAACGGTTAAAGAACTTCTGACATTGAATTGAAGGTGGTAATTCCAAATTTGCACTTAATTTGACTTTTAAATCCACCATTAACTGTGATGCTGTAGCACATATACAAAAAGTTTGCTTTACATTTACAGTGCCACGCAAAAATATTGAATATGTTACGTTTTTCTTCATAACTTTAATTAGGGTTCAAGATTTTACCTAAAATTTGGTCAGTATATTCCTATTACTATTCTAACTAATATTTGGGGTAGTAATTACAAAATTAAAGTTTAGAAAGTTTATCTTAAAAGAAAAATATAAATCAACTAATGCAAAAATATTGGATACATTGATTTAATATTTGGTTGCATATCCTTTATTGCGTTCAACAGCTTCCAATTGCTTTCTATAGTTGCGCACACGTTTTTTGCAAAGATATGCAGGTATTTTGCGGCATTCTTCTTTGCAGAACTGTTCTAGTTGTTGAATATTTTGTGGATTCCTCTTGTGAACATTGATCTTCAATATTTTCCACAAATTTTCAATTGGGCTGAGGTCTGGAGACTGACTGGACCAAATAAGAATGTCAATTCCATTATTTCTAAGCCATTCTTTGGTTAGTTTGGCAGTATGCTTGGGATCATTGTCCTGCTGAAACATGAAATTGCTATTATGTTCCAACAAATCAGCAGATTTCTGGAGGTTTTTCTCCAAAATTTCCCTGTATATATGTCCATTCATTCTACCATTGATGATTTCTAGTTCATGAGTACCTTTGGATGAAAAACATCCCCATACTATAATCGAACCACCACCAAACTTTACCGTAGGAATGGTATTCTTTTTGTTATAGGCGGTGCCATTTTTACGCCATACATGTGTTGCTGTGTTTCTTCCAAAGATTTCGATTTTTGTTTCGTTTGACCAGATTACCTTGTTCCAAAATTCTTGGGGTTGTTCCCCATATGTTTTAACATAATTCAAACATGATCTGACATGTTTAAGCTTCAATAATGAAACTTTTCTTGGGGACCTTGATACAAAACCTGCACGATTTAGAACTCTACTGATTGTATGCTTGCTCAGATTAATCCCAGCTTCTCTGAGGTCGGTTTGAATTTTACGAGTAAGAAAAGGGTTTTGTACTTTTCTGCTTACCCACCTTAATTTTTTTTCATTTAATTTCCTTGGCCGACCATATCTTGGAAGATTTGCAACAGCTTCACCAGGGTTTTAAACTTTCTAATAACGTTTCCAACTGTACTAAGTGGTAGATTAAGTTCCCTTGATATTATTCGATACCCTTTTCCTTCTTTGTGCTTATCAATTATTTTTTGACGAATGTCTATTGACAACTCTTTAGTTTTAGGCATTTTTATAAATGAACTGGTTGACTTTGAAGGAGTGAGCCCAAATTGGAAGAATTTTATAAAATTTTAATATAAAGCTCTCTGATTGGTCAGTTATAACTCGTTTGCATTATTGCAACATGCTAAGCAAAAGTCATTTAAATTTATTTCAGAAAAAGAATTTTTAAAAAGTGTATCCAATACTTTTGCGTTTGTTAATTCATATTTTTCCTTAAATATAAGCTTTCTAAACTTTGATTTTGTAATTACTACTCCAAATATAATTTAGAATAGTAATAGGAATATACTGACAAAATTTTAGGTAAAATCTTGAACCCTAATTAAAGTTATGAAGAAAAATGTAATGTATCCAATACTTTTGTGTGGCACTGTATATTTGTTGATTCTGTTGGGTTGAAAGAAATTCAACAGAGTGCTCTATTATTCTATAAGAGAAAGACAATTGGTCCTCTGACAAAAAGAGAGTGGACCTGTAAATTCACCCTTGTCCGTTCATGCGGCTGCACTTATCTTAATAACTACGCCTCAGAATTTAAAAAAAATTTTGCACAAACATTAAACATGATATGAGCAGGGTTGCGGAGTCGGATGGTAAAAGTCCGACTCCGACTCCTAGAATTACTAAGATGCAAACTCCGACTCCGACTCCTTTAATATCTTCAACTCCGACTCCTGACTCCGACTCCCGACTCCTTGACCCTATGTGAAAATCTATTTTGCAGATCCATATACCAGCCTCCCACATCGATTCAGCATGCATTTTATAATTACTTTTCATGTGTATCATTTTCGACGTTTAACATTTACTTGCATGATAAATATACTCACATATAAACTCAACCAGCTTTATAGAATAAGTTTAGATAACAAAGGGATAAAAAGTTTACAATTAAATTTTATTATGCTATCAGTTCAAAATAGAATACAATATTTAGGGATAGGGAAACCTCTTTAGGCTATGGCATTTCGAAGCGAAACGCTTTTCATCAGAAGAGGGGGATAAAGACATTATACAGAGAATAATATTTTAAAAGATAATATTGCCTTTATGGAATGAGGATCAAAGGGAAAAAAACCATAAAGGGCTATAGTAGCATAGATTGCTTATTATTGAAATATCATATATATACATACATATATATATACATACACATACATATACACATATACATATATATACATATATATATATATATATGCACATATATATATATATAATACACAATGGTATTATTTATGCTCATGATCATTTACCAGCCTATCAGCATATTCAAATCTATAGTAGCAGAGTTGCACTTCAAGAACATTCCTGGAGTGAGTTCCTCTTCTTGAAGCTTTTTTGTCACTTGAAAAGGAAGCTTAAGAAGGTCTTCCAGTTCTTCAAGTTAAATCCATTGTGCTTCTGAAAAACTGACATCTGGGTTTGCCATATCGATAAGAATAGGCTTCAATTCAACAAGCCGTTTTACCATGTTGTAAGTATTACCTCAGTGAGTTACTTGGTCTAATATGGCTCCTTTTCCAGCTCTTCCTTTAAGAATGTTATCAATCTTTGGAGTTCTTGCTGAAATAGCAACTCTTCTGACTTTTGCTATCAGATAACTGGAATGATACTCTTTAAGAGCATCGTTTACTGCAAGTTGGTGTGTACGACGCTGGTGTTCAATTTCTGAAATGCAGGCTGCTACATCACCAAATGCATCCAATGAATTTGGTGCCTCCTCAAATCCTTCAAAGAAATTAAAATCCTCTTGCTTCTCTGTTAAGTCATCCCAGTCAATTGGCTGTCTACTATGACTTGGCCCAGGTTGTTCTTCCTGAATTTCTGCTGCACATTCTTCTGTAACACTAGAATCTTCTCTTTCATTCAGTTTTTTTACCATACTCAGCAAAACAACTTGTAAGAATGCTGTGGTAGGGTTCTTTTCAGTAATCAAAGTTTTAGATTTTGATGTGGTTGGTGTATTAGATAAGCCTTTGTCTTTCTGTTGAACAAGTTTAAAGATGCTAGGATGGCAACGCTCCAAATGTCTTTTTAAGTTAGAAGCATGAGTAGGAGCATGGCCTTTGATAGTACCACCACCAGAAGCACTAATTTCAACACCACAAGTTGTTTCTTCATCGTCTCGTGTTGTTATGCACTGACATACATAATGCTTGAAATCACTGGTTAAGTTAAAATGGTCAAATACGGCAGATTTACGTTTTGAAGCCATCTTGTGGGTGCATCAAGTTTTGTAACTAATTTTCAAAATTATATATTTCTGTAAATCTGTCAAAAAAAAAGATGTTTAATTCAAAATGTAAAAATTGTTTGCTTTATTTCAGTAATCAATTTCTGTAAACCTATAAAAACGTAAATAAATACATATGTAGGGTTTTTGAGATTCTTCCACATACCAGTATTAGGGTAGGTCGATTTTAAATCAACTTGCCTAGACTCGGGAAAGTTGTATATTCGGCTCATTGCATGCAAAGTGATCCAAAATTAAAGAATTTTGAATCCGATATTTTCTAACATTGTTATGTTTTTCTAAACTACAAAAAAATAAAATATTTAAATTCTGATCTTTTATGCTGACTGTGCTGAGGCTATAAACATCAGAAAATTTTCAGGCATTTATTTTTACTAATAAATAACATAGAATTATGTTTAACTCGCGAGGGTACCCAGCGCTTCCCGGGTGTTTAGAGGTGGGGGTGGGGGGGTAAATCAAAACAAAATGGAAAATAAAGAATATGCGAACGTAATAACCCTTGCTTAAATATAACTTTTTTTAAATCGGAAAAACAAACAAAACAACAAAAAAAGCGAACATGATAAAGAATAAAGAATAAGAGAACGGAAATGTTTAAATGTTAAAACTTATTTGTAAGAAAAACAAAAATAAAAACAAAAATCTAGCATATTTCTATTAACGAAAAATGTGATAAACTACTGAAAATGAAGGAAAAGAAAAATCACTGGGATGCACTGTTTCAGCGATAATCAGCTATTTTTGTTTTGATTAGTTAATCATATACAATGTTGTCACATGGTGGCAACACAAATTGATTTATACCCATTTTTGGGGGGGCGGGGATAAGATTGTAATTCCGGATCGATCCTGGACTAATCAAATTGCCAAATTCCATTCAGGAACTGGATAACTTTCGGATTACAATCTGATTGTTATCCACAGTGATCTCACTCAAAGACAGACTTTTCATTGATCATGTGTGACGTCACAACCAAAGCGAAAAAAGCTGTCCAGACAAGATTTGCAGTGATCCGATAAACCAAAATATCTTGATGAAGTAGAAGCATTGCAGGACAGTACAAAATATGATATATCTCAAAAAATAAGAACAAGACATTATAAAAACTGCTAAAGTGTGCAACTGGTAAAACCAAACAGGAAAACCATTAAAAAAAAAATTGGGGGGGGGGCTTAAGGAGTCAGAGTCGGATAAAAAAATTCCAACTCCGACTCCGACTCCTAGTACATTTAGAAATCCGACTCCGACTCCAGCTAAAACCTCCGACTCCCTCCGACATGAGTTAAAAAAATAACAGAATGGATTTTCCAGGAAAACTCCAATTGCTCCCCCCTTTCCCAAGGGCACCTTTTGGATTAAAATGGCTAAAATTGACACTTTTGTGCTTATAAAAAAAAATTGATGCCTTAAATTAAAATTTTCTAAAAAGTTGTAACTAACTGATTTCTATATAAGTTTGTTTGTCTATACTTCGCGATAACTCTTGGGTGTGCACCAGTGAGTGTTTTAGGGATAATAAAAACACTCCATTTTTTTTTGGAACTATTTTTTCCAAAATTTTCTGTGTATGTCTATTTAGCAGTTTTGCATGGTGCTGAACTCAAGTTTAAATAGGTTAATGTCTTGAGGACTTTTGGGGCTAAATGGGGGGGGGGCAAATGATAGACTTGGTCATTTCTTTTTTTGTATGGTGCATAACTCAAATTTACATATGTTAAGGCCTAAAACTACACTGTTTGTTCATTTTACCCAGGATTTGACATCCCCTGGGGACTTTTGGGGCTAAATGGGGGAATGCTGAACTTAGTCATTATTTTTTTATGCCTCGTTCACTGTGCACTCACGGGGGACCATGCATACTTCACTTGTTAATTTATGAATTTTATAGAAGTTTAAATCTCATAATACTAATGGTTTTATGAATAAACTGAAGCCTAGTTATACTGGTATTCTTCCATTTGCAAAAAAAAAAAAAAAAAATGGCTGACAAGTAATGAAACGGACTTAAACACAGATTTTTTCACCAGACCGTGATTTATTGATGAAACTATGGGTGGCAAAGCTAGACTTCTGTAAAATTGAATGATTTTTTTTGTTTTTGGTGGGTTCCATTTTTATTTGTATATTTTGCATTTTTTACAGCATACATACTGCCGAAGATGTGTAAATAATCATGATGAAGGTACGTTTATTATTAATTATAACTTATTTTTCAAAAATTGTTTTTTGTCAAGTACATATTCTATCTTGCTCATTGAGTGAATTCAGTGTATATAAGAGCCAGGTACGTCCAAGGATGGAGTATCGTTGCCACATCTGGGCAGGAGCTACTAGAAAGATCTTATCCTGCCTTGACAGTGTTCAAAATAGACTTTGTAGCCTAGTAGGGGGTGCCCTTTTCTCTTCCCTGCAACATCTTCCTCACAGAGACGTTGCAAGCCTGTCTCTGCTTTATCATTATTTTTATGGCAAGTGCTCGCCTGAGCTCCAATCTAAGGTCCCCCCCCTTGCCAAACTTTCACGAGAAACACTCTAGCTGAAACCACTATCAATAATTTCCCCCCACTCTTTATTTGTACCTAAACTTAAGCGTAGATTCCATGAACAAAGCTTTTTTCTTAGAACTGCACACCTGTGGAACTCCCTTCCATTTGCCTGCTTTCCAGCTGACTACAATTTGGTTGTCTTCAAGTCTAATGTAAACAAGTTCTTGATGAGCCAAGTAATCCAATTTACCAAATTTCCACTACTAATGATTATGATATTGTCCCATTGACTACTGTACACTCTTTAACCCTTATCCTCGAGTGGCCTCTGGGCCTGGATAAGTGGCGCAAAAAAAAAAGATAATAGTTTTAGCTTAAATGAATCCAGAAGCAGAGATAATCCATCAGCACACATAGCTCTGTTCGCGAATAACATTGCTGATGCGTAAACGCTGTGACATGAGCTAGAAAAGTTTGCAAATTACATTGGTCTTTGCGTTAATGCAGATAAGACAAAGTTTATGACTTTCAATGCAGAGGGGGGAGATCAAAGTTTTAGATAGAACAACACTGAAAGAAGTTACTCCGTTTACATACCTGGGAGCAACATAGGTTCCACAGAGAGAGATATCAAAATTCACATTTCAAAAGCATGGGCTGCATTGGATAAGCTGCAGTCAGTATAAACTTCAAGGCTAACTGACAAACTGCAAAGGCAGTTCTTCAGAACAGTGGTGGAGTCTGTCCTTGTCTACAAAAGATTGGAAAGAAAGCTAAATGATATGTACACCCCTATGCTAACAGTGTTAAATAAATCTTGGCAAGATCATCCTACGAAACAGCAACAACTTTATCGCAACCCACCTGTTATATCTACTACCATCAGGGAACAAGGTTTGTGATTTGGTGACACTGACCATACTGAACATTGGTACTCCCATGACCGCCTAAACATGGAAATTATAATAAAAGTTCCTACAAATTTATGAAACCATGTGCAATCAAGTCCGTGATAATTTGTAGAAAAAAATCAGTAAATTTTCTCAATCCATAGTGGTTATTAATTCATGCAGAATAAAATCAATGACCTGGTCAACATCTGGTAATCTAAAATGAAGTCACTAAGATTAATATGGAGAGAGATGTAATATTTTCTACAATTTCTAATATTAGAGCTGTTCATGGGAGACTTGCTACTTGGCCCATATTGTAGTCAATGAAGTCTCAAATAAGAGGCAATAGTTTCCTATCAAGAATGTTAAAGTTTGACCAAGATAGGTTATTTGGATAGGGTAACCTTCCAAAAATGTCATCCATAGTATCATTAATAAAATTCTCTATTATTTAGGCAATCCCACCAGATTTGCTGCAAATAAACTCAAGTCCATGTTAAACTTATCCACTAAATTTCAGTCATAAATATTGAACAGTTTTTGTTTTATCATTCAAACCTGATTATGATGAGCAAAATGTCCAATCGCTTCTGTCATGATTTTGCCTATGATGGCTCTTTTCTCCAGATCAGGAATAGTTCAGATCAATTGTTTTGATCACCTTCTGCTGATAAGATAATCATCAAATTGTCCTTATTAATGAACGATAAAACAGACTTGAAGATTCATAACTGAAAATGTGTGAGGATTAATTTTTATCTATGAGTCTGTATCAAGTTGCCTATTAAAACCATCCCTAAACTATTCCTGAACTGAAGAGGGCTACTATAGGGCATTGCCAAGAAAAGAATCTATTGGAGTAGTTGAGAATTTAGCATATCATATCCAAGTGTACTTCTCATTGAAAAGAAATGAAACAAAATCTATTGGAGATTCATTTCTGGTGGCGGGGGAGTCAACATGAATTGTGTTCCACTTCTTCATCAAAATTTGTATCGCTTGTAAGAAATATTTTAAGGATGGCAAGCACTGCTTTTAAAGAGGGTGAGTAACAACCGATTAAAAAATCAAATAAGATCTCATTATAGTGATGCCCTCAGATACTTTGCACTCCAATATCTTAGTATGGAAATTGGAATGTAATATTGAGATTGGAAGACATACAAATTAGATTGAAAAGACTAATTAAAACACTGACAGATTAGTCACATAGAAACATTGGAAAATTAGGATGAATTATTTTACTAGTGATAAGAATAAGAAATCATTTAATTAAAAACTTTTAAATAATTGAAGAGAATTGCCTCCCAGCACCCTGGAAAACCTCATCAGTATGTCCTGTATTTAAAAATTCAGGTTATTGGCCAATTCCCTCTCAATACAGACTAACCAATCTCCCATGCATCATGAGTAAGTTGCTGGAATCTGTTAAATAGAAAAGTAGTCAACCACCTCAGCAAAAATAATCTCCTCAGTGACATGCAATATGATTTTCGTTCTGCTAGATCTACAGCAGATGTGCTAACAGCTATATCTCATAGGATTAGTGAATCTCTAGATAAAGGCTTCCTTTCTAGGACAATTGCTCTTGATATATCAAAGGCCTTTGATCGAGTATGGCATAAAGATTTACTCCACAAAATCTACGGTATAGCTGGAAATGTCTTTTCAATTTTTAAATCATTTCTCTCTGATAGGTTCATAAAAGTAGTAGTTGGTGGGCAGAAATCAAAAGCTCACAGTATTAATGCTGGAGTCCCTCAGGAGTCCATCCTGGGCCCAACTTTCTTCCTGATCTGCATCAATGATCTCCTAAATCGCATCTTAAGATCATTTGTAGACATTTATGCTGACGACACTACCATCGAAGGCCCAAAACAACCAAGTTCTCTCTGATTTTCTCTCCTCTGATCTTGAACACATGGTGCAATGGGGAAAGAGGTAGCTGGTTAATTTTAATCCATCTAAAACTAATCTTCTATCTTTACATCATCAGTACTCTGATTCCTGTCTGGCATCAGTTGAGATGGAGGGCTCTCATCTTGGGGAGGCTCCATGTTTTGCATAGTGCTATTTTTCCCTGAGATAGAACACTTGCATCAAATCTCTTGCCAAAGCTGCTGGAGGGATGGTGGGATCATTTTGCCGCTCCGGTGGATATCTTGCTGCTGATGCAGTTCTTCACCTGTATAGGAGCCAGATGCATCTGGGAAGGAGTTGCTGGGGGCACCTTGTCCTGCCTTGGCAGAGTTCAAAATGAACTTTGTAGCCTGGTGGGGGATGCCTTTTTCTCTTCCCTGTAGCCTCCTCCTCATGGGGTAGGGGTTGTGAATCTGTTTCTGCTTTATTGTTATTTTCATGGCAAGTGCTTATCTGGGCTCCGATCTATGCCCCCCTCCCCTGCTTGCCTGATTTTCACGAAAAACACTTGTCAAGCTGAAACCACTATCAATAATTTCCCCCACTGCCTAAACCTAAATGTAAATTTCATTCTTGGAACTGCACACTTGTGAGGCTTTGTTCCATTTTCCTGCCTACCAGCTGGCTGCAATATGGGTGTGTTTAGGCCCAACGTAAACAAGTTTTTGATGAGCTGTCCCCTTAAGTAATTCAATTTACCAAATTTCCACTAACAATTACTATGTTATTTTCCCATTGACTGTTGTACACTCTTTAACACTTATCCTCAAGTGGCCTCTGGGCCTTGATAAGTGGTAAATATTGTAAAAAAAATATATATATATAGTGAAATGTTTAAACTATGTCTTTTTGATGTGGAAGGTTATTACTAAGGCATATTTTTTTTTTTAATTTTTATTAATCAATTGAATTCTAATCTAGAAATAGGTAGTCACACACACACACATATATATTCATTTTTGTTTTAGGTACATGTCCAGTTGACAACCAAAAATTGAACATTGTGGTAGCGAACATTGCTGTGTCTGAACAAGTTGGTGAATTAGTGATACACTGTAAATATGCCTGTATACCTACTGAAGATGGCCAGCCTTATGTTGTAGATAAAACAAAATGCCCTGTAATAGTCAAGCTAAACAGCAGAGGGTGAGTAACAACCGATTTTTCCATTGTTTTATAACTGGATGAAATATGAGAAAAGACCAAATTTATCAGAACATGAGTTCTCCGCTTTTTAGCAGACTTTTGCTTTTTTCTTTTAATCCAAGAAAAGCCAAATTTCTCCTTAAATTGCTAGTCATCCATGGATGTGAATTCTCTGCTTCTTGGTTGAAATCAGCTTTTTTTTAATAAGAAAATAACATTTTAAATTTTTTTAATACTTATCACTAGCAAGTCGTTTTTAATTGTTTTTTTTTTTTTTTTTTTTTTTCAATGCCATACACAACAAGGGAGCCGATTGGGAAATTCATCTTGATTTGAGTTTTTTTAATCCCTTTTTGTGATCTACCTGATGAAATATTTAAGATAATTTTACCTGTATTGAGATTATTTTAAGTTGAAAGATTTTTAATTAAAATAATAAATAAATAATAAAGTTATATAAA
The DNA here is from genome assembly GCF_053919585.1 of Euprymna scolopes. NCBI lineage: Eukaryota > Metazoa > Mollusca > Cephalopoda > Sepiida > Sepiolidae > Euprymna > Euprymna scolopes. Next base: position 62,388,084 of record NC_136506.1, on the reverse strand, counting down.
ATAAAGTCTGTCTCTTTCTTGATTTTGTCATCGATAGCTTTCTATCAACAAAATCAATATTTGATTCTGGTTTCTCAGTTCTTTTGATTTGTTGTAACATGTTAAGAATAAAATGTAATTTGATTTAATTCTTTCAGAAAGCCAGGTCAAAATTATTTTTATATGGATGCCATCTTAAAAAAGGGGTGTAACTCTGTATTCATCAATACAGAGTTACTTAATTTGGTCTGGAACAGAAAATATTTAGGAAAAAATGGCATAATTTAAAAAAAAAAAAGAAAAGACAAATTGCAAGCAAAGACATTACCATTAAATAATATTTACCCTTTTTGTGGTAGATTTTATGTAAAGTATTGAGAACTTTAAGCTGAGATTTTGCTAAGAAACTCAATTTACTGCAAGTTATACTACTGATGTGTTAAAAACTAAAAAGTAGGAAAAAAAATTTTTTTTTTCTATTAATGTTAAAAGAAGATAGTGTGCTTTTTTAAAAAAAATTTTCTGTATAGTGTTTTTTGTTTTGTTTTGTATAGTGTTTTTTGTTTTGTATAGTGTTATTTTTCCCTGCTGTATATGGACATATGAATAAATACTATTTTATCTTTTTTGCTAAAGTCTGCTAATCCTGAAGTTTAGTTTTAGTTATTGCGTCACAAGAAAGAGTGAACCATCTGAATGCCACCTTATAATATCATCCACGCTACAAAGTTAAAGTTCTTCAGCCATTTAATGTGGGTAGACGGATTGGAAAAAAAGCTTGATGTTAGGAAAAACCGATTGGAAAAAAAAAAGAGCAGAGGAAGACAAAGTTCACTGACAGTTTTGATGGGGTCACTAAAAACACAACTATAGATCTCATCAGAAAGACTAAATGCTCAGCAGTCTGGAGAACCATCATTATCGATGTCTGCAATAACAAACTTGATATTTGAAGAAATTTTATAAAATTATTTTTTAATCTGATACAGAGAAAATCAGAAAGTTAATTGTCTGAAATCCTTCTATATTTTGGAGTTCAAGCTTCATTATTTTTTGTTATTTTTCAGTGCCCATGAAAATGACTGTGATTATGCACCTGTTGAGTGCCCTAATAATGTAGGGTGTCCACCTTTATTAAAAAAGGTGAGATTATTTTTTTCGTGCAAGATTTACATTACTATTGAGTTTATATTGCTTTTAAAGCTCTCATCACTTGTATCAGTTTTTTTTTCTTAACATTAATTATCTGTATGCAAATGATTTCAATTCAATGTTCTACAACTGATTTTAAATAACATAAAATTCTACAAATTCACTAAATTTGTATAAAATTCAATCATTTTGGCTTGTGATTAAGAACATGCACAAGAATTGCATTGGATAGTCTTGCTTTAGTTTGCTAATCGCTTTTAGAGAAGATAGTTGGAGCTTATATAAGTGACATCCTCCTATAGAAATTATTATATAAAAAAAAGGTTGGCTGAAATACCTTCTTACACTCACATGAACTAATTTGTAAAAGACTCTGAATGCCATGTAAATGATAATGATGTATGATAGAGAAGGTTAGAGGGAATGAGTCACCATGCCATTTCTCACAACCCTAAAATGGAACCGGATTGATTGCTTTTTTGATGTTGAAGAGCATGACTAAATCAGTTAGGAAACTTCACAAAAGGAGCTTGTTAAAGGGGGGATATTTACTGGGTACTTACAATACCTTTTTAAAAAGTATATTTGAAATGAAATACAAATTTTAAAATCTTAATCTTAATTTCTAGATAACACTGTTAGTTGTACAAATTTGAAAAGCATGAATGGCATAAGTGATACGAAAGTAAGTTATGGAATAGATTAGCTAAATACAAATATCACTGGATCTAGTGTATTCATTTATATTATAATAATCCAATTCTTCTTTCTAGCTATCAATAAAATAACACCTTGTGTTCAATGAATATTTTATAATGTTCTATTTCCCCCGTTAAATAACCAAAAATGATAACCAAAAATGATAAGCTATAAATCAAAATACAAATTTCTTTGGCAACCATTTATAGAAATTTATGAAACTTTGAATATGTAAACAAGAAAAAAAATTTGCTAGGAAAATTAAGAATTTTTTTATTAATACTTGTTTTAATAAAATAAAAACAAATTCAGTGATTTAACTTTCTGGAAAATATTTAATAAATACAAATGAAAACATGAATATATAAAAATTTGTTATTTAAATTCATTAATTTTTAAAATTTTCAACAGACAAATTGTTTCAACTTCCTCACTTGCAATGAAGATGGCAAAAAATATTTCATTTTATAGATGAAATAAAAGTATATAAATATTTATGAGATATGTATTAATACTGAGGTCATACATATCATCACTATTTATTCTACTTTGATTTCATTTGAAAAGTCATAAATTGTGACGTATCTTTTTAGACATTGTTTTTGCATAATCAAACATAAGTCTCTTCACTTCTAAATTATCCTTGTTAGTTTTTCCATTCAATTTATATGTGTGGTTTCTAGAAACACTATGTAAATTAGATGGCAAGCTTTTTCCAGTATTGTTATTTAATTTATGCACACTCTTTCTCTAAATGCTCACAGAGACATTAGGAAAAATTTAGTGAGTAGTTGAATCAACATAGTGAAAGGAGGGAAGAGGAATGCATGGCTAAGTGAGAGATTGGTAACCTGTTCAGTTAATTACAAAAATATGGTTAATTAGAACAATTAAAATAGAATGTTTCTTCAAAAATCTCAATCCCTGAGCTAAAGTATATTTTAGCATGTATTTTGTGGCACATGTTAAAATAAGTTTGCATATTAATGTCTTTACAAAATAAAAAACAAAATAAAAGAAGTAAAAGTCAGCCAAACCTTTGTTTGGGTGAAGCCCTGCCATTGGCTAATGGAAATATTAACTCATGAAAGGGAATAATGAGGAATTTGATTGGTTAGCTAGCTAGACTAAATATTACATATACAGGGTGTCCAAATAGTCACTGAAGGTTTGAAAATCTTTGTCATTTTACCATTGATTATTTTTTTTTCTCTATTTCAGATATTTTTACAGATAATATTTTGGAAATTAATTATGGATAAGTATAGCATTGAACAACATACAAGTTGTGAATGGCAATGTCAAATGGCCACCATGTTCCCCAGACTTGACTAACCCCAACTTTTTCTTGTGAGGATAGCTTAAAGAAAGGGTTGGTTAATGAACCCCAAACCCTGCAAGAATTGAAGGAAAATATCAGAAATGAAATAAAGGTGTTAAATCGGAATCCAGAGTTTCTGCAATCTGTCATGAATAATGCTTTGGAAAGAGCATAAATATGCGAAGCTGAAAATGAGCAACATTTAAAAGAAATTATTTTTTATAAATAAAGATTGTTTGAATTCTGCATTTTTTATATTCTGTTTTGTATTTTGTAAAGACATTAATATGCGAACTTATTTTAACATGTGCCACAAAATACATGCTGAAATATACTTTAGCTCAGGGATTGAGATTTTTGAAGAAACATTCTATTTTAATTGTTCTAATTAACCATATTTTTGTAATTAACTGAACAGGTTACCAATCTCTCACCTAGCCATGCATTTCTCTTCCCTCCTTTCACTATGTTGATTCAACTACTCACTAAATGCATTTTAGTGAAACACAGAAGCGTTTATGTGGCTTAATTGCCATAAATATATTTTCTTAGCTCTACTCATCTATTGAGCACTGTTGAAGTGAATACTGAAAATCAATATGTAAAATATATTTCCTTATAATATTTTATGTGGATATATGAAATAATATATATATATATATATATATAGAGAGAGAGAGAGAGGGATAGGAAGAGAATGTACAATTTTCTTAACAAAATATTAACCAGAATGCTCACTACTAAAATGAATCAAACCTATTTTTATAAATAGATTTAGTTGACATGGTAGAAACTAACTCGAAATTTCATAGCCATACTGTTTCCATATTTCAAGGAATCTGAACAGATATGTACAGCTAATCTTTAGCATTATAGATGGAACTACAACATCAAAGACTTTGATTGCACATAAATATACTAGCAGAATACCCATTCCAGAACAAACAAAAATGAATTGCCCAAACAGTTTTGCATCGTTTTTATATTCCTTTACAAAGATTAAATTTAAGATATAATGTTATTAAACTTTGTCTAGAATCATAATTCCAGTTCTGATCCAAATCTAAATGATTTTAATTCTAGAAAATGTCTAAAAAGTTTTCAAAAGAAATTGAAATTCAAGGAATCTTAATGTGTATTAAATAAGTCAAGTTTAATGCAAATCTGAAATCCAATCTTTTAAATACTACAAAGAAACTGAAATTTGGGGAATGTTAATTAATTCGGTTCTAATAACTATTGTTAATATTTCAGAAAAATAGGTTTCTGCATATATATGTACTAGCTAAAACTAAATTAGATTAAATATAACCCACATTTGAACCTCTTACATCTAACAGATGTGTTCCAAAATTCAATGGTCAGATAATTAGTTTAAAAGTGAATTTTGTGTACACAAATATATAAACTTGTACACATATCTAACTTTATATAAATAGATTACTATGCATATCTTAACAAATGCAAACATTACTTCTAAATAATGACAGCTTTCAGTGGTGGTCTGGGCTACATTGAATGAAAACAAAATGTTAACAATCATGTAATGAGAATTGTGAAATTGTTTTCAAGGTCAAAATCGATATCATTATCTTAACAACTGAAATCTCAATAACATATTTTGTTTTTCAAAATGTGATTTTGACCGACTATAGATATCAATATTTTCATCCTTTTTGTTTAGAAATTGTGTAAAGCAAAATAGCTGCCGTTGATTTAAAATATGGCAGTGACCTGGCCAAAGTGAATCATTGGAAGCCATAAATCTATACCATGAAGCCGCAGCTGTATTTGGTGTCTAATTGGAGCATTTCATGACTTTGATTCGGGTCAATGGATATTTGTAATACTTTTGTCAATCCAGCTGATACCATTCTATTATTTTCTGTTGGAGAATCTTCCGGAATGTTTACTGAACTTAGTGACATTGTGTGTTGAATAAGCAAGGTTTGATATTCAATTTCTGCTTACTCTGTGATTTGATGAGGGTAAGTTTGACACAAGATCAGTGCAGAGTACTCATAATCAGGACATCTATATAAATGATCTTCATCTAGGGGCACCAAAGCTATCAATATTTGGAGTGAATGGGTCTAGCTAAGAGAATTCTAGGCCTTAGGCTGATTTGCAGATTTAAAAGGCAAAATGAAAATAATTAAATACAAAACTAAAAACAAATTTGATTTTCCTTTTCCTCCATGTACAAGTATATGTATGTTTAGTATCATGCAGAGATGCATACTATGGACAATAACTGCAAGTGAAAAATGTTTGACTAAGAGAGACCACCCAACGAATCTGCTGACTTTTGAAAATAGTAATCTCTTCTTGAATACAAGATTCCATGCTATGATTATGAGCTACCTAAGTTTTGGAAAAAGTAATGTTTATCCACATACGAGACACTCTGAGAAGTAAGTTTTTATGTCCATAGATAAACAAGCCCATGGCTTTCAAGTAGTTGATTGAGTGATCTACTACATTAATATATATATTTTCGTAGGATGAGCAGAGGAGGTCAGTTAGATTTCTGTAGTTCTCAAATACAGATGGGCTCTAAACTAATGAATTGTGGCCAATTAGAAGCTATTTGTCATTTGTTGTTTAGTAGAAGAAAATAAGTATCGCTGTGATATCTGTCAAAATAAAACATTCTTATTTCTTTTAAAATGGAGTTGTAATTTTGTTTGAAGAGAAAATTCAGCATGACTTCTTTTGGTTGTGGCTATTTCACTCTTACAATAATTTCTAGCATTTGTTTTCGTCTATTTGTACTTATGATAATTGGTGGAATGCATGCTGCCTTTGTGCAATGGTAGCTGCACAATTTAATTTTAATTTATATTGGTATTTGTGAAATTACTAAAAAACTATTAATTAAAGATTACAATTATTACATTGCATAATAGAGAGACTTCAGTTAATTTAAAACTAGAATTTTTATTTCATACTATCAGGCCAGTGTCCCGAGATGTTTATCCGACATGGAGACAGGCCATATAATACAAACAAGAAAATTACGAATATAACTTTAAGTATGAAATTTACAAATTATGCATAGAAAAACGAAAATTCAATGTAAATTTTTTTTAAATTGTGTAAATTTATTATTATACTAAATATGAGATAATCAACTCTAATGTTTTTGCTTACACACACACACACACACACAAAGAGGTTCCAAAAGTAATGCCTCCTATTTTTTTATTCCACCCAAATGGATCAGAGGGGATTGCAAATTGCATTGTTACCATGACAGAACATTTATCACGTGAAACATCATCTCTTTGTTGCAGATATTTACAGTGTGGGCTCTAAGAAAGCAAACCTTGTCATGAATGTGTGTCAGAAGCAAAGATGCATCATTGAATTCTTCCATGCAGAAACAATTGAACCAATCAACATTTATTGGTGCCTGTTGAACATTTACGAAACTGATACAGTTGATGTCAGCACAGTTAGGAAAGGGGTTAGTCAATTTCAAAGTAGCGGTAGAGATGTGAGTGACAAAGTGCACTCCGGATGCTCATACACAGCCACCACCCCATCGCTGGCAAAAGTGCATTGAAAATTATGGGGACTATGTAAAAAAATAAATTCTGGAGCACAAAAGGTTGCTTGTTTTAATGGTACCACCCTCCATCTTTGAAGCTCTTAAACTTTTTTTAGTTAAAAAATAAGAGGCATTACTTTTGGAGTGACCCGTGTGTGTGTGTGTGTGTGTGTGTGTGTGTGTGTGTGTGTGTGTGTGTGTGTATATATATATATATATATATATATATATAGAGAGAGAGAGAGAGAAAATATTTTCACTGTTTGAATGCATTAAAATTTGAATAATTTAATGTTTAGAAACCAGTCAAAATGCAGATTTTTTTTTTTTTTTAATAATCATGTTTATTTTTATAAATTCTAATTTTTTAGTTTTATAAGAATCTTTATAAGGAAAATTCAAGTAATATTTTTTCTTTTTCTTAATAGATGTATTTGGGGGTTACAATATAACAAAATAAATTGTTTTGGAATAATTATAATTTATGTATATATATAAAAAAAAGCTACTCCAATATAAATATGGATTAGTCAATATTTGCTTCCCTAAATTTTTTTTTTTTTTTTTTTTTTTTTTTTTTAGTTCGCTCGCACACTCTCTCTCTCTCTCTCTCTCTCTCTCTCTCTCTCTCTATATATATATATATATATATATATATATATATATATATATAAAGGGTTCCTTCAGTCTTTGACAGACTATAGATACCCATGAAGGGGTGCCTACACATGAAATTGTTTTGTGTACGTGTGTGGTAGGAGGTGCGCAATCTTCAACCACACCTCTCCTGAGTCAACATTGTTAAATGCCAGTTGCAAGTGAAGTGTATATACAAGATGACATGAAACAATGCCGAAATAAGCGGAGAGCACATATAGCACCTAGAATTTCCAAATGGTCACCCATCTGGTATTAAACAGGCTCAACATTGCTTAACTTCGGTGATCTGACAAGAACTGGTGTGTCAATGTGATTATGCCATATATATATATATATATATATATATATATATATATATATATATATATATACACTAGCATGCTGCCCGGCATTTTCTAGTCATAAAATACACTTAAATGATATTTTGATTAATGCATATTTCATATTTATTATTATATTATTTAGTAATGATTTAAAAAAATTTTTTAAATAAATCGTGCGCCACCACCAAGGATCGAGACTAAGGCGTTTAGTTTACAATTTAGTTTTTCCTTTAACATTAATGCCTGAGCTATGTAGACATGTTTGCTGCCAGGCTAAAAATTAAAACATAAACCAATAACTATTATGTTATGCATGCATATTGATAATGTCGTCATTTGATCATCACCTGGAAAATTCCATTTTTTAATTTTCACGCTTTTGCACTGATTTTCTCTAGCTAAAACCCAAATATAAAGTTTTGCATAGCTTTGAATACTCTATATATTAAGTTTAATGTCTGTAGACCAAAAACTGACAGGAGTTTGGTGGCAAAATGTTTTAAACAAATATGTATATGCATGCATAAATATATATATATATAGAAAGAGGTTTGTGTTTACTATAACCTTTTTATGCAAATATTACGCAAGTATAAATCATGTAGAATATCTACATGAATATAATTACACGTAATAGTTAACTAAAGATGATCATCCCATAGAAAAATTGAAAAGAACTAATAGGGAATTAATTAAAATGAATGTTTAAAAGAATATGCAAATTAGCTAGATCTTTTGCAGATGAATGCAATTCCATGACCCATGTATAACAAAGTTGTATTTTCTTTTTAAATAAATAGAAAAACGGGATTTTAATATGAATATCAATACACAAAAAACAAAACACCAAATTAATAGGAATACATATGCGTTGGGCGTCTGGGGTAATTTACCATATAACAAAATAAATTGCTTTGTTTGTGTGCAATCGAACCAAAATACATTATAGTGAAATTTAGTTTCATAATAATATTAGGGGTGGAGGGTGACTTATTTGATTGGCTATGGTTTGAGTATGTGTGTGATTTTGTTAAAGAAGTGCGCTACTTTGATTACTTGGATAGCAATCCAAAGAAGTTGACCTGAAAATAGTCTGGAAAATGTTTCTCACCCAAGATGCTAATTTTCTATTTTAACTATATATAAAAATATGTGTACATAAAATGAAAACATTCATTGAAAAAAAAACAAAAAAAAAAACACACAAAATGGTGAATCAATGAGATGCCATTTTGTAAATTTATGTGCAAATTAGTTATGCCTAGTATGTATACCACATAAACATGTATATTAGAAATGTATAATTCTTATATTTTTGTAAATGAAAATAAAGAGGTTTTAATGTCACTATTATTGCAAGAATTTATTTTGGATGTATATCAAATGTTAATAAAATATTTCTTTTTCTTTTTATCTCTAGGATTTAGAAAGTCATCTAAAAATTTGTAATAATGTAACATGTCCTCATCAGAAATACAGGTAAGTAAATGGAAAAACAATAACAAACTTTGAACTTTCTTTTATCTCTTTGATTTTCTCTCACCTGGTCCACATGTTTGAATTGAGAGAATGAGTGATAGCTAAGGATCAACAGGTGGTCCTAGTTAAATGGAAGTTAACAAAATCATATGACCTTCAGAAAAAGATTTTTCTCTTTTCAAGCAACACACCTAAACAAAATAAACATGAAAAGCCGTTGCTTCTCATTTAGTTCCATATAGGATAGGGGTGAGCACACAAAATAACTTAATTAGTGCATAGGCCCAGTCGTGTGTATATTCTCTCCATCTTGGGATTTCTTGTGCCTGTCCATTCTGTCTAATAAAATTCACGTTAAGTGATTTTGGTCAAGTTTGGTCATTTTACTATTTTTTTTATGGTAATTTAAGAATTCAGCCATCAAATAATTTTTCTTTAAAAATGTTACAAATGTTAGTAATGAGAGAATAAACATAATACATGTGAAGAAAAGTGTCAGTAAACAATATCTAAATAAAAATATTAATAAAGTTCCGAGATATTTTTATGATATTCAGCAGAGAAGAATATGTCCAATAGTCAGTTACCTCTCTCTCCCTTAGTCAAAATACTGTTAAAAGTATGGAGATCCTTGAAGTAAGGCCTAGTTCAAAACTGCAATATCACACAACATATACACACACATAAATATATATAATTAGGTTATCAAAAAGTATATCTTCAACAAGACAAAACTTATCAAAATAGAGAAACTCCACACTATTAAAAAAAGTAATGTAGTAAATAAAAGATGAGGAATAAAAGTTTAAAAAAAAAAAAATATATATATATATATATATATATATATATCACTTTATTATATTGTCAGAACAATAAGGAAAAGTAAGAGAAAACTTTAAGTCAAAACTTATTTCTTCATTCTCATTTCTAAACTAAATGTTATTAAACCAGTTTTTTTATCTATATTTACATTTTTATATAATTCTAGCCCTTCTCCTTTTCTGATGAAAAGCATTTAACTTCAAATGCCATGGCATTTTTTTTTTTTTTCATTTTCTCTTTTACTTTATTGTTTTGATGATAATTTTACCTATCCTAGAAAGCACATACACACACAGATGCAAAAATGCGTCAATTGCATTTTCTTTTGGCTTTAGCCAATTTCCAAAATCTCTGTTTCTGGTTGTAAAATTGTTTTATTGTTCATCTCTTTTCAGCTGTGATTTTATTGGAACCCAAGACGACCTTGTTGTACACTTGCGAACATGTAAATTTGAAGGCATGAAAGATTTCTTACAACGAACCGATGAAAAAATTGCAGAGCTTCAGTTTTCTTTGGTGACTAAAGAACATGAAATCGGCTTCCTTCGTTCCATGTTGGGTAAACTCTCTGAACGTGTTGAGACTTTAGAAAAAACAGTTGATATGCGTGTGGGTAAGTTAATTGTGGATTTTCTATTTCAAATTTTCGTCCACATCCTTGGTTATCAGTCATTTTCAAGAATGAATAGAAGAGATGAAACCCAAAGTTTTAAAGATTTTTAATTTGAGGTCATTATCAAAATAATATAGCAGATCAGAAATAGTTAACTGTTCAATCATAATTTATTAATTCTTAGAAAAATTTCAGGTTAGTTGAAAACTTTTATCCATCAGTCGGCAATTTCTACACTTTTATTTGGGTTATTATTATTTCGGTCAATGTAATTCTGGAATCTTTCTGAAAAACTCTGGAATCCTTCTGTCAAACTTGTGAAATCACCAAATTTCAAATGAAATCCTTTATATAATCTAATCCAAGACATTCCCGAGTTTGATCAGATACACCTAAAGAGGATGGGAGATTACATTGGCTGAAATGAACATATAACACTGAAGATAAGAAGAGTGCTTCAAATAATACAAATTATTATTAGCTGGCGAAAATCAGTGCAAAAGTGTGAAAATTTTTTTTTACAAAGGAATTTGCCAGGTGAGGGTCGAATGAAGGCATTACGAATATGCATGCATAATGTAATAGCTATTGGTTCATGTTCTAATTTTAGCCTTGCAGCAAACATATTTTCATAGCTCAGGCATAAGGAAAAAGTAAATTGTAAGCTAAATGTTTTAGTTTCAATTCTTGATGGTGGCACACGAGTCATTTTGTTTATTTAACTTTTTAAATCATTGGGTTCAATATAATCTATATATATAAAAGTGAAAATGTATGTGTGCATGTATGTTCGCTTTTCCTCAATGTCCACGAAAGGCTTCTTTCAAAGAAGTGCTTGCTCGCTTCACAACTTTTTAAAACTTTTTATATCATCTATAAATTGTAATATCTACGACTTATCCACGGAGATCGCCTCTCTATTTAATTTTATTGACTTTCAAACCTTAATTATTCCACATTTCCCGCATCGGCACACGTTACATTCAGTTTTCGGTATAAAAAAAGTGAACCTCGACTCTAATCACAGGCCCAGAGCCAGTTTGGTCAATGTCGACTTCGTCATATCAGACTGTAGCTTTCATTTCGCTCCTCCTAATAAACAGGGAGCAGGTTTTTAAAAACAAACAAACCTATTTATTCAAAACTGTCCCGCACAAAATAACTGCTGAATACCTATCGCCGTCATGTCAATCAAAAACGCGCACCTGTTTTTTTTAAAACACTTTACTATTTTCCAACTGCGCATCGTCAACGCTTCGGGTTTTTTTCACATACCCCGAAAAACACCCGGGCAACGCCGGGTACCCCTCGCTAGTATAATAATAAATACAAAATCTGCATTAATCAAAATATCATATTTAAACATATTTTATAACCAGGCAATGTCAGACAGCCTGCTAGTATATATATATATATATATGTGTGTGTGTGTGTGTATATATATATATATATATATATATATATATATATATATATAATTAAATTTATTCATTAGTTCAATAAGGTTACATTAGCTTGTTAATAGCAATATATTATAGGGGAAAAAATAGAAATGATATATAGTTGGGAGGTGGAAGTTTGGAGAGGAAATGATGGGAGGAAAATATAAGGCAAAAAATACAGCAAAGAAATATTGTAAAATAAAGAGAAATGTCAAATTGTAATAAGATATTGAGAAAAAATAATAGGATAAAATAATGAAATTGAAGAAAATATAAACATAACCATACAGAATGATCAAAAACCTTATGGCACTAAAGGTAGTAAATGATCATGATGTGACCATCTCGATGGTAGCATTTATGTATCTGGGTGTAGTTAGCCATTTTCCTTAAACCAGTTTGAAGCTGAAGAGTTAAGATCCTTATGTGGTAAATCTTGTGCGGTAATGGATCAGCAGTATTTCGACAATGGTTCTGTATTGCAAGCATGTCAGTAGGTTTTTTTTTTTTTTTTACTCAAAAGATTGTAGGCGAAACAGAACACAACTTTCCACTGAAATCAATTTTCAAACTAGAAGTTATTTCGGCTTTATATTACCTTTTGGCAATGGAGGACAAGATTTTTGATGTCTGGTTGATTTCGGAGTATAGTGATGCTGCAGCTGATATACCCATTATCGAGTGGATTGAAAATGTGAAACTTGTGTGTGACCTTTGCACTATGAAAAATGTTGAGCATGTCCTGCCATTGAGATTGTGAGGTGGAGCTCTACAGGCATCTTAGTATGGAGCAGATGTAGAACAGGTCAAGCAGGCCCTTATAACCATATATGCTAGTGATCCAAATGAAAGTTGTTATAACTGACAACAAAGACCCTGCAAGTCTGGGAAAAAGATGGCACTCTTCAATGGAAACAAGGAAGTCCAATTCCGGAAATCTCTGATGAATTGACCCGTTGTTGCGTATTTTCTCTCTGTGGTAAATTCGTTGGTCACTTCTCAGTATGTGGATGGCTCCGAGTGGCAGTTGCATTTATCAAGCACCTAGCAACTGCAGTAACACAGAGCTGGGATGACAGAATTAAAAACGCATCCCTCTATCACATATTGGCAGAAACTTTGAGAAAAGTACGAGACGTGGATCCCATTGGAGGAGACTGGTGTGCAGACGGTAAGGAAATTACAGTCTGGGTGGATGCGGGTTGCATAGCCACAGGAGGATGCATGTTGGCTACGTCCAACTAACAATGCTCAGTATATCAATCTAGCTGAACTCTATGCAGCACTCAAAGGAGTCAATTTGGCCCCTTCAGTGGGAAGCGACAGTGTTACACTTGTTCACTGATTCTCTGTGCATGCACCCGTGGATTTCTGACACTTTAACTGAAAAAGCATATGTGAACACGAGAGCAGCTGGTGAGATGCTCATCAGGCAACGGTTAGGAACCCTGCAATCGCTCGTGAAAGAATATGGATTGACTATCAATGTAAAACTCGTGAAGTCCTGTAAGAACCAGAATACCGTGCAGGTGGATGGATCTACAGAAGGAAGGAAGAGAGCTGGATGAGGACCAGGTGGTTAACATCCATCATTAAAATGGGCATCCAGATGTCAAACAAATTTTATATTTTGCCAGACTGCTAAATCTTGTGAAAGCTTGTGAAACCTGTTGATCAATAGATCCGGTACTTGTTCTCAATGTGAAAATGGTTGTATTGTAAATCGACGTATTGTTGCATTTATCTAATCAAACGTATGTTGTCATTATCTACTTCATACTATTATATATCCTTAACTAATGGGTCACATATATGTAATCTACGAACCTTGTTCTTAGTATAATGAACTATTGCCCTTGTGTCCTAAATGTCTATCTTGATGGCCTATGATTGGACTAGTGTTGTAGGTGCGTGCATGTCAACATATATACATATACATGTGACAACATACTTGCCTATTGCTGGTCGCCTCTAGAGAATTGCCAATCATCCTTTAAGCGGAGCCGAACCTGTTTAAAGGAAACGCTTCATGACAGGAACTCAAGACAATGTGTGTTTTTTATTATATGGTTTATTCACTCCCAGGCATCCTATCAGTAGAAATGGAGTGACCGATGATCTTTGACTTGTGGTTTCTCTATTTGAGACTGTCATCTCCCCCATGAGGAGACCTTCTTAACCCATCTTGCTTTTCAATCCTTTATATAATCTAATCCGAGACATCTTGCGTCTCAAATCCAACTCCACTCAGCTTACTCAAACCGGCACACCTGACACGTCATGTCCGGTCCTTGCTTCATACTTCCAATGCAAACTGACCAGTCACAGTTTGACACCTCACAACATGCCACGATTCAAATTCTCTGTTGTTTGCTTTGCTAGATAGATAATTATAGACAAATGATAGATAGAGAGGTAGATAAGTAGATAATTAACTGCTTCTGCCTGGCTATTATCTAACAGAACAACTGGAGAATTTTCTATCATCGACTGTGGCCCCTCTAGATTTGCAATATGGCAGCCACTGTATTGGACAGATACGACCACTGTTATCCGACAGTTGGAGAATATTTTCCTTGAGTGAGGCTTACCAATGGAAATACTGACCGACAATGCCACTGCTTTCATCAGTAAAGAGTTTGGAGAATTTGCAAAAAATTGGGATGTACAAATGTGCCTACTCACCAAGTGGAAATGGAATTTTAGAACGAGGTCACAGGACCATTGCAGCCAGAAAGAATTGTTCAATATTGGAGGCGGTCTACTGGCATAACATCACCTCGAAGGATGACATTTCATCTTCCACCATGCCAGCTAACGTGCTACATAGTTATCATGTTCGATTAAAAGGTGACTGGAGGGAAGTATAAAAGAAGAAATGTCATTTGGGTTAAAAATTTGCATGGCAGGTGCATAACAAAATATAACAAGGGTCACGTTAATGAAGTAATCAGCCTGCAGTCTTGAAAGTTGATAGGGTGTCTCGGCATGTTAAAGACCTTTGACCAATAATATGAACGCACTTAACGCGGCTAATCTATGTGAATTCAGATCTGCTCGACAGTGGTTCCGATCCTAGTAACGTCCTAACTGATGAGAAAACTATTAAAAGCTGACCCGCAGATGAGAGTACACATGAAAGTGAGACCCACGTCATTCCTCTTTGAAGAAGTACTCAACAAAGATGAATACTGCCTCCCTGCCCTGTTTTATGATCATGAGATTAGAGGAGAGTGTAGGGAAAATCGTAGCTTACTCGATTAGCTTGGATGTCGTGTTCATTCGCTTAAGTAAAAAATAATAATAATAAAAAAACGAGAATGGCGATGTTGCTCTGAGTGAGTAAGGCAAAATCTGTGCAAATTAGATTATGCAAGATGCAGAAAAGAAGCAGTCAAAGAAACGACCAGCAAGTTGAAAAGATGGCATGTTATGCAAATGAACGTGTGTATTATCAGGATTATTGAAGCTGACTCAAAAGATTATAGGCAGGACAGAACACTATTTTCAAACTCCACTGAAATCAATTTTCAAACTAGATATACCATCAGTCTGATGTAAACTCCAACTCTGCCTTAATAGATAAATAAATGAGCTATAGAAAATGGATTCAAATTTTCAGGAAAGAAAATAAAATGCATACATTTCTGTAAACTACAAAAGTTCCATCACGACCCCACCTTGAAACTAGGCAATAATAATATCCCAGTCATTGACCAACACAAATACACCATATATGACAGGAAATTGACATTCATACCACACATAAAATACTTAAAAACAAAATGCCACAACACCATGCAATTAGTCAAAGTGTTAGCACACAACAACTGAGGTGCTGATAAAACTACATCATTAAAACTACATCATTAGAACTACATCATTAAAACTACATCATCTTTAATTAGATCCGAACTTGACTATGGATGTTACATATATGGAGCAGCCAGAAAATCATGTGACAGAATTGGATACAATACACCACCATGGATTGAGATTGGCATTGGGAGCCTTTAGATCCTCTCCAGTAGAGAGCTTGTATGTGAAGGCTAACGAACCACCACTGACCCTAAGAAAACAAAAACTCTACAATATTACTTAAAGCTCACATCATGTCCATCAAACCCTACATATCGATGTGTTTTCCATCCACAATATACACACCTCTTCAACAAAAAAGAAACTATTATCAAACCCTACAACCTCTGTATAAAGAACCTTCTCACAGAAACCCAAATAGACACAACAAAAATACATAAATCTATCAACCTGGAAACTCCACCTTGGATGATTGAACAACCATCTATAATATTAAAATTGAGTGAATATTTTAAAACAAAAATCCATCCTTCAACCTTCCATGAAGTACTGCTTAACATCCAAAATAAATATAAAGAATACTCACAAATCTACATAGATGGATCAAAGGATGGAGACAGGGTAGAATGCACAGCCATCCATAAAAATAAAAAATTAAATTAATGAGGCTTTTGTGTTTAATGCAGAAGTGTCTGCCATTTACTTGGTGCTACATATAATAACAACTGATAACCATCAAAAATATCTCATCCTTACAGATTCTCTATCGGTACTCATCACTGAAAGAAATGCCAAATCCCTTTATTTAAATAGACACTCATGGCAGGGACGTGCAGAAAAGCAATAGTTTGATCAATGCAAGGGAAACCTCTTATATCAGACAATTGCTATTCATTGGGACACTGCCCCTCCCCAACATCTTGGGAAAGCAAACAGCCAAAGTTGAGGAAAGAAAACAAAAATAAAACAGCCTCGAATCGAAAGCTGACTGCGAGATATGTTTGACCCCATTATCATTAAAATCGTGCATTTAAGTTAAATTAAATCACTTTTCTGTTACTCTGCCGTGGTGGGCGAGTGGGTTACATGTCAGGATTTTTTTCCACCTTCGCCTCAAGGTTCCAGGTTCGATCCTACCTACCTACCAAAACTTTTTTCTTTTACCACACGGGCGACGCCAGGCAGTTTTTTTTTTTATTTTTCCGATTTTTTAAAGAAGTTTTTTTTTTTTTTTTTGCCCCCCCCCCTCCAACACACACGCACACACCTCCAAACATCTGGGTAACACTGGGTACCCCTGCTAGTATATATATAAAAAGAAAATGGCAAGAACATTGGAAGTCATGCACAAGGAATAAACTATTCAAAGTAACACCAAAAATTGGAATTAGAGAATTGATTATTACATTGCACTCAATATATAGTAGTGATTTCTAAAGTTAAAGGAAAAAAGATATGATTTAGGCGTCATAAGCTAGAATCAAAACCAGAACATTTAGTGCTCCAGTGTTAGTCATTACTGTTTGAGCTATCGTCAGACAGATAAGAATAGTTAAAAATGAACTGACTTTAATGTATAAATGTATATTTGCGCATGCGTACGAGAGCACTTTAAGTCAACTTATCTCTGCTAAGTTCCAATTTTTTTCCAATTTTTACCTTCTTAGCAGCTATTTTTACCGGCTAAAACCTATAAAAGATAGATCCACAAAAAATGCAATCATGCTGCTCTGCAACCTTTGCGCCTGAGAAGGTGCATGTGAAAAATGTAGATAGACATAACGAGTTTTATAAATTAGATTTGAAATCGGCAATTTTTATATAAGAAAGAGAGACAATTTTTGTTTAATATTATCAAACTTTATTTACATTTTAATTGGAATTTCATTAACTGTAAATTATGTAGATAGATGCAGACAGTAATCATGGAATTTTTAGGGTGTCTCACCTGTCAATGTTATTTTTAACTTGAAGGCAGTGGATGAATAATGACTCTTGATAAAATGTAAAATAAAACTGAAGATTTTGTGTCTCCTTGCAACTTCCAGCTGATCTATAAAGGCAACAGATGGCCATTAACATTTATCATGACAACAAATGCATGTGAACACTATCAACAACAAAAATCAAGATATAACCAATCTCATTACAAATATTGTTTACTCATGAAGTTGCAATATTTACAACATCAATTACTAGTTGAAATACTCGTTTCAGGACAGGTTCATAGTCATGAAACATGCAGAGCATGTAATATGTGCAAAGGACCGTAAATCTTATCACCTCGGACTGATTCTGGCCTTTTGTTAGTGGTCACTATTAAACTGCCCAGAGGTTGACTATTTACGACTTCTACTGGAAATAGCATCTAGATAGTCTCTCTTCATGGGGGCTTAACCCTGGACATTGTTTTTATCACAAAAGTCGATCCCAGTGTGACCATTTAATGTACATGTTCTTTCAAACAAAGAAAATATCTCTTGGATGGTCAGACTCTGGCTATAGATATTTTCAGTTCTATGTGCTCCCCTCTTCCTTTGGCCAAGCATCTGTCACTGCAAGCTCTGCGCCAGTAAAACATGCGTGCAGAACATTTTTATACTGGTTGAAAAAACATCCTTTTTTTTTTTTTTTTTTTTTTTAAATCATCCAATCTTCATAAAATTTTCAGTACCTATTAATAAATAAGCTGGAAAATGTACAAAACTCAGTTTTGCTCACAAGTCTTTACTTGCATTTTTTTTTTAACTGTCATTTTTTTAATTTACCAAATTCTTATTTTTTTCTAATTAGCGTCTTGAAAATAAAATTATTCAAGTTTATTAACTTATTAATTGAAAAAAATTATTATAACACTAGCTTATTCTGTTAATTTAATATTTTAATAAAATTATTTGATGTAAATTCCTTCCAAAACTTTGAAATTGTTAATACTTGAAAAAAAAATTTTAAATTCTAAATTCCTTAAAAATGTCAGAAGTCATAAAGTAATTTATTTTTATTTGTTCTAACTATTAACAAAATATTAAAATGGTTGGCTTTTTTTACAAAGATACCTTCTGGTGTATTTAATTTAGTAACTAAATTATTTTTAAATAAGATTTTTTTTTAATTATTTTAGTATTTTACATTATTGTATTTTTTATTTCAATAAATAATTGACCAATAGTAAATAAAAATATTATATAAGTTGCATAAAGGTGAAATAGTAATATAATTTTATTAATACAGAGATTATTGAAATTTTATTGAAAATTTTATTGAAGATAGTATGACAGATAAAAGAATAATGAAATACATTTTGTATATGCAAGAATAAAAATTGACTTAAAAATAATTATAAATCAATCAGCCACTTATAACCAGTATTTGTCCTGTTGATGGGTGTGTACATAAAAATACAAAATGTGACTTTTTGTTTGGGTTATTAGCATTGGGATAAAAAATGAAGACATTTCATTTTATTTTTGTTTAAAGTGATCAAATTTACAATAAGCAGTGCCATTGAACTTCATTGCAGCAATTTCACTTACGTTAATCTCCATTTTGTATTATAACTTCTTACTGGTGTTATGTCAATTTTGTGCTGGATATTTTTAAAGCACTCATTTAAACAAGATATGTCTTACTCTTTCATAACCAATATTTTTATTCTTATTTATTCACGTCATACTCCCAATTATTTTTCACCAATAAATCATTTTTCAAAATATTTACTAGTCTTCTAACCTAATTCTAACCCTAACTGTGCAGCCACTCGGACTTAGGGTTAGCATTAAACAAAATTTGTTAAATTTATATAGGAAAATGATCCCATATTTCAAATTCTGAAACAATTTTGTCTTTTGTTTGATTTTTATTTTCCCAGTAATTTTTGTGGGGAGGGGTGATTCAAGAAACGATGTTAAACTTGTAATTTTTTAAGGTAAAGAAAATAACATAACACCGTGAAACAAAATGAAATTGCTCCAGTGAAACAGTGAAAGTTCAAAAATAAATATAGACCGTGAACATCCAACAAAATATTTTTTAGAAAAAATTGTTTTTTATTTAATAATCTGTAAATCTTGTTTTAGTAAAAAAAAAAAAAAAAAATGACAAAAAGAAAGATTCCTTCCATTTTTCAGGAATTCCTGATGTGAAATATGTACCATTTGTGATTCCAGTGGCCCACCTCTATAAACAAGAATACAATCGATACAATTTATCTGTAAGGAATCTTGTGGATGAATAATGTGGATGATTGTTCGGATTTTGGATTTCTCACAGCTTCTAGCTGATCCATAAACATGCGACAGATGTTCAGTAACATAACAGCAACAAATGCTTGTGAGCTAGATCAGCAAAAAAACAAAACCAGAAAAATATAATCAATCAAATCAAGTATTTTTTTCTGGTGAAATTTATTTGAAGTTTTCAGCTTTTTCTTTTAATTTCAAAAATGCTTTGCATTATTTTGATTATTCAGACTACTGTCCTCATCTTGAGTGTAATTTTCACATTTTTGCTGATTTAACCTTTGACCTTCATCTTGTTGAACTCTGGAATCTTTCTTTCCAAAAGGCTGTGTAGGTAAAAAAAAATAGGTTAGAGAATCTACATAAAATCTGAAAGTGTTTCTTATGTAAAATTAATCAGGGAAGACAATAGAAGCGTTCTCAAATCTCTAAGTGCACCTCTAACTTCATATATATTCTATTTTTATAGAATATTTATAAACTTTTCCAAGAAAGACAATGGAAGTGGTCTGCAATCTACCCAAATCAGAATCTCTGCACTCCCACCTATAAATGATCCAGGAGGACAGAACTGCCTTAAAACTCCAAATGAAATTTAAGCCATATGTATAGGGCACTAATTCAGAGAGTTTTCTGACTAGTATTGAATAAATGAAACCATTCAGAAAACTAATACAAAGTTTTTTTGTTTTTTGTTTTTTGCAGATTTACTGGAACACAAACAAAATTGTATCATGACAGAAGTCATTGACAACCGACGCGAGAACGCATTGGTGGCAGTAAGCATTTTTTATAGCTTGTTCTTAATTTTTATTTTATTTATTTTTAACATAGGAATCACCACTTATCAAGCCTTGGAGGCCACTCGAGGTTATTGAGTGCATAGTAGTCAATTGGATAATATTGTCATTATCATTAGTAGTAGAAATTTGGTAAATTGGATTATTTAAGAGGATGGTTCATCAAGAATTTGTTTACGTTGAACTTGAAGACGACCATATTGTAGTCTGCTGGAAAGCAGGTAAACAGAAGAGAGTTTCACAGGTGTGCACTTCTAAGAAAGAAGCTTTGTTCATGGAATCTGTTTAAGTTTAGGCATAGATAAAGAGTGGGGGAAATTATTGACAGTGGTTTCAGTGTTTTTCATGAAAGTTTGGTAAGGCGGGACCATAAATTGGAGCTCAGACAAGCACTTGCCATGAAAATAACGATAAAGCAGAGACAGGCTCGCAATGTCTCTTCTGTGGGAAAGAGGTTGCAGGGAAGAGAAAAGGGCATCCCTGACTAGGCTACGAAGTCTATTTTGAACTCTGTCAAGGCAGGATAAGGTCTTTCTAGCAACTCCTGCCCAGATGTGGCAACAGTACTCCATCCTTGGACGTACTTGACTTTTATATAAGTAGAGAATTGCATCAGCAGTGAGATATCTAATGGAGTGGTAGAAGGAACCACTATTTTTCCAGCAACTTTGACAACAGATTTCATGTCCATGTTCCATTTCAGATCATTATATATGCAAAGATGGGTCAAAATACACTTTAATGTTACACTTGTAGCTCTTTCATAATATTAAAAGAAATTTTGCTAAAACAAAATAATTAGTTATTCAATTGGATATTTTGAATCTTTTTTTTCTAATAAAAAAAAATGGATGTTTAATATACAATCAATAATAATTGGGTCAACATGATTATTCTGATCTCATCAGCTAAACATTCAGTTTCTAAGATGTGACTGATCACATTGAAATAATTATAATAAACAAGTGTATTACTGTTATCTATTATTATACTAAATATGAATTAATCAACGCTTGTTTTCCTAAGGCCTTTTCTTATACATACTGTAATAACACAAAATACAAGCTAGAATATATCTTATTTTGGAATTGAGTTATGTTGAAAAAAAATTGTTTTTTTTATTGTTTTATCAGCTGTAATTTATAGTTAACTAAACAAGTCCTCCATCTCTCTTTTTCTTACCTATTCATGTACTTCTCTCATCCTCTTATTCTATGTTGATTCAACCACTCTCTTGCATTTCTTAATGTCCCTGCAAGCATTTAAAGAAAGAGTGACTCTTTTCTTCAGCATTGGCATCTAATTTACATATGTATCAGTATACACTATACATATGGAAATTAAATGGAAAAAGAAGTCTTACTCGGTATAAAAGTAATAAATAATGATAATAATACTTCTGTATAATAATGGTAATAATAAGGGTCATATAGAATAAAAGGTTGCAGAAGCATGGATGTTCTGAATCACAGGGAAGTTGGCTGACCATAGAAAATCTGGAAGTAAATGATTAGACAAGACAATATTGAGTGGAATTTGACTTGCTGAAACTGTGAGGACTGGATCTTGTGAAATATCAAAAATGTCTGTCCCCTGAACAAGAGAAAGTGATGCTTAATAAATAGAAAGAGATAAATAGACTTATTATTTTTAATCAAACAAGATGTTTTAAAAGATTACAACTACTGAATTTTCAAATTAAAGCAATAATAAACAGTGATTGTAACCCATATTATTTAGGCCAGAATTTCATTTGATGTCTCATTCCACTTTGCAAACAAAGAGTAATGATATCAAAATAATAGGATCTTTTTTGTTCAACAGATCATGGTTGTGCTTTTAAGCCTCTGATTTTTTCTTAAATAAATTGCTACACATGGTGGAGATAGGGGGCTACAAGATTTTTTTTATGAAGGTCTGATATCTGATCCTAACTGAAATGCCACTTCTAGAGGCAGAAAGGTTTACACCATTGTTTACCTCTTCTCGCCTGTTGTGTAAACAGGTTGAGGAGACCTTTTATCCTAGATGCTGGTCTAGCAGTATTTAGTCTCACTGTCATTAATCATTTTTATTAGTTCTTCATTATTTGTTATTCAAACCTACTTTCTATTAATAGAGGGTGTACCTCCATTTGCAACCCAGAGGATATGTTGTTAAGGAGATGACACAATTATTTTTGTTAATAATTAGTCAGGGTTTATTTCATATGGAAAGTATCGGCATGTCAGGTTGGCCAAAAATATTTTGCATAGAAAACCCAAAAATAGTAGACATTAAGTTTCTTTACCTGTGTGTTTCTCTTTAAAATCTAATTGACTTTCTCTTGATAGAATAAATATTAAAAGGTACAAATATACATTTGAAATTTGATTAGAAGATACAAGGCCTTGTGACTTGTTTAGCAATTCCATAATTTCTAATAATTTAACTGATTGGTTATTTCTCAACTACAGATTTCCACCTTGTTAACTTTCCCATATGGGTATTGGTTGTATCATTTGCCTGATTACAAATCTGACTTGTTTCTGGATTTCGCGTAGAATAAAATCTGAATCTTTGGTTATGCAAATTATCGAGATTTGTCTTGCATATTTTATATGTTAGAACACACTCATGTGTCAGAACGAGCATTTCATATGCTATTTCTTTGCATCAAAAATGGCAACTTCATGCTTTGTAAGTTGTTTTGACACTTGACTTACTCTAGCTCTAGGAATGTTTCTTTCTGCCTGGAAAACTCTACATATGTTTGGGTTTCCATCCATAACACTAACCATGCATTTTTTGGGTGAATCCAAATTCGACATTATTTTTTTCAATGTGTGAGAAATATTTATTTCCTTTTCATTAAATTACAACGTTCACCTCACTTGTCTAGCTAACTTGAATTCCTGTTGTCTGTTTTTTTTTAATCCACTAAACCTACTTCTTTGCCCTATTCATCCTTTCAATTTTTTATTTTTTCCAACTGTATTTGATTTAGTACACTTCTATCAAATATGCCATTGTATATTATTTTTGACCATGATTCTAATGAGGTTTCATTTTCTCGTAGACTTTCTGTCATTTAACTCTAGAGTTTTATCTATCTCAAGCACTTTGTCTTAGCTTAATTTGACAAATTGTTTAAAAAAAAACGTGCTCCTGTAAATTATAATTCTTGAATTATTGAGATGAGAATTGATAATTTGTATTATTTGAATACTGTGACATAACAGATAAAGTATCAGATAAAATTCAGTTATAAGCGGCATCTTCTGAAGGGCGAAGAAACAATCCTCAGTGTAGGTAATAGTAAGAATGTGGGTGCAAATTACTCAAGATTTCTACCTGGTTATGCCTGATGAAATGAGTGCATGCTACTCCAATGGATTAAAGAAAGGGTTCCATTCAAAATTCCATGCTGATTCCAAAGTTTGATAGAACGATTGTAGAGTTCAACAAAATGCATCTGAAGAAGGTCGGAGGTCAAAATGTTGTGAAAATAACATTCAAATAATACAAATGTCTCTGGAAAACCTTTACTACTACCATATATTCTTATTGTAAACTTATGAAGAAAAAACATGAAAAAGATTTAAAAGAACTATTAATTTAATTACAAAAGTAAAAGAAAGATGTGCGTGTTCTAAAGGCAACTTTAGTTTCAAAACATTTATTACATTTAACGCATATCAGCAGCACATTCAGGGGTGTACTATGGCTCAGTTTCTGTTAAAATGTTTTGGATGGTATGTAGATGTTTATGCCGATGGTTAAACAATCACTTAAGTCAGATGCTATAGCGGATGCATTATTTTTTAGCATAGAGCATAGATATGAACAGTCGGAAACTGTCTCAGTCAGTCATTCAATATCAATACACTGTTGAAAAGAGAAGGATATTTGAGGTTTTCTTGTACTTTGTTTTTATCTTTGCAACAACTGAGTGATCAGAAGATCTTAGCAGAGATAGAATTGAAGATAAGCATAGTTTAGAGCATGTTGTTAGAAAAACATCTAGAAGATTTGCAAATGGTTTGTCAGCATCAGGTACACGAGTCGGTTTGTTAGCAATTTGTGTCAGGACATGAGCAAGAAAGAAATCATAGCAAAATCTCCCTTCATCATCTTTTTTGTTTGAGTGAACTAGCCATTGTGAACATTGTGAACATTGAAATCTCCAGACAATTTTCAATTTTTTTTTTTTTTTAATATTCGTTTTTTATTTAAACATTTTCTTATATTTTTTATTTAAACATTTAAATCTTTTCCTTTTTTTCTTTCATATTTAAATGTTGTTCTTATAATTATGTGATAAATTATTCTGCAATGATTATATATATTTGCTGTATTGTTGAACTCTATGTGTAACAAGTTGAAATTAGAATATTTTTGAAGCAGGAGTTATATTTTCAATGCCATATTGAAGTAATAAACTTCCTGAGGGATTATTTTCTTCTGTTCAAAATGGAAATTTGTTTTTCTTCATTTCTTGAATTGGAGAGATTAAAGTTTGAAATGCTTGAATAACAAACATTCTTCCAGCACATGTGCCAGCATAGGATTGTGATACTGATGAATTCCTCATCTGGTAGATAATCTTATGGAAGGAATAAAAATAGAAATGAGAATGTGTGAAAATAAAAACATAAATAAAATTTATTAGATGAAATGTAGAAATATTGTAACTGAAGAATAAAATATATTAAACGAAAAATTAAATCGGTGGCCTAAACAAACTATGAATATAGATATGACTACATTTATTAAAAATTCTGTTTTATGTAGAAACAACTCTAAAATATATCTACTTTATGTTGACCACTTTTAAAATAGATGCTGGAAATATACTCATGTTTTAATATATTATGTTATAGTATATATATATATATATATATATATATATATATATATATATAGCCATTTACTGACACTGTTTCACTGTTTCATAGCTCCTCAGAGTGGTTGGATAGGTAGGCACTTCAAGCCAGGATCAAAACTCAATTGCCTCTTCAACAGTTGGTGATTCTGATTGTTTGCCATCCATAGAAGTTATGAGGAAAGGACAATTTAATTTTCTATTTAGTTTTTATGAATAGCTTTGCTAATGATAACCGACTTACAAAGTTCCGATTGTACGAAAAAGATATATATATATATATATGATAATTTATCTAATATACATTTTTAGTCTGTATTTCAACAGTGCTCAATACATGAGTAGAGGTTAATAGTAGCATACAAAATATATTTATGGAAAGTCAGTTAAATAAAAACGTTAGGAATTTTACTTAAGTTACTTCTATATTTAACTTGTGCTTATTCTAACCAATAAAATTCATACTTATCATACTATATATATATATATATATATATATATATATATATATATATTATCCTTACATGAAAGTACCAGGACGTAAACTGTACAAACTAATCTAATAGGCACTTTCGCTTTGTGGCGATATATCATCCTTCTCTTAAAATCTCTTGTTTTTGGATTTCTATGTATTGAATATTTGTTAATGAAACTTATATAAATTCTGTTCCTTATTTCATTTTAAAGACTTATTTTTTAGAGAATTTAACAATTTTGCATTTGAAGAAAGTTATTTAAAAGTTTTTGCTTTGAAAAGTTAAGATTTGTTATTCTGAAGACATTACATAAAATGAGAATGTTGTGTAGTGACAGTAAGAGGATAAATACAGATGAAGAGAGAGAGTAAAAGACACATATATACCAATAGAGAGTGAAAAAAATTATATTATACTAAAACTCTGTGTCTACTTGTTACGATGTTTGTTTGTCACATTATTTGAGGACATATTTTATATTTTAATATCTAATAATACAGATGGGGTAGAAACTTGGTTTCATTGGTACTCTGGAGGCCTACCTACTTTTAGTGTTCTTAATAGTTCTTTGGAAACCTGTATGTGTGTTTTTTGGGGGTTTTTTCACTGATCACTTAAAAAAATAATTTCTCTTCTAGTGGTTGAGGGTTAGAAACTTTGTTTCAGTAGTGCTCTTGAGGTCTCATTATTTTATTTTGTGCTTTCGATAGTGCTCTGGGGGCCTCCTGAGTTTTATTTTTTTCACTGCTTACTTATGAAATGCTTTTTTCTTCATCATATTTGCTTGAAAATGGTAAACAAGTGAAAACATTGTCATGTCGAAATTGGTATGAATTCCAAATATTATTGAAAATGATCCAATAGAAAAATAATTACAAGAAAGAAACAGGATGCTTGTATAGATCGCATTTCAGGTGAAAACATTATCATGTACTCACATGTCAAAGACAAAAGAATATATTTCTCTACTTACATTGATAATTTTTTTGTGTTTTTAACTTATTTTAAAGCGTTTTTCTTAGAAATAAAAGTAGTGTACAATACATTACTGCTACCAAAGGCAAGATATGTTGCTCTTAAATAAGGAAACTAGGTATTTGTACAGAATTCTACTTATATAAATAAACAAACAAAAAAACATGTCAAATCAAGTAGTTTTATTCTTAATTAAGAAATAAGGTATTTGTACAGAATCCTACCCATATGAAAATGAAACAAAATCTTACTAGTGACAGAAAGAAAAGGTTGTACAATAAAAATTATGTAAAATCATTGAGTATATATATTTTTAAATAAGATGCTTAAAAAAATAATTTTATTAGTACACTGGAGGCCGCCTTAATTTTCAGTAGCGATCTGGAATCCTGAGTTGTATTTTTTTGTCTGATCCATTAAAAAATATTTTCTCTTTAATAGGGCGGTGGGACTGAAAACATGGTTTTAGTAGTGCTCTGGAGACCTAAGTTTTTTTTGTTTTTTTTTGTTTTTTTTTCAGTGCTTACTTAAAAAATCATTTCTCTTCTAAGAGAGAGTAGAAACTTGGTTTTAGTACTGCTCTGGAAACCTCCTTAATTTTATTTAGTGAAATAGTTGATAATGAGAAAAAGACAGTAGAGGAGATTTAATTTAATTTTAATGTTTTAAGGTTTTTAATCATGTTTTTTTTTATCATAAGAAACTTTACTTTTTCAACCAAGTAGAATATGAAACAAAAAAAAATTTCAACTTGTCATGCAAAAGTAGACTTCTTTCTTTTAATTTTAAATTAAAAAATTAAGTAAAATGTGTTAAACGATGAGATACAAGCTAGAAAACCATTTATGTACATTTTGTTGCACTTCTGAAAAAAATTTTAATTGAAAATTTCATATCTATATCATTAATTGAAGATTTCATATCTATATCATTAATTGAAGATTTCATATCTATATCATTAATTGAAGATTTCATATCTATATCATTAATTGAAGATTTCATATCTATATCATTAATTGAAGATTTCATATCTATATCATTAATTGAAGATTTCATATCTATATCATTAATTGAAGATTTCATATCTATATCATTAATTGAAGATTTCATATCTATATCATTAATTGAAAATTTCATATCTATATCATTAATTGAAAATTTCATATCTATATCATTAATTGAAAATTTCATATCTATATCATTAATTGCTAAATGATAAATTGATTTAATTCTAAGTGCAACAAAATGTACATAACATAAAATAAATCCAGGGTAATTTTTAGATTCAATTTAAATTAAATTTTTATATTTTACTTTGTAAAGTCTATAAAAGTGCCCTTTGAAAATTTAATAAATTTCAAATTAAATTTTGTATCTTAATTTTCAAAGTTTATGGAAAAACATTTTGATTAACCGTTTTCATGTCTTGCAAGAAATGATTTTTTAGCTTGCATAAAGATATACACTGAACAATTAATCTATATAGGAATCCACATATCATCTCCAGAGAATCGTCAGGCTAAATGCATAGATTTTTTGTTACTGATTCTTTTTTACATATCCACATAGTGTTTGCATTAAGCATGATGATTCCCTGCAAGGATGAAACATAGACGCCATGGTAGCTTGGTTGCCATATATATCTTTTCATATTCTACTAAGTTTTGTTCACATATTGGGCACTGCTGAACTAAATACTGAAAATCTATGCATAATATATAATAACACCTTATATGTGTCTCATTTCATATCTAAATATCATTAAGCCAGTTTTTTCTGTATTTGCATTTTGTATAATTCTGGCCGTTCTTTTCTTCTGATGAGAAGCATTTAGTTTCAAAGTGTCATGGCTTAAGAGTTGGTTTTTTTTCTTAATTTTCCCCTTAACTTTTCCTTATTGTTCTGATGATATAATGAAGTTATACATAACTTTTATTCCTCATCTTTCATTTTAATTTTGTTTGCTCCTCTTAAGTGTTGAGCTTTTCTTATCTTGATAAGTTTTGCTTTGTTAAAGGTTACTCTCTGATAAAATAATTATAAATTTGAACTACTGAGAAATTTTCATGTTAGTCTTAAAACTCTTTAGCATAATGTACATCTCATTTGTAAAAAATGTAATAATTGTTTTGTTATAAGTAGGGCTATGACAAAAGAATATTCTTATTGTTTTGACTCTCGAGTATATATCTGGCACAGTTAATCAATCGAGAACCACATCACTCTATAAAAACATAAGATATTGATTGATATATATACTTGAGCCAAAATATTGGAAAGAATATTATCTTGTGATAGCCCAAGTTATAAGTATTTAATTTTATTTTAGAATTCTTTTTTATACACACACACACATTATATATATATATATATATATATATATATATATATATATATATATAAAGAAGCTTCTAAAGTTTTTATTACTGAATATACAAACCACCAATGCTTGTTTATCATTTACTTTCTGTTGTATGATATTTATTTATTCTTTTCTTGGATTAAAAAGTCTATGCTGATGGGGTGGGAGTAAATTTTCTGTGAAAAAATTTTATTAATCATTTTTATTTATTTGTTGAGAGTAAGATAAGAAAGAAGAAATAAGTCAGACATGTACGATACCAAGTCTCTCTTAAAAAACGTATTTATAGAACTTATTTTAATGTTTTGGAAGAAACACTGGATTTTCAGATTTTATATAATTTTTTTGACATATTTGATGTTTAGATATATCCTTCCATCTGAACATTATCTATTCGCCACATTATTTTATCACAAATAGGTCACTTCGCCATTTTCATTTAAAAGTTAAATGAAAATGGCAAAGTGAAAGGGTCGTATTTTTGAATACTTAAAAATGACTTTGTTGTTCTGCTTTCAATTTATAACCCACAAAAAAAAAATTTCATTACGAACTTTTAATATTTTTATGCCTTCAAATAAGGTATTTAATTAGTTAATTTTAAAGAAGTTATTTGATTTTTACAGGAAAAGTAAATGCAACTAAATTGCTTAAAATCAAAATATAAAAACGGGTTTTTAGTTTTTAGATTTAAAAATAATAAAATATGGGTAAATTTACAGATTAACACCCTCCACTAAATCCCCCTCCCCCCAAAAAAGATTTTCTTTTATTTATTTATTTATTACCTATGAACACTGAGGAAAATGGAAAAGAAAGAAAAAATATTTTTAGAATGATTTATTTACATTACAAACAAAGCGGGTTATTTTTTGTTAGTACATATATATAAATAAAAAGAAGTCAAACTAATGCCAACCAGTTATTCAAAGTAGGTTCATGACAATGAAGCAGAGTTAGTAATCATCAAATAGAAATGGTTAGTCAGTGAACTCACCTTGTTATATTCACTTTCATCGTAACATAATCAGATGGGAAGCAATGAGTTCCAAAATAGACGATCATCATATCAAGTTTAATGTCTGTTTTACATACTGGCATGGGTTGGATGGTTTTAAGAAATTGTTTTTCGAACTTATTTCTGGTCATGTCTTATCTCTCGTTTTCTCCAATCCATCCTTATCACTTGATCCAATTGTTTTCCTTAGTCTTTTCCTCACAACTCACCTTGCTCACAACTCACTGTTCTATATGAGTCATTCCATGCCAGAACGACGAAGTAGCTCAAATATCCGTTTTCTGTTGTACTACTTTCTCTCATCCATGCTCTATTTTTTGAACTAGCACAGTTGTCCCTTGAAATAACATGGTGAAACGAGCTCATGCTCACTAGCAAAACATGCTTTTGCTGATTTTGGCATCGTCACCTGTCTGACATGGAGCACTTCATATTTACGAACCCAAGCATTCTCATTAATTCTTTCAATGTAACCAAACCAGCAAATTTTCCTGTCTTGCAAAATAATAATTAAAAAAAAAAAAATGATTAGTAAAAATGAAGTCACAATCAATAAATTGATACAACTGAAATTTGATGTGAATGAGTACTTGAAAAAATCCTAAATGTTTGCCAATTGTAAAGAACATTTTAAAACCAAATTAAATAAATATTAGGTCAAGATGCAGTATTTTCTTCTATTTGCCAATTTTTAAAAACATTTACTTAATAAATCAATTAAAAGACTACCCATCGCAGAACAGATAAAATTAATTCCCTCTACAGAATAGGTTTGCACCACTTTTATGCTGACCTTTATGAAAAATAAAATCAAGCTATAATGATATTAAACTTAATGTCTGGCATCCTTGTTCCTATTTTTATTAAAGTCCATTACATGATTTTGATTCTAGAAAATGTCTAAAATTTAAGGCTTAAGTTTAAGGAATCTTAAGAAGAAATTGAAGTTCAGTGAATCTTGCTTAATTGATGTCTAATGACTATGGATAAAATTTAATGCAAATCTGAAATATTTGAATCTTCAAATGGGAAGTTGTGTGCATGTTATGACTCCTGAAAACTTTTTAAAATATTCCAAACACATTTGGGGAACGTTTATTAATTGATGAATAACCATGCCAAAACACATGTGGCATTAGTTTATTTTTCATTTGACTGTGTTGATTCTTATTTGGCAACCGTCAATGGAACAAGCACCAGTTTACAATTTGCATTCAATACAAATAATGCAGATACAGATATATACATTATGTGAACTTATTTAACATGGGTTTGCATGTGTGTCGCTAGGGCCCCATTGTTAGTATTCATTCTTCTAAGCTAAGCCTCCCAAGCCTAGGATATCAGCTAAGATTTAGCTGAGATGTCACAAACCTATTTGTCTGTCACTGTTGCTGTCCACTCAAACTCATCTGCTCCAAGATCATTCTCTTGTCAATCCGTTGCTGATTTGCTTGTTTGTTATGGAACTGCTTTCTGTGATTCCTCAAACTTGTTCAGCTCATCTAACTTCTCCAATCAACTTCATCACCTAAAGACCTATTTTCTACCAGAAATCTGATATGCCCAGTTCAAGTTAGTCTCAGTTTACCTCAACTGTAAGTAAAGAATTCCTTTCAAATTTTCTACCCCTCCCCTTCCCGACTAATTGTTCATGGCGTCACTTCATCTGTCGCTTTCATATGGTCATCTACTTCCACATCACTTGTATTATTATCTATTCATGTCTTTCCCGTCTCTCTCTGTCATCACATTTTCTGGGGGTCCCAGCTGTGAGAAAGGGATGCCCATAGTATCACAACTATGGATCAAATTCAATGCAACCTGAAATATTAGAAACCTGTTAAAATATTCCAAAGAAACTGAAATTTGAGGAATATTTGTTAATTGATGTTTAATATTATTAAAATTTCACAAAAATCAGAGGTATCTTAATTTTGACAAAGGGCTTCCATCCTTACTCATGAAACTAAATTCAACTAAGTATAGCCTACATTACAACCCTTACACCTAAAAGCTGTGTTCCAAACTTAGTAATGATCAATTAATTAGTTTAGTAGTGAATCCAATTTATAAACTCGTACACACACCTAAATATAAAATGAGATTAATCTACAGTTGACAGTTACGTCGTAAAGATTTCTCATTATTTCTACCTGTATGTACATGTAGCTGTAACCAAGCCTAAACCTAAACGTAGATTCCATGAGCAAAGCTTCTTTTTTAGAACTGCACGCCTATGGAACTGTCTTACGTTTTTCTGCTTTCCAGCTGACTACAATACGGTTGTCTTCAAGTCTAATGTAAACAAGTTTTTGATGAGCCGTTCCAAAGAAGTTAACAAATTTACCGAATCTCCATTACTAACAGTTACTATATTGTCCAATTTCTACTGTACACTATTTAACCCTTATCTTCGAGTGGCCTCTTGGCCTTGATAAGTTTTGACGCCTATGTAAAAAAAAAAAAAAGTGACCCAAAGTCAGCAAATGTCTTTAAGACATTGTGTTAGAATGGATGCTTTTCTGCATTCTCTGTGATTGACCAGACTTTTTTTTTTTTTTTTTTTTTTTTAAACATTCTGGGGATTAGTATTTTTTGATTTTAAATTGTTAAAATGTATTTCTCTTTTTTCAGGAAGAAATTTCCAACATTAACAAACGTTTGAATATCGGTGTACAAATGGGAGGTAAGATCTATAACTTTTCTAATCCCTGCTCTCAATTAGTGTTAATATTCGATTGATATTCTAGGGGGGGGGGACAATAGAAAATAAAACACTTAATCAACAAAGTATTCTATTAACTAATATGAAAAATAACACTAGACAACATTTTTTTAAAAAATTTTTTGAATGTTGTCTAGATTTCTACAACTAATTTAGGATATTTTTGCACAGCTGAATCAGTAAATGGCATTTGTTCATCTCCATCAGATCAGGTTTTTGTGTGAAATTGAAAACAAAAACAGATTTTTTGACAAACTCGATCGCATTTTTGTGGCATTATCAGTAAGGTTTTTAGCCAGTTTCATCAAAACAGGAAAGGGTGCTCTGAGCAGCTCCTCAGATGTGACCACAGTACTTCATGCCTAATTTTGAGAATCATATTAACTTTTTATATATAATGCTACAGTTATGTCATATACGTGTATGAATGTATATCTGTATATGTATTACATATATTCGTATTTACTGAGTTAATGAAAACTGCTTGTAAATAAATAACATTTGTTGTATTTTTAGACTGTTGTTGCATCAATATGATACATAATACAGGATGTAAAAATAAACAAGTAAATGAATGTCTCTGACGCAAATCTTCCTGTTTGATCTCCATTCTCCGGTTGTTCATATCTTCTGCTTGTTGAACAGCATGATGAAAGAATTTGTAGGCCCTATATTTGTGTGAAATGGTTGCCATCAACAGGAGACAGATTTACAAATAATTAGTTTTTAAAATAGCAAGCACCCAAAACAGTAGATGAAAATATAAACCCTAAATAACCATCACTCATTTTCTTGCTAACTGAATAGTTTTTTTTTTTTTTTTACTATTTTTCACCTATTAGCATCTCATAACCTTTTTTCCTCTTCATCTTTTCCTATTACCTCCTCCTCTCCTCCTCCTATTATCTCCTCTTCCTCTCCTTTTCTTGCTCTTTTTTCACTCTCCTTTTCTTCCTCTTCTCTATTTTTTCTCTTTTTCCTATTCTTCCATAACTTCCTCTTTTTCATACCCCTCTTTATTTATTCTTCTCCTTTTCCCTTTTCTTCTCATTTTTCTCCTCCTCTTATTTTCCTTCTCTTTTCATTTCCTCCTTTTGATTTCATCTCTCTCTCTCTCTCTTCTTTCAATGAACTTTTCTTCCCTTTTCTCTTAATTTTCCCATTTTCCTCTTTTATTTTTTCCATCTTTTCTTTTTTTCATCATTTTTCTCATTTTCCTTGTTTATTTCTCATTTTTTGTTCATTATTACATTTTTATAGTCCTTTTTTTATTGTCCTTTTCCCCTTTTTTGATAGTGAGAGAGCAGAAAAGACCAAGAAAAAGTGATTAAGAAAGAACAAAAAATAAACAAGAAAAAACAAAAAATAATATACGAGGGACGTTCCAAAAGTAATGCCTCCTATTATTTATTTTGCCCGATTGCCTCAAAGAGGATTGCAAATTGCATTATTATGTTAACTGAACTTATGCATTTATGACCTGAAAGTTTCTATCTCTCTGTTGCAGATATTGACGATGTGAGACTCTAAGAAAACAAGCTTTTCATGGATGTGCATCAGAAGCAGATGTGTCATTGAGTTCCTAGCAAAAGTGCATTGAGAATGGTGGTGACAATGTAGAAAAATTAATTCTGGAGCTCAAAAGATTGCTTGTTTTATTGGTACTACTCCCGTTTTCTTAGCTCTTCAATTTTTTGAGTTAAAACAAAAAGGAAACTCTACTTTTGGAACTAAACTCGTGTGTGTGTGTGTGTGTGTGTGTGTATATATATATATATATATATATATATATATATATATATATATATATATTCTCCTCTCTCTTACTTTCATAGTTAACTGCACGTGTGGATAATAAATTATTACCATGCCTATTTCTTTTTTGAATGTCTCAGAATTATCAGCCTGTTTGATTAGCAGACACTGACATCCCTATCTTACTTTCTTGATGCCAAATTTTGCAAGTCCTCAAATTAATGATAATCTTCAAGTTTTACTGGAGTAACTCTCTCTCTCTCTCTCTCTCTCTCTCTTTCTCCCATTCATTTATGTGACAAGAAGCCAATTCTAAAGCAATATGCCACTGATTGTGGCCTAGTAATCATCTGCTTCACTGATATTTTGTTTTCTCTTAAATGCCTCGAATATTTCTGTTGACAAAACCCTTCAATTTTTTATAACATCCGTTAAAAATGCTGTCATTTTGCCATAGAAAATTACAACACTGCTGTTCGCTGTTAGTTACGGTTAGGTGAAGAGATCAGTTTCAAATATTAATAGTCTAACTAAAATTTTATGCCAGCTTTTTTGTCTTTTTACTTGTGTGTGTATATCTGTAGGTCCATTCACCCTCCGTGTCTTTTTCGTCTCTCTCTCTCTCTCCCGTCACCCTCCGTGTCTTTTTCGTCTCTCTCTCTCTCTCTCCCGTCACCCTCCGTGCCTTTTTCGTCTCTCTCTCTCTCCCGTCACCCTCCGTGCCTTTTTCGTCTCTCTCTCTCTCCCGTCACCCTCCGTGTCTTTTTCGTCTCTCTCTCTCTCTCTCCCGTCACCCTCCGTGTCTTTTTCGTCTCTCTCTCTCTCTCTCTCTCCCGTCACCCTCCGTGTCTTTTTCGTCTCTCTCTCTCTCTCTCTCCCGTCACCCTCCGTGTCTTTTTCGTCTCTCTCTCTCCCGTCACCCTCCGTGTCTTTTTCGTCTCTCTCTCTCTCTCCCGTCACCCTCCGTGTCTTTTTTGTCTCTCTCTCTCTCTCTCTCTCTCTCCCGTCAGCCTCCGTGTCTTTTTCGTCTCTCTCTCTCTCCCGTCAGCCTCCGTGTCTTTTTCGTCTCTCTCTCTCTCCCGTCAGCCTCCGTGTCTTTTTCGTCTCTCTCTCTCTCTCCCGTTACCCACCGTGTCTTTTTCGTCTCTCTCTCTCTCCCGTCACCCTCCGTGTCTTTTTTGTCTCTCTCTCTCTCTCTCTCTCTCTCTCTCTCTCTCTCCCGTCACCCTCCGTGTCTTTTTCGTCTCTCTCTCTCTCCCGTCACCCTCCGTGTCTTTTTCGTCTCTCTCTCTCTCTCCCGTCAGCCTCCGTGTCTTTTTCGTCTCCCTCTCTCTCCCATCACCCTCCGTGTCTTTTTTGTCTCTCTCTCTCCCGTCACACTCTGTGTCTTTTTCGTCTCTCTCTCCCGTCACACTCTGTGTCTTTTTCGTCTCTCTCTCCCGTCACCCTCCGTGTCTTTTTCGTCTCTCTCTCCCGTCACCCTCCGTGTCTTTTTCGTCTCTCTCTCTCTCCCGTCACCCTCCGTGTCTTTTTCGTCTCTCTCTCTCTCCCGTCACCCTCCGTGTCTTTTTCGTCTCTCTCTCTCTCCCGTCACCCTCCGTGTCTTTTTTGTCTCTCTCTCTCTCTCTCTCTCTCTCTCTCTCTCTCTCTCTCTCTCCCGTCACCCTCCGTGTCTTTTTCGTCTCTATCTCTCTCTCCCGTCACCCTCCGTGTCTTTTTCGTCTCTCTCTCTCTCCCGTCAGCCTCCGTGTCTTTTTTGTCTCCCTCTCTCTCCCGTCACCCTCCGTGTCTTTTTTGTCTCTCTCTCTCCCGTCACCCTCCGTGTCTTTTTTGTCTCTCTCTCTCCCGTCACACTCCGTGTCTTTTTTGTCTCTCTCTCTCCCGTCACCCTCCGTGTCTTTTTCGTCTCTCTCTCCCGTCACCCTCTGTGTCTTTTTCGTCTCTCTCTCTCTCCCGTTAGCCTCCGTGTCTTTTTCGTCTCTCTCTCTCTCTCTCCCGTCACCCTCCGTGTCTTTTTCGTCTCTCTCTCTCTCTCTCCCGTCACCCTCCGTGTCTTTTTCGTCTCTCTCTCTCTCTCTCTCCCGTCACCCTCCGTGTCTTTTTCGTCTCTCTCTCTCTCCCGTCACCCTCCATGTCTTTTTCGTCTCTCTCTCTCTCCCGTCACCCTCCATGTCTTTTTTGTCTCTCTCTCTCTCTCTCTCTCTCTCTCTCTCTCTCTCTCCCGTCAGCCTCCGTGTCTTTTTCGTCTCTCTCTCTCTCCCGTCAGCCTCCGTGTCTTTTTCGTCTCTCTCTCTCTCCCGTCAGCCTCCGTGTCTTTTTCGTCTCTCTCTCTCTCCCGTCACCCTCCGTGTCTTTTTTGTCTCTCTCTCTCTCTCCTGTCACCCTCCGTGTCTTTTTTGTCTCTCTCTCTCTCCCGTCACCCTCCGTGTCTTTTTCGTCTCTCTCTCTCCCGTCACCCTCCGTGTCTTTTTTGTCTCTCTCTCTCTCCCGTCACCCTCCGTGTCTTTTTTGTCTCTCTCTCTCTCTCTCTCTCTCTCTCTCTCTCTCTCTCTCTCTCTCTCTCTCTCTCTCTCTCTCCCGTCACCCTCCGTGTCTTTTTCGTCTCTCCCTCTCTCCCGTCACCCTCCGTGTCTTTTTCGTCTCTCTCTCTCTCTCCCGTCAGCCTCCGTGTCTTTTTCGTCTCTCTCTCTCTCCCGTCGCCCTCCGTGTCTTTTTTGTCTCTCTCTCCCGTCACCCTCCGTGTCTTTTTCATCTCTCTCTCTCTCCCGTCACCCTCCGTGTCTTTTTCGTCTCTCTCTCCCGTCACCCTCCATGTCTTTTTCGTCTCTCTCTCCCGTCACCCTCCATGTCTTTTTCGTCTCTCTCTCTCTCCCGTCACCCTCCGTGTCTTTTTCGTCTCTCTCTCTCTCTCCCGTCACCCTCCGTGTCTTTTTCGTCTCTCTCTCTCTCTTCCGTCACCCTCCGTGTCTTTTTCGTCTCTCTCTCTCTCCCGTCACCCTCCGTACCTTTTTCGTCTCTCTCTCTCTCTACCGTCACCCTCCGTGTCTTTTTCGTCTCTCTCTCTCTCTCCCGTCACCCTCCGTGTCTTTTTCGTCTCTCTCTCTCTCTCTTCCGTCACCCTCCGTGTCTTTTTCGTCTCTCTCTCTCTTTCCCGTCACCCTCCGTGTCTTTTTCGTCTCTCTCTCTCTCTCTCCCGTCACCCTCCGTGTCTTTTTCGTCTCTCTCTCTCTCCCGTCACACTCCGTGTCTTTTTTGTCTCTCTCTCTCTCTCCCGTCACCCTCCGTGTCTTTTTCGTCTCTCTCTCTCTCCCGTCACCCTCCGTATCTTTTTCGTCTCTCTCTCTCTCTCCCGTCAGCCTCCGTGTCTTTTTCGTCTCCCTCTCTCTCCCGTCGCCCTCCATGTCTTTTTGTCTATCTCTCTCTCCCGTCGCCCTCCGTGTCTTTTTCGTCTCTCTCTCTTTCCCGTCGCCCTCCGTGTCTTTTTCGTCTCTCTCTCCCATCGCCCTCCGTGTCTTTTTCGTCTCTCTCTCCCGTCACCCTCCGTGTCTTTTTCGTCTCTCTCTCCCGTCGCCCTCCG
The DNA here is from genome assembly GCF_053919585.1 of Euprymna scolopes. Classification (NCBI taxonomy): domain Eukaryota; kingdom Metazoa; phylum Mollusca; class Cephalopoda; order Sepiida; family Sepiolidae; genus Euprymna; species Euprymna scolopes. Next base: position 62,349,429 of record NC_136506.1, on the reverse strand, counting down.
TGTCTTTTTCGTCTCTCTCTCCCGTCGCCCTCCGTGTCTTTTTCGTCTCTCTCTCCCGTCGCCCTCCGTGTCTTTTTCGTCTCTCTCTCCCGTCGCCCTCCGTGTCTTTTTCGTCTCTCTCTCCCGTCGCCCTCCGTGTCTTTTTCGTCTCTCTCTCTCCCGTCGCCCTCCGTGTCTTTTTCGTCTCTCTCTCTCTCTCTCCCGTCGCCCTCCGTGTCTTTTTCGTCTCTCTCTCTCTCCCGTCGCCCTCCGTGTCTTTTTCGTCTCTCTCTCTCTCCCGTCACCCTCCGTGTCTTTTTCGTCTTTCTCTCTCTCTTCCGTCACCCTCCTTGTCTTTTTCATCTCTCTCTCTCTTTCCCGTCACCCTCCGTGTCTTTTTCGTCTCTCTCTCTTTTTTGTTTCCCTCTCTCTTTTTTGTTTCCCTCTCTCTTTTTTGTTTCCCTCTCTCTTTTTTGTTTCCCTCTCTCTTTTTTGTTTCCCTCTCTTTTTTTTGTTTCCCTCTCTTTTTTTGTTTCCCTCTCTTTTTTTTGTTTCCCTCTCTTTTTTTTGTTTCCCTTTCTTTTTTTTGTTTCCCTCTCTTTTTTTGTTTCCCTCTCTTTTTTTGTTTCCCTCTCTTTTTTTGTTTCCCTCTCTCTCTTTTGTTTTCCTCTCTCTCTCTCTTTTGTTTCCTCTCTCTCTCTTTTTTTCTCTCTCTCTCTCTCTTTTTTCCTCTCTCTCTCTCTCTTTTTTCCTCTCTCTCTCCCTCTTTTTTCCTCTCTCTCTCCCTCTTTTTTCCTCTCTCTCTCTCTCTTTTGTTTCCTCTCTCTCTCTCTCTTTTGTTTCCCCTCTCTCTCTCTCTTTTGTTTCCCCTCTCTCTCTCTCTTTTGTTTCCCCTCTCTCTCTCTCTTTTGTTTCCCCTCTCTCTCTCTTTTGTTTCCCCCCTCTCTCTCTCTTTTGTTTCCCCCCTCTCTCTTGTTTCCTCTCTCTCTCTCTTTTAATTCCCCTCTCTCTCTCTCTTTTGTTTCCCCTCTCTCTCTCTCTTTTGTTTCCCCTCTCTCTCTCTCTTTTGTTTCCCCTCTCTCTCTCTCTTTTGTTTCCCCTCTCTCTCTCTCTTGTTTCCCCTCTCTCTCTCTCTTTTGTTTCCCCTCTCTCTCTCTTTTGTTTCCCCTCTCTCTCTCTTTTGTTTCCCCTCTCTCTCTCTTTTGTTTCCCCTCTCTCTCTCTCTTTTGTTTCCCCTCTCTCTCTCTCTTTTGTTTCCCCTCTCTCTCTCTCTTTTGTTTCCCCTCTCTCTCTCTCTTTTGTTTCCCCTCTCTCTCTCTCTTTTGTTTCCCCTCTCTCTCTCTCTTTTGTTTCCCCTCTCTCTCTCTCTTTTGTTTCCCCTCTCTCTCTCTCTTTTGTTTCCCCTCTCTCTCTCTCTTTTGTTTCCCCTCTCTCTCTCTCTTTTGTTTCCCCTCTCTCTCTCTCTTTTGTTTCCCCTCTCTCTCTCTTCTTTCCCCCCTCTCTCTCTCTTCTTTCCCCCCTCTCTCTCTCTTCTTTCCCCTCTCTCTCTCTCTCTTGTTTCCTCTCTCTCTCTCTCTCTTTTGTTTTCCGCTCTCTCTCTTTTGTGTTCCCCTCTCTCTTCTCTCTCTTTTGTGTTCCCCTCTCTCTTCTCTCTCTTTTGTTTTCCCCTCTCTCTTCTCTCTCTTTTGTTTTCCCCTCTTTCTTTTGTTATCCCCTCCCTCTCTCTTTTTTTGCCCCTCTCTCTCTCTCGTTTTTCTATCTCTCTCTCTCGTTTTTCTATCTCTCTATCTCTCTCGTTTTTCTATCTCTCTCGTTTTTCTATCTCTCTTTCTCTCTCGTTTTTCTATCTCTCTTTCTCCCTCGTTTTTCTATCTCTCTCTCTCTCTCTCTCTCTCTCTCTCTCTCTCTCTCTCTCGTTTTTCTATCTCTCTCTCTCTCGTTTTTCTATCTCTCTCTCTCTCTCGTTTTTCTATCTCTCTCTCTCTCTCGTTTTTCTATCTCTCTCTCTCTCTCGTTTTTCTATCTCTCTCTCTCGTTTTTCTATCTCTCTCTCTCTCTCGTTTTTCTATCTCTCTCTCTCTCATTTTTCTATATCTCTCTCTCTCGTTTTTCTATATATATCTCTCTCTCGTTTTTCTATATATATCTCTCTCTCGTTTTTCTATATATATCTCTCTCTCGTTTTTCTATATATCTCTCTCTCTCTCTCGTTTTTCTATATATCTCTCTCTCTCTCGTTTTTCTATCGCTCTCGTTTTTCTATCTCTCTCTCGTTTTTCTATCTCTCTCTCGTTTTTCTATCTCTCTCTCGTTTTTCTATCTCTCTCTCGTTTTTCTATCTCTCTCTCGTTTTTCTATCTCTCTCTCGTTTTTCTATCTCTCTCACGTTTTTCTATCTCTCTCACGTTTTTCTATCTCTCTCTCGTTTTTCTATCTCTCTCGCTCTCTCGTTTTTCTATCTCTCTCTCTCTCGTTTTTCTATCTCTCTCTCTCTCGTTTTTCTATCTCTTTCTCTCTCTCTCGTTTTTCTATCTCTTTCTCTCTCTCTCTCTCGTTTTTCTATCTCTTTCTCTCTCTCTCTCGTTTTTCTATCTCTTTCTCTCTCTCTCTCGTTTTTCTATCTCTTTCTCTCTCTCTCTCGTTTTTCTATCTCTTTCTCTCTCTCTCTCGTTTTTCTATCTCTTTCTCTCTCTCTCTCTCTCGTTTTTCTATCTCTTTCTCTCTCTCTCTCGTTTTTCTATCTCTTTCTCTCTCTCTCTCGTTTTTCTATCTCTTTCTCTCTCTCTCGTTTTTCTATCTCTTTCTCTCTCTCTCGTTTTTCTATATCTCTCTCTCTCGTTTTTCTATATCTCTCTTTCTCTCGTTTTTCTATATCTCTCTTTCTCTCGTTTTTCTATATCTCTCTCTCTCTCGTTTTTCTATATCTCTCTCTCGTTTTTCTATATCTCTCTCTCGTTTTTCTATATCTCTCTCTCGTTTTTCTATATCTCTCTCTCGTTTCTCTATATCTCTCGCTCTCGTTTTCTATCTCTCTGTCTCTCTCTCGTTTTTCTATCTCTCTCTCTCTCGTTTTTCTATCTCTCTCTCTCTCGTTTTTCTATCTCTCTCTCTTTCTCGTTTTTCTATCTCTCTCTTTTTCTCGTTTTTCTATCTCTCTCTCTTTCTCGTTTTTCTATCTCTCTCTCTCTCTCTCGTTTTTCTATCTCTCTCTCTCTCTCGTTTTTCTATCTCTCTCTCTCTCTCGTTTTTCTATCTCTCTCTCTCTCTCTCGTTTTTCTATCTCTCTCTCTCTCTCGTTTTTCTATCTCTCTCTCTCTCTCGTTTTTCTATCTCTCTCTCTCTCTCGTTTTTCTATCTCTCTCTCTCTCTCTCGTTTTTCTATCTGTCTCTCTCTCTCTCGTTTTTCTATCTCTCTCTCTCTCTCTCTCGTTTTTCTATCTCTCTCTCTCTCTCGTTTTTCTATCTCTCTCTCTCTCTCTCTCGTTTTTCTATCTCTCTCTCTCTCTCGTTTTTCTATCTCTCTCTCTCTCTCGTTTTTCTATCTCTCTCTCTCTCTCTCTCGTTTTTCTATCTCTCTCTCTCTCTCTCGTTTTTCTATCTCTCTCTCTTCTATTTCTCTCTCTTTTCTATCTCTCTCTCTTCTATCTCTCTCTCTTTTCTATCTCTCTCGTTTTTCTATCTCTCTCGTTTTTCTATCTCTCTCGTTTTTCTATCTCTCTCGTTTTTCTATCTCTCTCGTTTTTCTATCTCTCTCGTTTTTCTATCTCTCGTTTTTCTATCTCTCTCGTTTTTCTATCTCTCTCGTTTTTCTATCTCTCTCGTTTTTCTATCTCTCTCGTTTTTCTATCTCTCTCGTTTTTCTATCTCTCTCGTTTTTCTATCTCTCTCGTTTTTCTATCTCTCTCGTTCTTCTCTCTTTCTCTCTCGTTCTTCTCTCTTTCTCTCTCGTTCTTCTCTCTTTCTCTCTCGTTCTTCTCTCTTTCTCTCTCGTTCTTCTCTCTCTCTCTCTCTCTCGCTCGTTCTTCTCTCTCTCTCGTTCTTCTATCTCTCGTTCTTCTATCTCTCTCTCGTTCTTCTATCACTCTCTCTCTCTCTCTCGTTCTTCTATCTCTCTCTCTCGTTCTTCTATCTCTCTCTCTCGTTCTTCTATCTCTCTCTCTCGTTCTTCTATCTCTCTCTCTCGTTCTTCTATCTCTCTATCTCTCTCTCTCGTTCTTCTATCTCTCTCTCTCTCTCTCTCGTTTTTCTATCTCTCTCTCTCTCTCTCGTTTTTCTATCTCTCTCTCTCTCTCTCGTTTTTCTATCTCTCTCTCTCTCTCTCGTTTTTCTATCTCTCTCTCTCTCTCGTTTTTCTATCTCTCTCTCTCTCTCTCGTTTTTCTATCTCTCTCTCTCTCTCTCGTTTTTCTATCTGTCTCTCTCTCTCTCGTTTTTCTATCTCTCTCTCTCTCTCTCTCGTTTTTCTATCTGTCTCTCTCTCTCTCGTTTTTCTATCTCTCTCTCTCTCTCTCGTTTTTCTATCTCTCTCTCTCTCTCGTTTTTCTATCTCTCTCTCTCTCTCTCTCTCGTTTTTCTATCTCTCTCTCTCTCTCGTTTTTCTATCTCTCTCTCTCTCGTTTTTCTATCTCTCTCTCTCTCTCTCTCGTTTTTCTATCTCTCTCTCTCTCTCTCGTTTTTCTATCTCTCTCTCTTCTATCTCTCTCTCTTTTCTATCTCTCTCTCTTCTATCTCTCTCTCTTTTCTATCTCTCTCGTTTTTCTATCTCTCTCGTTTTTCTATCTCTCTCGTTTTTCTATCTCTCTCGTTTTTCTATCTCTCTCGTTTTTCTATCTCTCTCGTTTTTCTATCTCTCTCGTTTTTCTATCTCTCTCGTTTTTCTATCTCTCTCTGTTTTTCTATCTCTCTCGTTTTTCTATCTCTCTCGTTTTTCTATCTCTCTCGTTTTTCTATCTCTCTCGTTTTTCTATCTCTCTCGTTTTTCTATCTCTCTCGTTTTTCTATCTCTCTCGTTCTTCTCTCTTTCTCTCTCGTTCTTCTCTCTTTCTCTCTCGTTCTTCTCTCTTTCTCTCTCGTTCTTCTCTCTTTCTCTCTCGTTCTTCTCTCTCTCTCTCTCTCTCGCTCGTTCTTCTCTCTCTCTCGTTCTTCTATCTCTCGTTCTTCTATCTCTCTCTCGTTCTTCTATCACTCTCTCTCTCTCTCTCTCGTTCTTCTATCTCTCTCTCTCGTTCTTCTATCTCTCTCTCTCGTTCTTCTATCTCTCTCTCTCGTTCTTCTATCTCTCTCTCTCGTTCTTCTATCTCTCTCTCTCGTTCTTCTATCTCTCTATCTCTCTCTCGTTCTTCTATCTCTCTCTCTCTCTCTCGTTTTTCTATCTCTCTCTCTCGTTTTTCTATCTCTCTCTCTCTCTCTCGTTTTTCTATCTCTCTCTCTTCTATCTCTCTCGTTTTTCTATCTCTCTCGTTTTTCTATCTCTCTCGTTTTTTCTATCTCTCTCGTTTTTCTATCTCTCTCGTTTTTCTACTCTCTCGTTTTTCTCTCTCTCTCTCTCTCGTTCTTCTCTCTCTCTCTCGTTCTTCTCTCTTTCTCTCTCGTTCGTCTCTCTTTCTCTCTCGTTCTTCTATCTCTCTCTCTCTCGTTCTTCTATCTCTCGTTCTTCTATCTCTCTCTCGTTCTTCTATCACTCTCTCTCTCTCTCGTTCTTCTATCTCTCTCTCTCTCTCGTTCTTCTATCTCTCTCTCGTTCTTCTATCACTCTCTCTCTCTCGTTCTTCTATCACTCTCTCTCTCGTTCTTCTATCACTCTCTCTCTCTCGTTCTTCTATCTCTCTCTCTCTCTCTCGTTCTTCTCTCTCTCTCTCTCTCGTTCTTCTATCTCTCTCTCTCTCTCGTTCTTCTATCTCTCTCTCTCTCGTTCTTCTATCTCTCTCTCTCTCGTTCTTCTATCACTCTCTCTCTCGTTCTTCTATCTCTCTCTCTATCTCGTTCTTCTATCTCTCTCTCTCTCTCGTTCTTCTATCTCTCTCTCTCTCGTTCTTCTATCTCTCTCTCTGTTCTTCTATCTCTCTCTCTCGTTCTTCTATCTCTCTCTCTCGTTCTTCTATCTCTCTCTCTCTCTCGTTCTTCTATCTCTCTATCTCTCTCGTTCTTCTATCTCTCTCTCTCTCTCTCGTTCTTCTATCTCTCTCTCTCTCTCTCGTTCTTCTATCTTCTCTCTCTCTCTCTCGTTCTTCTATCTCTCTCTCTCTCTCGTTCTTCTATCTCTCTCTCTCTCTCGTTCTTCTATCTCTCTCTCTCTCTCGTTCTTCTATCTCTCTCTCTCTCTCGTTCTTCTATCTCTCTCTCTCTCTCTCTCGTTCTTCTATCTCTCTCTCTCTCTCGTTCTTCTATCTCTCTCTCTCTCTCGTTCTTCTATCTCTCTCTCTCTCTCTCGTTCTTCTATCTCTCTCTCTCTCGTTCTTCTATTCTCTCTCTATCTCGTTCTTCTATCTCTCTCTATCTCGTTCTTCTATCTCTCTCTATCTCGTTCTTCTATCTCTCTCTATCTCGTTCTTCTATCTCTCTCTATCTCGTTCTTCTATCTCTCTCTATCTCGTTCTTCTATCTCTCTCTATCTCGTTCTTCTATCTCTCTCTCTCTCTATCTCGTTCTTCTATCTCTCTCTCTCTCTCTATCTCGTTCTTCTATCTCTCTCTCTCTCTCTATCTCGTTCTTCTATCTCTCTCTCTCCTCTATCTCGTTCTCTTTCTCTCTCTCTCTCTCTCTCTATCTCGTTCTTCTATCTCTCTCTCTCTATCTCGTTCTTCTATCTCTCTCCTCTATCTCGTTCTTCTATCTCTCTCTCTCTCTATCTCGTTCTTCTATCTCTCTCTCTCTCTCTATCTCGTTCTTCTATCTCTCTCTCTCTCTCTATCTCGTTCTTCTATCTCTCTCTCTCTCTCTATCTCGTTTCTTCTATCTCTCTCTCTCTCTATCTCGTTCTTCTATCTCTCTCTCTCTCTCTATCTCGTACTTCTATCTCTCTCTCTCTCTCTATCTCGTACTTCTATCTCTCTCTCTCTCTCTCTCTCTCTATCTCGTTCTTCTATCTCTCTCTCTCTCTATCTCGTTCTTCTATCTCTCTCTCTCTCTATCTCGTTCTTCTATCTCTCTCTCTCTCTCTATCTCGTTCTTCTATCTCTCTCTCTCTCTATCTCGTTCTTCTATCTCTCTCTCTCTCTATCTCGTTCTTCTATCTCTCTCTCTCTATCTCGTTCTTCTATCTCTCTCTCTCTCTATCTCGTTCTTCTATCTCTCTCTCTCTCTCTATCTCGTTCTTCTATCTCTCTCTCTCTCTATCTCGTTTCTTCTATCTCTCTCTCTCTCTATCTCGTTCTTCTATCTCTCTCTCTCTCTATCTCGTTCTTCTATCTCTCTCTCTCTCTCTATCTCGTTCTTCTATCTCTCTCTCTCTCTATCTCGTTCTTCTATCCTCTCTCTCTCTCCTATCTCGTTCTTCTATCTCTCTCTTTATCTCGTTCTTCTTCTTTATCTCGTTCTTCTATCTCTCTCTTTATCTCTTTCTTCTATCTCTCTCTCTCTCTATCTCGTTCTTCTATCTCTCTCTCTCTCTATCTCGTTCTTCTATCCTCTCTCTCTCTCTCTCTATCTCGTTCTTCTATCTCTCTCTCTCTCTATCTCGTTCTTCTATCTCTCTCTCTCTCTATCTCGTTCTTCTATCTCTCTCTCTCTCTATCTCGTTCTTCTATCTCTCTCTCTCTCTATCTCGTTCTTCTATCTCTCTCTCTCTATCTCGTTCTTCTATCTCTCTCTCTCTCTATCTCGTTCTTCTATCTCTCTCTCTCTCTCTATCTCGTTCTTCTATCTCTCTCTCTCTCCTCCTCTATCTCGTTCTTCTATCTCTCTCTCTCTCTCCCTCTATCTCGTTCTCTATCTCTCTCTCTCTCTCCCTCTATCTCGTTCTTCTATCTCTCTCTCTCCCTCTATCTCGTTCTTCTATCTCTCTCTCTCCCTCTATCTCGTTCTTCTATCTCTCTCTCTCCCTCTATCTCGTTCTTCTATCTCTCTCTCTCCCTCTATCTCGTTCTTCTATCTCTCTCTCTCCCTCTATCTCGTTCTTCTATCTCTCTCTCTCCCTCTATCTCGTTCTTCTATCTCTCTCTCTCCCTCTATCTCGTTCTTCTATCTCTCTCTCTCCCTCTATCTCGTTCTTCTATCTCTCTCTCTCCTCTATCTCGTTCTTCTATCTCTCTCTCTCCCTCTATCTCGTTCTTCTATCTCTCTCTCTCCCTCTATCTCGTTCTTCTATCTCTCTCTCTCCCTCTATCTCGTTCTTCTATCTCTCTCTCTCTCTCTCTATCTCGTTCTTCTATATATCTCTCTCTCTCTCTATCTCGTTCTTCTATATATCTCTCTCTCTCTCTCTCTCGTTCTTCTATATATCTCTCTCTCTCGTTCTTCTATATATCTCTCTCTCTCGTTCTTCTATCTCTCTCTCTCTCTCGTTCTTCTATATCTCTCTCTCTCTCTCGTTCTTCTATATCTCTCTCTCTCTCTCGTTCTTCTATATCTCTCTCTCTCTCTCTCGTTCTTCTATATCTCTCTCTCTCTCGTTCTTCTATATCTCTCTCTCTCTCTCTCGTTCTTCTATATCTCTCTCTCTCTCTCGTTCTTCTATCTCTCTCTCTCTCTATCTCGTTCTTCTATCTCTCTCTCTCTCTATCTCGTTCTTCTATCTCTCTCTCTCTCTATCTCGTTCTTCTATCTCTCTCTCTCTCTATCTCGTTCTTCTATCTCTCTCTCTCTCTATCTCGTTCTTCTATCTCTCTCTCTCTCTATCTCGTTCTTCTATCTCTCTCTCTCTCTATCTCGTTCTTCTATCTCTCTCTCTCTCTATCTCGTTCTTCTATCTCTCTCTCTCTCTATCTCGTTCTTCTATCTCTCTCTCTCTCTATCTCGTTCTTCTATCTCTCTCTCTCTCTCTATCTCGTTCTTCTATCTCTCTCTCTCTCTCTATCTCGTTCTTCTATCTCTCTCTCTCTCTATCTCGTTCTTCTATCTCTCTCTCTCTCTATCTCGTTCTTCTATCTCTCTCTCTCTCTATCTCGTTCTTCTATCTCTCTCTCTCTCCATCTCGTTCTTCTATCTCTCTCTCTCTCTATCTCGTTCTTCTATCTCTCTCTCTCTCTATCTCGTTCTTCTATCTCTCTCTCTCTCTATCTCGTTCTTCTATCTCTCTCTCTCTCTATCTCGTTCTTCTATCTCTCTCTCTCTCTATCTCGTTCTTCTATCTCTCTCTCTCTCTATCTCGTTCTTCTATCTCTCTCTCTCTCTATCTCGTTCTTCTATCTCTCTCTCTCTCTATCTCGTTCTTCTATCTCTCTCTCTCTCTATCTCGTTCTTCTATCTCTCTCTATCTCTATCTCGTTCTTCTATCTCTCTCTCTATCTCTATCTCGTTCTTTCTATCTCTCTCTCTATCTCTATCTCGTTCTTCTATCTCTCTCTCTATCTCTATCTCGTTCTTCTATCTCTCTCTCTATCTCTATCTCGTTCTTCTATCTCTCTCTCTATCTCTATCTCGTTCTTCTATCTCTCTCTCTCTATCTCGTTCTTCTATCTCTCTCTCTCTATCTCGTTCTTCTATCTCTCTCTCTCTATCTCGTTCTTCTATCTCTCTCTCTCTCTATCTCGTTCTTCTATCTCTCTCTCTCTCTATCTCGTTCTTCTATCTCTCTCTCTCTCTATCTCGTTCTTCTATCTCTCTCTCTCTATCTCGTTCTTCTATCTCTCTCTCTATCTCGTTCTTCTATCTCTCTCTCTCTATCTCGTTCTTCTATCTCTCTCTCTCTATCTCGTTCTTCTATCTCTCTCTCTCTATCTCGTTCTTCTATCTCTCTCTCTCTATCTCGTTCTTCTATCTCTCTCTCTCTATCTCGTTCTTCTATCTCTCTCTCTCTATCTCGTTCTTCTATCTCTCTCTCTCTATCTCGTTCTTCTATCTCTCTCTCTCTATCTCGTTCTTCTATCTCTCTCTCTCTATCTCGTTCTTCTATCTCTCTCTCTCTCTATCTCGTTCTTCTATCTCTCTCTCTCTATCTCGTTCTTCTATCTCTCTCTCTCTATCTCGTTCTTCTATCTCTCTCTCTCTATCTCGTTCTTCTATCTCTCTCTCTCTATCTCGTTCTTCTATCTCTCTCTCTATCTCGTTCTTCTATCTCTCTCTCTCTCTATCTCGTTCTTCTATCTCTCTCTCTCTCTCTCTATCTCGTTCTCTCTATCTCTCTCTCTCTCTCTCTATCTCGTTCTTCTATCTCTCTCTCTCTCTCTCTATCTCGTTCTTCTATCTCTCTCTCTCTCTCTCTATCTCGTTCTTCTATCTCTCTCTCTCTCTCTCTATCTCGTTCTTCTATCTCTCTCTCTCTCTCTCTATCTCGTTCTTCTATCTCTCTCTCTCTCTATCTCGTTCTTCTATCTCTCTCTCTCTATCTCGTTCTTCTATCTCTCTCTCTCTCTATCTCGTTCTTCTATCTCTCTCTCTCTCTATCTCGTTCTTCTATCTCTCTCTCTCTCTATCTCGTTCTTCTATCTCTCTCTCTCTCTATCTCGTTTCTTCTATCTCTCTCTCTCTCTCTATCTCGTTCTTCTATCTCTCTCTCTCTCTATCTCGTTCTTCTATCTCTCTCTCTCTCTATCTCGTTCTTCTATCTCTCTCTCTCTCTCTCTATCTCGTTCTTCTATCTCTCTCTCTCTCTCTCTATCTCGTTCTTCTATCTCTCTCTCTCTCTCTCTCTATCTCGTTCTTCTATCTCTCTCTCTCTCTCTCTCTATCTCGTTCTTCTATCTCTCTCTCTCTCTCTCTCTATCTCGTTCTTCTATCTCTCTCTCTCTCTCTCTCTATCTCGTTCTTCTATCTCTCTCTCTCTCTCTCTCTATCTCGTTCTTCTATCTCTCTCTCTCTCTCTCTATTCTCGTTCTTCTATCTCTCTCTCTCTATCTCTATCTCGTTCTTCTATCTCTCTCTATCTCTATCTCGTTCTTCTATCTCTCTCTCTCTCTATCTCGTTCTTCTATCTCTCTCTCTCTCTATCTCGTTCTTCTATCTCTCTCTCTCTCTATCTCGTTCTTCTATCTCTCTCTCTCTCTATCTCGTTCTTCTATCTCTCTCTATCTCGTTCTTCTATCTCTCTCTATCTCGTTCTTCTATCTCTCTCTATCTCGTTCTTCTATCTCTCTCTATCTCGTTCTTCTATCTCTCTCTCTCTCTCTATCTCGTTCTTCTATCTCTCTCTCTCTCTCTATCTCGTTCTTCTATCTCTCTCTCTCTCTATCTCGTTCTTCTATCTCTCTCTCTCTCTATCTCGTTCTTCTATCTCTCTCTCTCTCTATCTCGTTCTTCTATCTCTCTCTCTCTCTATCTCGTTCTTCTATCTCTCTCTCTCTCTATCTCGTTCTTCTATCTCTCTCTCTCTCTATCTCGTTCTTCTATCTCTCTCTCTCTCTCTATCTCGTTCTTCTATCT
>NC_136506.1:62142934-62332934 GCF_053919585.1 Euprymna scolopes | reverse complement strand
TCTCTATCTCGTTCTTCTATCTCTCTCTATCTCGTTCTTCTATCTCTCTCTATCTCGTTCTTCTATCTCTCTCTATCTCGTTCTTCTATCTCTCTCTCTCTCTCTCTATCTCGTTCTTCTATCTCTCTCTCTCTCTCTCTCTATCTCGTTCTTCTATCTCTCTCTCTCTCTCTATCTCGTTCTTCTATCTCTCTCTCTCTCTCTATCTCGTTCTTCTATCTCTCTCTCTCTCTCTATCTCGTTCTTCTATCTCTCTCTCTCTCTCTATCTCGTTCTTCTATCTCTCTCTCTCTCTCTATCTCGTTCTTCTATCTCTCTCTCTCTCTCTATCTCGTTCTTCTATCTCTCTCTCTCTCTCTATCTCGTTCTTCTATCTCTCTCTCTCTCTATCTCGTTCTTCTATCTCTCTCTCTCTCTATCTCGTTCTTCTATCTCTCTCTCTCTCTATCTCGTTCTTCTATCTCTCTCTCTCTCTATCTCGTTCTTCTATCTCTCTCTCTCTCTATCTCGTTCTTCTATCTCTCTCTCTCTCTATCTCGTTCTTCTATCTCTCTCTCTCTATCTCGTTCTTCTATCTCTCTCTCTCTCTCTATCTCGTTCTTCTATCTCTCTCTCTCTCTATCTCGTTCTTCTATCTCTCTCTCTCTCTCTATCTCGTTCTTCTATCTCTCTCTCTCTCTCTATCTCGTTCTTCTATCTCTCTCTCTCTCTCTCTATGTCGTTCTTCTATCTCTCTCTCTCTCTCTATGTCGTTCTTCTATCTCTCTCTCTCTCTATGTCGTTCTTCTATCTCTCTCTCTCTCTATGTCGTTCTTCTATCTCTCTCTCTCTATGTCGTTCTTCTATCTCTCTCTCTCTATGTCGTTCTTCTATCTCTCTCTCTCTCTATGTCGTTCTTCTATCTCTCTCTCTCTCTATGTCGTTCTTCTATCTCTCTCTCTCTTTATGTCGTTCTTCTATCTCTCTCTCTCTCTATGTCGTTCTTCTATCTCTCTCTCTCTCTATGTCGTTCTTCTATCTCTCTCTCTCTCTATGTCGTTCTTCTATCTCTCTATCTCTCTATGTCGTTCTTCTATCTCTCTCTCTCTCTCTATCTCGTTCTTCTATCTCTCTCTCTCTCTCTATCTCGTTCTTCTATCTCTCTCTCTCTCTCTATCTCGTTCTTCTATCTCTCTCTCTCTCTATCTCGTTCTTCTATCTCTCTCTCTCTCTATCTCGTTCTTCTATCTCTCTCTCTCTCTATCTCGTTCTTCTATCTCTCTCTCTCTCTATCTCGTTCTTCTATCTCTCTCTCTCTCTATCTCGTTCTTCTATCTCTCTCTCTCTCTCTATCTCGTTCTTCTATCTCTCTCTCTCTCTATCTCGTTCTTCTATCTCTCTCTCTCTCTATCTCGTTCTTCTATCTCTCTCTCTCTCTCTCTATCTCGTTCTTTTATCTCTCTCTCTCTCTCTCTATCTCGTTCTTCTATCTCTCTCTCTCTATCTCGTTCTTCTATCTCTCTCTGTCTCTCTCTATCTCGTTCTTCTATCTCTCTCTCTCTCTCTCTCTATCTCGTTCTTCTATCTCTCTATCTCGTTCTTCTATCTCTCTATCTCGTTCTTCTATCTCTCTCTATCTCGTTCTTCTATCTCTCTATCTCGTTCTTCTATCTCTCTCTATCTCGTTCTTCTATCTCTCTCTATCTCGTTCTTCTATCTCTCTCTATCTCGTTCTTCTATCTCTCTCTATCTCGTTCTTCTATCTCTCTATCTCGTTCTTCTATCTCTCTCTATCTCGTTCTTCTATCTCTCTCTATCTCGTTCTTCTATCTCTCTCTATCTCGTTCTTCTATCTCTCTCTATCTCGTTCTTCTATCTCTCTCTATCTCGTTCTTCTATCTCTCTCTATCTCGTTCTTCTATCTCTCTCTATCTCGTTCTTCTATCTCTCTCTATCTCGTTCTTCTATCTCTCTCTATCTCGTTCTTCTATCTCTCTCTATCTCGTTCTTCTATCTCTCTCTATCTCGTTCTTCTATCTCTCTCTATCCTGTTCTTCTATCTCTCTCTATCCTGTTCTTCTATCTCTCTCTCTATCTCGTCCTTCTATCTCTCTCTCTATCTCGTCCTTCTATCTCTCTCTCTATCTCGTCCTTCTATCTCTCTCTCTCTCTCGTCCTTCTATCTCTCTCTCTCGTCCTTCTATCTCTCTCTCTCGTCCTTCTATCTCTCTCTCTCGTCCTTCTATCTCTCTCTCGTCCTTCTATTTATCTATCCATCTCTCTCGTTCTTCTATCCATCTCTCGCGTTCTTCTATCTATCTATCGCGTTCTTCTATCTATCTATCTATCTATCTATCTATCTATCTATCGCGTTCTTCTATCTATCTATCTATCTATCTTTCGCGTTCTTCTATCTATCTATCTATCTATCTATCGATCTCGTTCTTATATCCATCTATCTATCGATCTCGTTCTTATATCCATCTATCTATCGATCTCGTTCTTATATCCATCTATCTATCGATCTCGTTCTTATATCCATCTATCTATCGATCTCGTTCTTATATCCATCTATCTATCGATCTCGTTCTTATATCCATCTATCTATCGATCTCGTTCTTATATCCATCTATCTATCGATCTCGTTCTTATATCCATCTATCTATCGATCTCGTTCTTCTATCTATCTATCGATCTCGTTCTTCTATCTATCTATCGATCTCGTTCTTCTATCTATCTATCTACCGATCTCGTTCTTCTATCTATCTATCCATCGATCTCGTTCTTCTATCTATCTATCGATCTCGTTCTTCTATCTATCTATCTATCTATCTATCTATCGATCTCTTTCTTCTATCTATCTATCTATCGATCTCGTTCTATCTATCTATCGATCTCGTTCTATCTATCTATCGATCTCGTTCTTCTATCTATCGATCTCGTTCTTCTATCTATCTATCGTTCTTCTATCTATCTTTCGTTCTTCTATCTATCTTTCGTTCTTCTATCTATCTTTCGTTCTTCTATCTATCTTTCGTTCTTCTATCTATCTTTCGTTCTTCTATCTATCTTTCGTTCTTCTATTAATCTTTCGTTCTTCTATTAATCTTTCGTTCTTCTATCTATCTTTCGTTCTTCTATCTATCTTTCGTTCTTCTCTCTATCTTTCGTTCTTCTCTCTATCTTTCGTTCTTCTCTCTATCTTTCGTTCTTCTCTCTATCTTTCGTTCTTCTATCTATCTTTCGTTCTTCTATCTATCTATCTATCTCTCTCGTTCTTCTATCTATCTATCTATCTATCTATCTCTCTCGTTCTTCTATCTATAACTCTCTCTCGTTCTTCTATCTATAACTCTCTCTCGTTCTTCTATCTATAACTCTCGTTCTTCTATCTATCTCTCTCTCGTTCTTCTATCTATCTCTCTCTCGTTCTTCTATCTATCTCTCTCTCGTTCTTCTATCTATCTCTCTCTCGTTCTTCTATCTATCTCTCTCTCGTTCTTCTATCTATCTCTCTCTCGTTCTTCTATCTATCTCTCTCTCGTTCTTCTATCTATCTCTCTCTCTCTCTCTCGTTCTTCTCTCTCTCTCTATATCGTTCTTCTATCTCTCTCTCTCTCTCTCTCTCTCGTTCTTCTATCTCTCTCTCTCTCTCTCGTTCTTCTATCTATCTCTCTCTCTCTCGTTCGTCTATCTATCTCTCTCCCTCTCTCTCTCTTCTATCTATCTCTCTCTCGTTCTTCTATCTATCTCTCTCTCTCGTTCTTCTATCTATCTCTCTATCTCGTTCTTCTATCTCTCTCTCTCTCTCTCTCGTTCTTCTATCTATCTCTCTCTCTCTATCTCGTTCTTCTATCTATCTCTCTCTCTCTCGTTCTTCTATCTATCTCTCTCTCTCTCGTTCGTCTATCTATCTCTCTCCCTCTCTCTCTCTTCTATCTATCTCTCTCTCTCGTTCTTCTATCTATCTCTCTATCTCGTTCTTCTATCTCTCTCTCTCTCTCGCGTTCTTCTATCTATCTCTCTCTCGTTCTTCTATCTATCCATCTATCTCTCTCGTTCTTCTATCTATATCTCTCTCTTCTCTCACCTCTTTCTCTCGTCTTCCCCTTTTCTTTCATATCTTTTTCCATATTAAGGCTATATATTATAATACATTTAACAAGTATAGTGAACACCAGTACTATCTTTTTATACCTTGTCAGAATTTATTCCATATTGTATTTCTTTTTTTTATTTTGTGAAACCAATTTTTTTCTGGGTAGAATGAGGCCAACTGAACTAGTTCTTTTGACATTTTTTAATTTGTGAACCATCCTTCATAAGCAATCTCATGAAACATGACATGAATGTGTCATACATGATTAACCATGAATTTAAAATAACTGTCAAAATTACGGGTTTATCACCTTTAACATTTGAAGGAAACATCGGCCTATTCAATACACAAATAACCAACACTGAATTCGCATAAATGCATCTAAATATGGATGAACAATATATCTTCAAAGATTTTAAATTATTCACATTACTGTTCTCATTTTGGATATTATTCTCACTACGTTTCGACTGATGTAATCTCCGGCCCTCTTCAGGTGTGTCTTGTTGGACTCGGGAATCTTTGCAGAATTTGGAGCTAAACCTTTTATTTAATTCACGGGTAGTTTGCTCTCATTCTGTCAGCTACAACTGGATAGAAGTTTAAAGTAATATGTAATTGAATTCTTAGTATCACCGGCACTGAGGATTGAACCTCCAAAGACTAGCACTTATATCCGTTATGCCATAAGTACTTATAAACACTTCTAAGTGACAGTCTTCTGGAGGTTGAAAGTTCAATGCTTCAGATGATACTAAGAATATAATTATGAATTACTTAATTATTATTGACAGAATGAGAACAAGTTACCTCTATCGACTAAATAGACAGTTTTATGCAAAATTTATGCAAAGTTTAACAGAAAAATTTTGGGTACAAAAAGATGTACTTGAAGAGTCGAAAGTTACATCAGTCAAAACGTGAGAATAATCAAGATGAGAAAAGGATTCTGAATAAAATAAACATATGAAGATATCATCTACAATGTATTGCAAGAATTGATAACTCAAAGAGTACCCTCCACCTCCACCCCAACAACAAAAAATTGTGCAATGGATTTCAACAATTGTTGAAGTTTTTTTTTTTTTGTTTTTTGTTAAGTTTATGACCGAAATGTTTTATGAGCCAAATATTTAAGTC
Organism: Euprymna scolopes; assembly: GCF_053919585.1. Lineage (NCBI taxonomy): Eukaryota > Metazoa > Mollusca > Cephalopoda > Sepiida > Sepiolidae > Euprymna > Euprymna scolopes. Next base: position 62,327,716 of record NC_136506.1, on the reverse strand, counting down.
TTTTGTATTTTTTTTTATTTTTTTATTTAAGTAACTTTTTGTTTTTACTAGTATATAACTGCTCCTGAAAAAGTAGGAGGTAAAGCTTGGGAAGATATTATCATGACCACAGAACAGATGCTACACGAAATCCTCTCCTCCCAAACAAAGAAAGTATGCCAGGAGGATACTTTTTTCCTATAAGTAAACCCTAACTAAATATTCAAAATCGCATAGTATTCGCAGTCCCAATAAGATATCTTTGGTAGGTCTAACCCACACTGGCTTATACAAGGAATGGTGCATCTTCAAGTGATGTTGCCTACTGTAACAGCATGAAGCTAGATATTCCACAAAACTAGTTGTATTCTTGTCCTGGAATTCAGTAAGACTAAGAGACCAGAAGAAAGATTAAAATGGTCAGCTGAAGAAAGGAAAAGTTGTGTTCTCAATGTTTGAGAGATAAAGAACATTAATGGAATATTCAAATATCTATGTATCTCATATAGTTCAAGTGTTAATCCCAAGTAGGGGGCCCTTTGATTTCCGAGAACTTCAACTGAAGGAAAATGAAACAGAGAAAAGGTAATGCTTGGAATGATGGCTTAATGACAACAAAAGAAATACTAAACTATCCTAGAAAGTGAAAGGTAAAGCCTGGGAGAGTAGTATCATGACAATAAAATATATATTGCAATACCTCTCTCCTTGAATTTAACATTAGAAGATAGTACAATTAATAAAAGTAATAGTATAGTTTCAGCTTCAAACTAATGGATACCAAATCTCCATTAGAAATAGATTTTAGTATTTTTCTCAACTACATCCTACTCTCTCCACCAGGTATAATTTCAGATTTTTTCCCTCTTGGACTAGTTGTCCTATCAATGCTTGAGAGTTTAGTGTATTTTAGTATTTTACCTGGTCCTATGTATGACCTCAATGTGCATTCAGTGATGAGGCCCCATCTGATAACTTCGGGAAGTTTTAATTTGCACCTTAATTACTAGTTCTCTTGGGTCGAGTTTGACCAGGATTGATAGTAACAGTTAAGGTCATTATCTATGGGCTAAATAGAACTTTTCATACACTTGGTGGAGGAGATGGGATATTTCCAAGTTGTATTTCGGATGATTTTTTTTTGCCATTGGCTTCTTGCATCCCTGAATACTGAACTGTCTCAGACACTCTTGGGCAAAATAATGCCTCTACCCTTGTCCCAGCAAAATCTATCTTTTCCAGCCTTCTAAACTTTTTTTTTCTTTTTCTGCCTACCCAATTTCCCCATCCAATCGACGATGCAAGCTCCCCTTCCTCAACTGTTTGGATATAACACAAAACTACATCTAATGGAGAGTCACCAAATTTGGCAGATTTGAAGAATGCGGAACTGAATCTCAGGTCCATTCTGACTAAGGAGCAGTAATACTAGTCAGGGCTCCATCTATCAACTAAATAAAAACTTGTTTACAGACTATTTCTTTACAAACTATACAAAAAGATCTATCAACTAATCATATGCAAAACATGCTTTGATTATTAAATGTGACTCAATGATGGTTGATATGCTGTAAAATTCAATAATGAAACATCTATATAATACGCTAAGGTGTTTCATGTGCGTTCATACATTATTACCTTTCACACACATCTAAAAAAAAAAATGAGATCATTTGTTCAACAGAGTTGATTAATTATTGTAAAGAAAAATTTTCACCTTTATTCATTTCAAAATGAATTGTTCCAAAATCAAATCACAAAACAGTGCAATTTTGAATACATTTCAAAAAGTAAAATTTTACTAATTTGAAGAATATTTAACTGACAATTATTTTTACAGAAAAAAAAAAACAATATTTATAAATAATTAAATAGCTACAATTTTAAATAAATAAAAAGGAGACATATTCGTTTTATTTATTTAAAAAAATATTTGGCTTACTGACTATTATTTTCATGAAAAATAGTCATTTTTTTTCTGAAAAATAACATTATTTCAAAAAGAATATTATTAAGAGTAAATTATACAGATTGAAGTAGAAACGTCTTGAAATTTCCATAGGATTTCACTAGTTTTATCTGTTACTAAAGGAGAGAGAAATCCATGTCTTCATTACTTCCCAACTTTTTTGAATTAGTCACTTCAATAAAAACAGTTCTCATCTTGTTTACAAACGATACTATTACTTCAAGAAAGCTGCTGCTGATCAATGCTATTATTACCTTGAAAATATTTACATATTGTTTTTCTTTTATAATGCTTTGTGATTGTTTGTTTTAAATTTTCTTGTTCCCTCTCTTTTAGGATATGATGATCCACAAAGAATGTTCAAATGCCGAGGCACTTTTGTCGGGCATCAGGTAAAGAGACAAAATATATTTGACAAAAAATTTATTGCGATCCTGCTCTCACTTCATTTTACCTACATTTAATTTTCATGTAAGAAATTAGATGTAAATCTTGTTGATTTATTTCTTGTCTACAAAATTCATCAGATTCAACAACAATATTTAACAATAAAGTATAGTTTTAATTTCATCTAAATGAATAAACGTGAAAGATTTTTTAAATTTATCATTTCTACATTACAATAAAAAAAGACGTCTTAAATCAATGACAATATATTTTGAAATACTCTCTCTCTCTCTCTTATATATATATATGGTACCGATGAATGATTCAAAGACAATTATTTAGCATAATTATTTATTAACAGTTCATAATAAATTAATGATCTGTGTTATATATGTCATTTTATTGTCCTATTTTCTCTCTCTCTCTCTCTCTCTCTATATATATATATATATATATATATATATATATATATATATAATGTATATGTAATAGTTTTTTTTTTTTTTTTTTTTCAATATTAAGTCATTAAAATGAATAACTTAATAAAAACCTTTTTTCTAACATCACTCACTAGAATTCATACTGACAAGCAAAAACGGAGCAGATGACTGGTTAGCTAACTAATTGTCACTTTCTTCTCTCCTCCATTCCTTCCCCCCATTAAAGATGCCTTAAATCCAGTAGCAGAGCTGTCAACTGCAAAACACAAAAATTGCCTAATTTAATTGTTTAATTTTGTAAAGATTAATATTACAGTAATATTTTTGTATAATTCTGAAAAGCAATGGCTTATAAAAAAACAAATTTTTTAAAAGCTTTGTTTTTCTTTACATTTTATTAAAATAATAAAGTGTCGTGGCCCTAAAAACCGGTTGTGAAAAAGACGTGAACAACTAGTTTACGTAGAAAGACTATATTGTACAAGAAAGTGAATACAAAGAAAGGTTGTTAGTACTGCTGACTGTTAAGTTAGACAGTTTGTAGTCCCGCGTTAGGTCATAATGTTTACCTCCATTGAGAGTATTAACTCTCCAGGATTTTATAATAGTTAGAACAGTCCATTATGAGTGAATGGGTAAGTCCCTATGACATAAAGTAAAAACAAAATCAAGCAGACATATGTAAACAAGTCTAAAATTAAAAACTGACTGGACAATTACTGACCAATTCCAAGTTCCAAGTAATTATTAAAAAGTTTAAATAAAACATGTTTATAATCAATGTAATAAAACAGATTTAGCTTCTTGGCTCTGTGATATATTAATTTTTTTTAACATTAATTAGGATAAAATGTAAACCGCAATTTGCTATTGTCTATTTAAATATTTTGCCAGTAAAATGTTTTATTGTTTAGACTGATGTAGACATGATGTATTACAATTAGAAAAAAAAATTCTGTCTCTCACCTAAGTATTAAATAATTTCATCAATCATGGAATAAAGTCTTTCTTCCCCTTTCTTCACCCCATCTCTCTCTCTCTCTCACACACTCTCTCTCTCTCTCTCTCTCACTTTGTAATCAACATGTTAAATATTTTGGTCAGTCATATAATAAACTATCTGCAAAAAAATCTACACTTTATGATTAAGAAAACGGTCATATGTATCATAAAATCTATTATTCAGAATTAGTGATTAACAGCTTGTATCATTTCATGGAAACAATATTATAAGTTTGGAGGTAAATGTTTTAGAAATACTAAAGTTTAATAATGTTTTAGAAATACTAAAGTTTAATAATGTTTTAGAAATACTAAAGTTTAATAATGTTTTAGAAATACTAAAGTTTAATATTTATCTTAAACACATAAATTTTTATTTGATAGCTGAAATAAAGAAATGTTGAAAAAATTTTTTATTGAGGTCATAAGTTCAGATGGTTTTTTAGATCAATAAAAAATAATTGTAGAAATCTTCCTAGCTAGAATATGTATTTTTTTAAATAAACAGAAGCAAAATGCATTATTTTGTTGAAAAGGACAAAATGTAAGGATGAAAGACAAATGAGGTTGTACGTTTAAACAGTTTCTTTTAAAAAGTTCTAATAAATTATTGCATAGGTGCTCGTATATTAAAGCTTATATGATGAACGATTGAAAACTAAAATCAATTTAGTATTTTGTTTTGTTTTTTTTTACAAGGGAGTTGCCACTTATCAAGGCCCAAAGGCCACTTGAGGATAAGTGAATGGTGGTCACCGAGACATATTGATCATTAGTAGTGGAAATTGGGTAGAATTTCATTAAGGGAGATAGCGTAACAAGAACTTGTTTATATTGGACTTGAAGATGACCATATTGTAGTCAGCTTGAAAGCTGGTTAGCAGAACAGACTTCCACAGGCAGGAAGTTCAATGAAAGAAGTTTTGTTTGTAGAATTTGCGTTTACATTTAGGCACGGATAAAGAGTTGGAGAAATTGCTGACATTTGCTGTAGCTAGACATTTTTTTTGTGAAAGTTTGGCAAGCAAGGACCATAGATAGCAGTTCAGATGAGTACTTGCCATGACAGAACAGACTCACTACATCTCTTCTGTAGGAAAGAGGCTGCAAAGAGGAGAAAAGTGGTACCACCAAAATTTCAAAGCCAGTTTTGAACTCTGTCAAGGCAGGATAGGTGTGCTGAGCAGCTCTTGCTCAGATGTGGCAACAGTTCTGAGTTGATGGATAGCACCACTCATGCTCCCCAAAAAAGAAGTTCAAGACACAAACATCTGTAGGCATCATTCTCCTGGATTTCTTAGAATCCGGTTGACTGTCAACTCTGATCATTACGTTGATATGTTAACAAAGCTGATTGCCCGTGTAAGGACATCAAAGAAAAACATTCCGTTTGCAACATGACAACACCAGGCCACACAAGTTTGGAGACCACGGAATATGTGACAAAGTTCAGCTGGACAATGCTGTCTCGCCCACCATATAGTCCTAAAGTCCTGACATGGCACTGTCTGACTTCCACTTGTCCAGACTTCTGGACAGCATTTCTCTGATGACAATGCTGTAATCGTAACTGTGAAATAAATAAATGTGCTGACTTTTATGACCTAGGCATCATACCTCTCGTTCATCGCTGGCAAAAGTGCATTGAGGACGGTGGTGACGATGTAGAAAAATAAATTCTGGAGCACAAGAGGACCCTCACGCCAAAGAACAGCACAGTCAAACTTCTTACAATGGTTTCCTCTCTTTCCTCTGTCAAAACTGTCTTTGCTTTGATGTATTATTTATTGGTGAAGAGAAATTAGCATGCATCATAAGGTTATGGAGTCTGAAGATTTGAAAGGAGTCAGATTATTTAACATGAAGAATCAACAGAAAGTTTGAATATTGAAAAATTGTAAAATAAGGAATTATCTTTCAGAATTGTTTGCATCCTAAAAGTTAAAACATTTCCTTTAATCTCACTTTTTTAACTTGTGACTTCAAGAGTTTTTGTTCTTTTTTACCATCTTGTCTGCCTTGTTCTTTGTGTTTCTCTTATTGCTATGATTATCTCATATTATTTTCTTAAATATTACTATGTCAAGTATGCATTGGTATAAATTCAACTTCTGATATTGTTTTGTCTTATTTTCTAGGGTCCTGTTTGGTGTCTGTGTGTATATGGAGATTATCTGTACAGTGGATCTTCTGACAAAACTATAAAGGTCATTATGATTTATTTTTTCCTGATCAGAAAAAAAAAAAATTACAAGTGACAACTCTCTCCATAGCCTGTCTATCAATTAATCATCATCAAATCTAGTGACATATCATATACTTTAATCCTTTGAAACTGCCAGGAATTTAACAAAGTGATGATGCAACCAATCTTGTAGGCATGTGCACAAACACAACAATTTTTTAAATTATTCACTGCATTTAATAACGTGTACGATTAGCTCAGATGGTTGTGTAAAAGTATATCTATTAGCTGGTATGCTATAGCTGTTTCACGTTATTCACACCTGTTTATCCTCTTGTAAACACGATATCTGCTGGTTGTAAGTCCTTTTAATCCTGTAAAATGGGACCATATATATATATATATATATAAAGGGGAAAAAACAATGACAAGGTAAGGATCCAAGTTGTTTTTTTTTGTTTCTTTTTTGTGGTCTATACAGGGTGACCCCCCAAAAAAGCGGCCCCATGTACACTTTATGTGATATCTCTTTTATTTATTCACTGATTGCCCTTATTTTACAGGACATGGCAGAATCAACGACCGTGAGTACATGAAGACCCCAGTGGAAGCTGGGACAAAGAATACACTGTGTAAAATTTTACTACAAGACAGGCTCATTTAAGAAAACCCAGGACAGTTTCATGCGTCAGTTCGAATGTAAAAAGGCTCCATCCAAAAGCAGAATTCAGAACTGGGTGAACTACTTCAAGAAGTATGGGACCGTGGAGAACCTCAATGCTGCCAGAGAGAACCGTCCAAGACACTCAGGATGTCCCAAGAAGCGAACAGCCGAGCTGATCGAAAGAGTGAGAGTCTCTCCAGCAGAGTCCAAAATGCTCTGTACGTAAGCGAAGTCAGTCCCTCTGTATGTCCCGTGAGACTTGCAAGAGAGTGCTGGTGAACAATATCAGGGCTTACCCATACAGACACTGCAGACCCTTACAACCTCAGACAAGAAGCAGAGGAGGGCTATGGCAGTCAAGATGCTCAAGGAGACACCAAGTTTCCTTAACCTCCTTTGGACCTCAGATGAAGCCCACTTCCATCTTGATGGAAAGGCAAACTCCAAGACAAATGTCTTCTGGGGGTCCTCCAGACCCAATGAAGTAGCCACCAAGCCTCTGCACTCTCCTAAGTGCACGGTGTGGGCTACAATCTTGGCCAGAGGCATCATCAGATCAATCTTCATGAAAGAATCTGGCGCCGCAGTGACAGTCACCAAGGAGCGGTATGTGGAGGTCTTCAAAACCTTCAAGAGTGAGCTCTAGCAGGATGGAGCAAGTTCTCACACCTCAAACCTGTCCCGAGATTGGCTGAAAGAGAACTTCGGAGGCCGAGTGATCAGTCTCAAGATTGATTTTGAGTGGGCACCCCATAGCCCGGACCTAAGGCCCCAGATTTTTTTCTTTGGGGCTATCTTAAGGACAGAGTCTACGCAGGGAAACCCAGAACTATCACGGAACTCAAGGAAGCCATCAGGGAGGAGATGAGAGCCATTACCAATTCGGTCTGTAAGAACGTCATGGACAACTTCATGCTGCGCCTGAAGAAATGCACAGACCTAAATGGAGGCCATCTAGAACATATGCTGTAGAACGGAGAAAAAAAGGCCAAAACCCTAGTGTTTTGATGTGATGTTTTGAATATAATAAACTAGTTATAACCAAAGTTTCATTTCATTCGGACAAAACACTAAGAAACGAGGCCTAATTAGAGTTGGGGCCCGTTTTTTGGGGGTCACCCTGTATGAACAAGATGGCAACCTGTATGTAACCAGTCAGTTTCCAAAAGTTCCTAAAAATATATAACATAGTTTAATTTAATATTGTTCATTTGTCAAATGTCATTACAGAATAATTTTCATGTCATTTAAGAATTTATGTAACGCAAAGGAAGTATTAGACAATTCTTTCCTTTTTTTTTTTCTTACGTGATATTGCTGAAAATAAATATTCTGTGTGAGAACACATTGTGGCATGAACACCAAATTACGAGTTGTTACATAAGCAGGAGGCAACGACAGACTGACTCGATGCTTTGATTCCACGAATTGAAATTGATAGCTGTAAATTTGCTTTGCTCAGTTTGCCATCTTTGATTTGAAATTCATTTGTTATTCTGAAATGCAAGTATTATGGGCCTATAAATCAGCTGAAGACAGATATGGCCTACTCTGTCTAGAAAAAAGAGAGTAAAAGAATAGAAATTGTGCAATGAATTGTTTGTGTTCTTATTGCATGAAAAGGCTTAATATGCTGTGAACAGACAAACCAAAGAGACTTGGATTTCTCTTTGTTTTAGTGTTTAATATTTGATGTTTGTTCTTTTTCAGGTGTGGGATACTAGCACCAGTTATAAATGTACAAAAACTCTGGAAGGACACACGGGTATTGTGCTGACATTATGTGTGTATGGAAACAAACTCTACAGCGGTTCACATGACTGTAATATCATTGTAAGTGCTTTGTCTTGTTTCATAGTGTCACGTTTTGTCCTATTTCACATTTTTCATTCCGTTTTGTTAGAATTGTTTTATTGCTTAATTCTTTAAAGAACTGTTTTTAAACATATAAAAATGTTATGGAGGGGGAAAAAAAATAGAAGAAAAATGAACTGAAAAGTGCCATCTTAATATTCACTCATTCCAAATGAACTATTTTCAAAGGGAAATAACTCTAATGGACAAATGACTACATGTTTTAGTGCTGCCTGCAAAATAGTTAACTTTCAAAAATGTTCTATCCAGTTGCAGATATCTTAGCAGTCATTTTAACATCTAAGTGATAGTCTTATTTCTTGTCCAGATTTTTTGCATACATCTTGCCAGATCCAGTTGCATATGCTTCTGTGCTTGTTTTTATAAAAACATTATGCAAAACTAAAATGCACAATCCATTACAGCATTTAAAAAAAAAAGAAAACGAATACATTTGATTAAAACTTTACTTACCTCATCCTCACAAACAAAAACAAAAGCCTAGGAGGAAGACAAGATATTTATTGGGTAAAAGGAGGTAATGCAATGTATTTCCATACATATTTGAGAAAATAAAAATGACTTTGGAAATTTAGTTGATGCATTGAGAAGTAAAGGTGGTGGAGGAAGGAGCAGATAAATAGACAGGAAAGAAGTCAACAGCAATGAACAAAGTTTCTTTTCTAGAATATCATATCTTTGGAACTGCTTTCTAACCAACTATAGCATGTTCATCTTCAAGTCTAACATAAACAAATCATTAATGAGCTTCCCTCTTGGATAATCAATTCCTTTTAAGTAATCTATTACTCTTCCCACATATTGTTTCTGGTTCTCTCATAGTAGCAATCATTGTCCTAGTGACAATTTTTTCCTTTGTCCTTCAGTGAACCCTGGGCCTTGATAAACAATGATGCTTTAATAAAAAATAGATACGACAGAAAATAATTAAGAAAAATAAACTGATGATACAACTTATTTAAAATATTATAATATAATTATAATTTTATCATCATTGTTGATCTCTATATTAATAAAGTAGACACAGGAATTTCCCTCTGGACAAAAGTATCATAGGTTTGCAACAACAGATGCCACATATAAATTCAATACAGCTACACTAATAGCCACTATCTTATGCAGCTTTTGAACACCATTTTAGACACATTCAGTTGTGATAATAAAACACTACATTACATACTATGAGCAACACCATCACAATCGCAACATCGTTAGAGGAAGGAGTCCCTATTTTTCTCTCTAAATATTTACTACCAGTAGTCACCAAGAGGAATTCTACATATTCCAGAGATTCTGTGATTACACCAACGGTAACTAACTCATACATACTTAGATCTAACATAATCTTTCCAATTCATAAATAATAGTCTATCCATTCTGATTGGCTGAGCCATGATAATTCTCATATTTCGGAAACCAATTTATCACTTTACAAATGAACGGTTACTAAAATTAAAATATTTCATCACTAAGAGACATTATTTCGCCCTGCATCAAGTTCATTTAATGCATAGATCATTTAAGTCATGTAAGATCGAAAAATGTAAGAGAGAGAAAATCATTAAACGAACGTTAAATAACCAGTTTACTTGCTTTCTTTTACAAAGTTTAAAACATACTATCCACTATAAGAATCTCCTTCTTCATCAACGTTGTCATCAAAACAACAACAAAATATTACACGGCCCTTGCGATTGAGTTTTCTTTATCATTGAACACACTTTGTAATACAGACTGGTATTCTGTTCCTTGTATTTTTTTCTTTCCTCCAGTTTACCTTTCGCAAATGTTAACATTGTTTTCTTTTTGAACATTTAAAACACACTATTCACTACAACACTCTCCTTCATTGTCGTCATCACAACAAAACAGCTTCCCTCAATTTAAACCTTTAGCTTGTGTTTTTATCCCATTGAAAACACTTTGCACTACAGACCCCCCCCCCCCGTTCGTTTTTTTTTTTATATATACAACACATTCTGTATAGTTGCAACATGGCACAACTCATTTTTTCTGGTTATTTTTTTTTCTGCTTTTACTTTTCCTTTGCAATGGGTGAGAGATGGTGATTTTTCCAAACTGAATGAAGTTGGTGTAAACCTTGGGATGGTTGGATATTAAAAAAATGTTAATACTTGATTATGCAAATGAGTTGTATTATGTTGCAACTAGCCAATCACTGTTGCAAGTTTAGTGTTATGAATGCAGTATTACAAACAAAATTTAGCTTTTTAGCAAGTATGCCTTGGAAAAAAATATTTTCAATGCCATCAGTAAAAGACAATGAATTTACATTATAAACAGTGGGTTGGTATCAGGAAGAGCCTATAAAAATTTTCTGCCTTAAATAAGGAAATGATATCGGTTGCATTTCAGACTAAAAATTTGTCAAAGAAGTTTTTTTTTATTTGTTTTTTTTTTGTTTTTTTTTATATAGTTTTTATTTATTTTTTTAAATTTTTACAAAAATGTCAATAAATAACTAAAACTTTATCCTTCCTTAAAACCCACAGTCTGGAAATTTTTCAATATTTATTTTTGTTGTTTTTGATTTATTATGTTGTGATAATTCAATGTAATTATTTTATTTTTGTTTAGGTGTGGAGTATTGACTCTTTGGAAAGAGTGAAGACCATTGAATCCCATGATAATCCAGTTTGTACATTAGCATCAGCACGAAATAAATTATTCAGTGGTTCTCTAAAAGTCATACGGGTAATACAAACAATAAAGAGTATTTTGTTTTTAATTTTTTAGATGAGGATTGATAATTTATATCATTTGAATTATTATTCTCATTTTGGTTATTTTCACAATGTTTCACCTTATGCTGATGCATCTCTATTGAATTCTGAAGTCTATACTAAAATTTTAAACGGGACGCTTTTTTTGGTCCACAATGGTAGATTGCTCTTGTTCTATCTAGAATACTTATGCCCACTTATTGCTGACAGAACAAGAACAATATATCCTCTATGGATCAAAGTTTGAAAATCCATGAAGATTCTTAACTTCAACAAGATGCACATGAAGAAGGTCAAAGGTTACATCGGCAAAACATTGTAAAATAACAAACAAGATGAGAATAGTAATTTGAATAATCAAAATAATACAGAAATAATTATGTTGGTTGACAACTTTTAATTGTATCTTAATTTTTTTTTATTTGATTTCCTTCATATACCTTTTATGTTAATCATGGTTGTAGAAGGTAAACAAAGTAAGTTTTAACAAACGCCTCAATATTAATGTCATGGAATTCTTTGTTTTAAATAATTTCTTTGTGATTTGTTACACTCATACTTTCCATCTACTAGCTGACACATCCCAAGGGCAATAGGGGTTTTCTATCATGTCTGGAAGTGACAATGTTCAACGAGCGAGATCGGAGATGCGCCGCTGTACAACTCATACTCTCTACTGATCTAAGTTATGACAACAGGACCATTGCCAGCACCCTTAAAATGCATCACTGGATTGCCATGAATAACAGGGATGTGCCCAGAGTGATGAAAACGGTTTTCGGCCACGGTTATGATCCTTTGTATGGTTTCAAGTGAGGGCCACATCATGCCACCTCACATCTTCAAAGCCGGCTTGAAAGTCAACACCAAAGTGTACCTGGATGTGCTGAAGAGTGTGGTGATCCCTGGTACAATTAGGTGACCTTGGGTGTGGCAGTAGGACTCGGCATCGGTCCACAAGTCCAAAGATACAACTTTGTACCCTTCTCTTACTGCCCCTCTCCTTCCCACCCTGAACCCACTAGACTACTTATATACATCAAGAACATCACCAACATGAACTGCTACAACACAAAAGCCAGCCTGATTGCTACCATCTGCCAAGTATTCATCGAGCTCCCACCAGCGCATCGTGGAAAAAGCATGCTCCTAGTTCTGGACCTGTATCGAAGCAGTGATTAAGATTGAATTGAATAAATGTCAGCTCTACTATATAATCAAGTTACCTGAATTGATTTTTTTCAATAAAAGTTTTAAAATAAAACTGTAGTGTTTTCTTTAGGGCAACCAATTTATTGCTCCACCCTGTATTTGTTCCACATGTGGTTTCTTTTTGTATCCCATGATTTCGACATTTTTATTCTGTTTTTTTTTCTTTTTAACCTTCTTTTAATTTTTTTCTTTTAATTTTATCACCAATTCAGTCATTGGTCGATAGGTACATTTTTAAAGATTGATTTTGTTGGTTTTTCATTATTTAATTTCTGCATGCATGTGCATCTATGACCAGGATCATCTCACTGGGTATTAATAAGATATATGGTAGTACAAATGATCGGTAAGTCAGAGAAACTGAGATGATTTTCTACAATTATAACGAACATCATGAATAAGCAACAATAAGTAAAAGGGAAGTAAAAGACACCATTAGATAATTAACAATAATTGCATCAGCTGAATATGGAATTGATTCAGATGGGATATTGATAAATCATGATAATAAATATTGCACACAAATTCACAATGATAATAATTAAAAAATACACAAAGTTAAATACTTCTGTATATAGTACTCAAAAAAACTTCAACCAGAACTAACGCCTATACTTACAAAACTGTTTAAAGGTTGTCTTAAGGAAAATTGCTTCCCATCACCCTGGAAAATGTAATCAGTATGCCCTGTATTTAAGAATTCAGGTGATTGCTCATCTTCTTCTCAGTACAGGCCAATAAGTCTCCTGTGTGTCATGAGTAAGTTGCTGGAATCTGTGTTAAATAGAGAAATAATCAACCATCTCAGCAAAAATAACACAATATGATTTCTGTTCTGCTAGATCTACAGCAGATGTGCTTACAGTTATATCTCATAGGATTAGCAAATCTCTCGATGGAGGCAACCTTTCTAGGGCAGTTGCTCTTGACATATCAAAGGCTTTTGATAGGGTATTGCATAAAAGTTTACTTCACAAGATCTCCAGCTATGGTATAGCTGGAAATGTCTTCTCAATTATTGAATTATTTCTCTCTGATAGTTTCATAAGAGTAGTAGTGGATGGGCAAAAATCAGAAGCTCACAGTATTAATGCTGGAGTCCCTCAGGGGTCCATCCTGGGCCCAACTCTTTTCCTGATCTACATTAATGATCTTCCAAATCACATCCTTACATCATTTGTAGACATTTATGCTGATGACACTACCATCTATGGTAGCACATCTAAGTCAGTAAACGACCAAGTTCTCTCCAATTCTCTCTCCTCTGATCTTGAGCATATTTTTTTTTTTTTTTTTTTACATAGGCATCACCACATTATCAAGGCCAAGAGGCCACTCAAGGATAAGGGTTAAAGAGTGTACAGTAGAAATTGGACAATATAGTAATCATTAGTAATGAAAATTTGGTAAATTTGATAACTTATATGGAACGGCTCATCAAGAACTTATTTACGTTAGACTTGAACACAACCATATTGTAGTCAGCCGGAAAGCAGGAAAACGGAAGACAATTCCACAGGCGTGCAGTTCTAAGAAAGAAGCTTTGTTCATGGAATCTACATTTAGGTTTAGGCACAGATAAAGAGTGGGGGGAATTATTGATAGTGTTTACAGCTAGACGAGTGTTTCTTGTGAAAGTTTGGTGAGGGGGGACCATAGATGGAAGCTCAGTCGAACACCTTCCATGAAAATAACGATACATCAGAGACAAACTCGCAACATCTCTTCTGTGAGATAGAGGTTGCAAGGAGGAGAAAAGGACATCTCCTACGAGGCTACGAAGTCTATTTTGAACTCTATCAAGGCAGGACAAGTCCTTTCTAGCAGCTCCTGCCCAGATGTGGCAACAGTACTCCATCCTTGGACGTACCTGGCTCTTATATAGATAGAGAATAGAATCAGCAGTGAGATATTTACTGGATCGATAGAAAGATCCCACCATTTTTCCAGCGGCCTTGGCAACAGATTTGATGTACGTGTTCCATTTAAGATCAGGAGTAATGGTACAATGGGGAAAGGAGTGGCTGGTTACTTTTAATGCATCTAAAACCAAACTTCTATCTTTACATCATCAACGTTCCGATCCGCATCTGGCATCAATTGAAATGAATGGCTCTCGTCTTCGGAAGGTGTCATGTTTTGACAAGCTTCTGGACTTGACCTTTACTCCTGATCTGAAATGGAACACGTACATCAAATCTGTTGCCAAGGCTGCTAGAAAAATGGTGGGATCCTTCTATTGATCCAGTAGATATCTCACTGCTGATGCTATTCTCTATCTATATAAGAGCCAAGTACATCCAAGGATATATTACTGTTGCCACATCTGGGCAGGAGCTGCTAGAAAGGACTTGTCTTGCCTTGATAGAGTTCAAAATAGACTTCGTAGCTTCGTAGGAGATGTCCTTTTCTCTTCCCTGCAACGTCTATCTCACAGAAGTGATGTTGTGAGTTTGTCTCCGCTTTATTGTAATTTTCATTCTAAGTGCTTGACAGTTTCAATCTATGGTTCCCCCCTCGCCAAAATTTCATAAGAAACACTCGTCTAGTTGAAAACACTATCACTAATTTCCCCCCACTCTTTATCTGTACCTAAACCTAAACGTAGATTCCATGAAGAAAGCTGTGGAACTGCTTTCCGTTTTCCTGCTTTCCAGCTGACTACAATCTGATTGTCTTCACACTCTTAACCCTTATCCTTGTGTGGTCTCTGGGCCTTGGGTGATTCCTATGTAAAAAAAAAATATCTAAAAACATTTAACTTGTCTCTACAACAGCTGTAGAAGTAAATATTACTGGGGCCTTTACAAAAAAAAACTAATGTTTGATTTTAATTTTATCTTTGTATGCATGTCTTTTTGATTTAACTGGAAGGTTATTATATGAATTATAACTTCAATTGTAAATATTTATCAAGCAATATCGTCAAGGAAGATTATTCTAATACATGCAACCTTATTTCTATAATTTTTTTCTATGTAAAACTTGGATCTTCTTTGGTATACCCCCGTTCTTTGACTTGAAATAGGAAACTACTTTTTTTTTTTTTTTTTTAATCAACAAAATCAGAATTATTTATAGAAATTCTAAGTAATGTAAGTTTTCAAATTTAACATTATGGTAATTTTTACAAGTGGAAATTTGATCAAATTTTAATTTTGTCAAGATTTATGCACATTCTTTAATAACATGTTGTTACTATAAAAAGTAATTCTATATACTTTTTATACCATATTAAGTAAAAGGAGAAAACCAAAGCCTCCAGAGTTCTTCTTATCCCCCGACCTCACTCCTTTGTAGGCTCCATTTAGAGGTAGTAATTTTTTTTTTCTCATATTATAATCTCAGAAAATTATTTTTATTATTAGGGTTGCAGAATCAGAAGATACAAGGTTCAACTCTGACTTCCAGGATTCTAAAAATTCTGATTCCGACTCTGACTTTTTATTTTCAAGTCTTCCAATATTTAGACTCTCAGTTGATTTCTTATGAGTTTCACTTGGACTCCTGCCAAAATATGACTCTGGAACTTTGTCTTTTATTCAATAATGTTAAAAACATTTCCTTTTGTCTTTTAATCTTTTCTGCTATTTGAATTTCCTTTTAGGTATGGGATGCACAGACCTATGAGCTAAAGAAAGAAATTACTGGTCTTAACCACTGGGTCCGTGCTCTTGTAGCAACGCATAATCACTTGTACAGTGGATCTTATCAAACTATAAAGGTAAAATTATAATTTTCTCTTTTACTGTAATGATATGTGAATCTTGATGTGACACACTTTCCATATCTGCTGCATGTGACAATTTTAGAATTTAGATGACATGATTGAGTCCTACATGTTGACTTGTAATGGGGCTAACCTTAAGAAAGTAATTGTTGTTTGTTTTTTGCCATGGACAACTGAATTAAAAAAGTCAAGGTGGCTTTTATTATTTATGTACCAGGCACCACAAAGTATGACTGCTGTTAATGTCAATAAGATATTCAGGCAATCTATGCCCATCGTTTGAGCAACCTTTCATTGCTATCTTCATTCAGGCAATCTGGGCTATCAGCTCAATATTTGAAATATGTTTTGTGATATTATTTGAAATAAAAACAAAATGGATTTAATCTCAACTTTCAGTTGGAAAAATTATAAAGAATTGATAAAATTAATTCTTGATTGTTAAAGTATTCTTTCATCTGAAAAAAAAAAACATTGGTGTTTTTGGTTTTGTTTTCCTTCAGGATCATTAACAAAAAAGCTAACATCTCCAACATTTTCAATATTTTGAAATTTTATATATATTATATATACAAGACCAGCCATAACCATTGAGTCAGTATTTGTTATATAATATATTTATTTGAAAATGGATGACATCATAAAATTAATATTATTTTCAATTACCAAAAGTTACCATTATATATTTTTTTACTGTTATTTTACCTTAGACAAGGTACAGTGCCACTTGGATTAAGAGGTTACTATTTGGGAGCAAATCTGCAGGGGCATTCTGTAGGTAATTGAGCAGCAAGATGTCTGTTCACATTACACTTTAACTTCTGTATGTCAGTACAGTTAGGGAAGCAAGGACACAGGAGAAATTTTCAAAGTCTAGCAGTTTGAGGGAAGAAAATATTAGGTAAAAGGTTTTTCAGCATTTAAGGATCTCTACAGTATAGGGGTGGAATTTTGCTGCTTTTTAGGATAGTCAGGGGTATTAACATCGAGGGGGTACAAGTGCTTTGAGTTTGTTGGAGCACATTTTATTAAAATACTTGTAAAACAGGCACAGCGATGCAACATTTCGGTGATGGAAAAGAGGTTGGAGTTTGGTTGATAGTGTGGAATCTATTAGGTTGAAGACTCGTTTTTTTTTTTTTTTTTTGTTTTTTTTTTTGGACTGTGTCTAAGAGCGAAAGTCTTGTGACAGATGCACCAGCCCAAATGTGGCAATAATACTCCATACATGTGAATAGTGGCTTTGTAGAAGTATAGAATACTCTCAGATGTGAGTAATTTTCTAGCACAGTAGAGAGAGCTCACCTTCTTTGCAGCAACCTTGGCAATATCTTCAATATATTTGTCCCAGTTCATGTTGCCTGTGAATGTTTTGTTGAGAAGTTTGAACAAAGAGCTTTCAGGTAGCATATTATTAGTCATGGCAATCAGTGGTTGAGAAGGTTTCTTGTAATTGTTAAAGGAAAGAAGCTTAGTCTTGGCAGCATTGAATGTTACCATCCAGTTATGTCTCCTTTCAGCTACAGGTTTTTTTTCCCCTCATGTCTGTTATAGAGTGTGGTGTCATCAGCAAATATAACCATCTCTGAGAAAATGTTATCATTTATTAATATCAAGAAAAATAATGTCCAAGGATTGATCAGTGTGGCACACTTGCACTTATATTGTGACGTTTTGACATACGACCATCAAGGACAACCTAGATTTTTCTCTTGCCTAAGAATAATTTGATTCTATTAAGTATTCATCCAGTAATACCATACGGTTTAATCTTCATGAGAAGACCTTCATGCCAGACCCTGTTAAAGGCCTTAGATATATCTACAAGTACTGTCCTAGTCTCCTCTGCCTTACTGCCTTATCCAGTGTGTGATATATATGTTCAGAGATTACAGTTAGGATATCTGCAGTAGAATGACCTTGCTTAAATTCATACTGTTGGTCAGAAAGAAGTTTAGTATCTATGATGTGGTGAACTAGTGCTTGATTAATTAAGGACTCAAAGATTTTTGTGAAAAGGAGGAGGCTAATGGGGAGATAATTGAGTGAGTCAGTTTTTTTCACCAGAATTCTTGAAAACTTGTACTACAGAAGTAATTTTCCAACAGTCTGGAAAGTAAGATTTAGTAAGGCATTTTTGTTGAAGAGTTTGGAGAGAACTGTGACAATCTCAGCAAATAATTATTTTAATAGTATAGCAAGGGTGAGATCAAGCTCACATACTTTCAGGGTGTCTAGGTGAACATAAGAAAGGGCTGATTTTTATATCATCAAGTGTGGTTTCTACCTGCAAAAGGAAATTTAGGAGAGAGTGGTTTGTTGGGTCTAATATTGAGTTAGAGGTAAAGCACTGGACAAGCAGGTTAGCCTTTTTGGTAATATGCAAAGAACCTCATAGTTGTTGAATAGTGAAGGAATTGTTGATTACCCCATTCTTACACTGTTATAAATTTTTCAGAAATCTTGAGTTTCTAATTTCTGTAACTCCATGCGTTTTCTGGTAATTTCAGTATGCCTGCTATTTAACTCTTTCAATTATTTCTAACTTCTATATACTTTTGTGTTTTTGTACTGAACTTATGTTGGATAAATCTGTGGAAAACATGATGCCAAAGTAGAAGTTAACAATTGAAGAGAGTGGGGTTATCTATAAAACTTGTGTGGGAACATGCACTTCATTGTCGCTTTCAGCTATTAAGTAGCCTAATTTGCACCCTGTTCTGCAGGAAGAGAAAAGATATTTCGCCATGGAGCATCTCTGATGTGATCCTTGATAGCTTCCCAGACAGCCTTGAAGTACTGTGCTGTTCTGACTAATGGCCTTTCAAGTTATGATCAAAAGTTTAGGGTGATGTCTACCAATATCACAACATGATCAGCATTCCCGAGTGGGCTATGAACATTTGTCACACAATCCTCTGGAACTGTGATCAGAAATAGGTCTAGAAGTGAGGCTTACTGATCCTGACAATCTTGGAGATTAGTTGGGAATGTGACAATCAATGTCAGAGAATTGGATATAAAAAATCTGTGTTTTTCTACTAGCTACATCTGTGTAACTAGAAAAACCAAGTAAATTACTGTAGTGGACATTAAAATTACCAAATATATGTACTTGGGTGTTAGTATCTAGGGAGAGTGCTGCATCGATGCTGTCAGAAACGTGGTTGATTTGGGCAGAGTCCTGGGTCAAAGGAAAACGCTATGTTACAAGGTTATTTGAAGGCCCGATCCTCTGATTCTGATGGGTGCAAGGCCCCTTTTCATGCATGGCATGGCACTACAACTTAAAATAAACAAACCAACCAACCAAGCGAGTGACAAAGTTTACTCTTCAATATCCCAAATAAAGATGTTTAAAATAGTTTCTGCACATGTATCTCTGCACATACACTCACATAAATAAAAACGCTTTTAGCAAATCCAATGCATTTCTCTAAATTTATCAAATTTGCCATTTTGCTCCACTAAATTTTTTCTTCAATAAAAAGTTTGAGCCAAAGTCCACCATAGATCTAAAATCTTCTTTACACTCTCTTCTCCAACCTCTCTGTCAGGCATCGAGAAAGCATTTTGAACTTATACGCACATGCATGCAGTCATAGGCACATGTATTTTGACACTAACGTACACACATATGCACAATGCATTAACTCTTTCACATTGCTGTATGCTTATAAAAACTTATAAAAAATATATTGCTGTATGCTTATAAAAACAAAAGTTATTTAAATTCTAACATCTCTCAATTAACTTTCCACAGTGAAAACACATAAACTTTGACTTTTATTAATAATTTTTAATCAAATGTAATTTGTGCAATTGAGTGGAGAAGTTTTGTTTGGATTTTTCAGATCTGTATTAAATTATTGACTCAGACTTCCTCAATATCTCAGTTAATAAATCCCCCTCTTAAAATCCTAAAATATGAATAAACATTTTATGTGTTTCTAACTATGTAAGCTTACATTTTAAACTTATATAAAATATCTCTTTTGTGAACCTTATACTTTTGAATTCATTATTTTGCTTGTATTTATCATAACATTTCTTTCGCTCTCTCTCACATTTGAGTATGACCTAAAAACACTTGTCCTTAAGACCAGCTTTATGATGTCATTCATTTTCAAGTAAATTTATATTTCTTTCTAGATAACAATTTGTTTTTATCCACACTGTGTGTGTATATATATATATATATATGTGTGTGTGTGGTATTAGTATTTAAAAAACAAAAAAGATGAAATATATAAGTGTATGTTGTAAAATTCCTTTTCCTGGGCTGCTCACTAAGTAGAGTATTTGTTTTTTCTTTTAAAGTAGTTTTGTTTCTATGTTTTTAAAATATCAATATTGTTTATCTTTACAGATGTGGGACTTAGAAACATTGGAATGTATTCGTATGTTGGAGACATCTGGTGGAAGTGTCTACAGTATTGCCATTACAGATCACCATATTTTGTGTGGAACCTATGAAAATTGCATACACGTAAGTGGTAATATTCGGAACTAGTACTATTTTTAGAAGGGGGGGGGTAATAGAAGATGATGTGTTGTCTGTTTCTGGTTTGCTGTTTCTAACTCTGTGGGCCGATGGACCTCTCCTCATCCAACATATTTTTGCCATCCATGTTGGCACACCAAAACAAGTGACAACATTTGCATTTTAGAATAAGTATAGTTTTTATTTTAATTTTATATACAGATACATTCATTATGAAAAGGAAAAGAGTGACACAGAACAAGCACGTCTGCCATATTTAACCCACCATCATGCCATTTTCTACAGATGGACAACCATCAGCATGCAGTCATCTGTCCTTCTGACATCCCTCCAGTTGCACATGATAATTGCTCATTTTAAAATCAGATGCTCATTCTTCAACTCACAGTAGTCAAATGTTGACTTTACCTAAAGCATTCAATATTCGGCTTAATTCAGAGAAACTTTAAGTTAGATAACTTGAAAATTAACGTTAAGCAGAACTGATTTCTTAAATATACTACTAATACAATCCTTGTATTATAGTGCTTAAGTGCATGGAAACTGATCAAAATTGAATGTATATAGAGACGGATATCCTTTCTACAAATTTATATATTTTGTAACGTGCCAACGGTTTTTTTTTTTTTTTTTTTTTCAGCTATTTAAAGCTGCAATAAAAATACTTGTAATTGATTGTTTAATAGGAGGGAAATGTTGTGCATTTCTCTCCTAATAATTACTTAAATAAACACAAGGCCAAACGACATTGCTTTTAACAAAACAACAATAATAAAGGATTTATTTAAAAAAATGCGAGATTGTATCTCAAACTGGAGAGCAAGAAATAAAGTGTAAATGTCTGTTTGAAGGTGTCGTCTGCCATGAGACCGCAATCATCGACAAGTAACAGTGGGAGGGGTGAGTGAGAGAGGTCTGTATAGGTCGCTTGCTGGCGTCTCTCTGGCGATCGCAGCGGAGATGCCAAAGGGCTAAAAATAGTCCTTAAGGGGACAGCTAAAATCAATGCGCCCTGCCAACTGATTGGTCAGTGTGGCCGAATCACTTTGGCACCGAGCATTGATCCGCTTATAGTAAATAGTTTAACTGCTACAATTGATTATATACAAATATATATAAAGGCAAGTTGCTATTTTGTTGATAGCTTGGAGAAAATTCTGGGTTCATATCTTTCCAAAAAAGTATTAAAGCTTAATGCAATATTTTTTTTATTTGGCATATTCAATTCTCTATAAAATCATGTGGCTAAAATGTTTTTAGACAATATTATGGTTCAACCTAAAATTTCAGTTAGTATGTGGCAGAATTTTGGAGATAAGGATTATTTTTATTGTTTGGATCATTTGGACTACTGTTCTCATTTTGAATGTTATGTTCACAACATTTCAACCAATATAATCTTCGAACTTCCTCAGGTGCATCTTGCTGAACTCTGAAATTTGGGTTAAGTATTAAATTTAGACTAGTTAAAAATAATGCAGAGAAAAAGCCGTGTTTTCTGAGTTTAGATAATAGTGCAAGTTTTAATTTGGAAAATTCTCGTTTTCATGGGTGACTTTTTTTTTTGCTGTGTTTCAACATAAAACATGCAACATAATATTAGCTACTTGTATTTTCTCTACTGCTCCCCCTCAAACCAGGACTGTACCCTATTAAACAAGGTCTCTGACAGCATAGATATAGCACTCTCTCACAATACTAGAGCACATGTATTTGGTGACTTCAATATCCACCACAGTAACTGGCTTCTCTACTTACACAGACATAGCTGGTAACACAACACATGGCTTCTCTATATCTCATTCCCTATCACAGATGGTTACATTTCTGACACGTTTCCCAGATCAGCAAGATCAAAATGCCTCACTTCTAGATCTATTTCTGACCACAGTTCCCAATGATTGTATAACAAATGTCCACAGCCCACTCAGGAACGCTGATCACGTTGTGATAATGGTAGAAATCACCCTAAATTCTCGACCCCAAACTGAAGACCTACTGCTCCAAACAATGAGGTATTACAAATATTTAAAAAATTTCCATGGGGAAATATCTTTTCTCTTCCAGCTGAACAGTGCGCAAATGAGATCACTGAATGGTTCAAAACTGCAATTGAAGCACATGTTCCCATACGGAAATTCTATAGCGAGCCTCACTCTCCCCAAAGGTTTACTTCTACTTGTGTAGCTGCCATTGCTCAAAGGCAGCATGCATACCGCAGATTCAACCAACATAAGTCCAGTTCAAACAGACAGAAGTATATAGAAGCTAGAAGTAATTGTAAGAGAGAACTAGCGACAGCTAAGACGGAATACACTGAAACCACCAGAAAACACATCGAAGCACAGAAATTAGGAACTCATGATTTTTGGAAAATCTACAACAATGAAGTAAACTATTCCCCCACTGTCAAGCGATCATGAGGTTGTTTGCACAGCAATCGAGAAGGCTAACCTGCTCGCCAGTTGGTTTGCCTCAAACTCCACATTGGACCCAGCACAACATTCCCTCCCTGACTTTCCTTTGTGGACAGACGCCACACTAGATGACTTGAAAATCACCCCCTCCCAGCTATATAGTATCATAAAATACCTAGAAACTTCAAAAGCATGTGGACCTGATCTCATCCCGGCTGTGCTATTAAAAAATGATCCGCTGATGTTGCTCCAGTACTTTCCAAACTTTACAATAAATGCCTTAACGAATCTTGCTTTCCTGACTGCTGAAAAACCGCTTCTGTGGTACCAGTTTTCAAGAATTCTGGCAAAAGAACTGACTCATTAAATTATCACTCCATTAGCCTTCTCCCTCTTTTTGCCAAGATATTTGAGTCCTTAATTAATCAAGCTCTAGTCCATCACCTTGCAGCTGCTAAACTCCTAACCGACAATCAGTATGGATTTAGGCAAGCCTGTTCCACAGTAGATATCCTAACTGTAATCTCTGAACGTATATACCATTCACTCGGCAAAACAGGTGAGGCTAGAGCGGTAGCCCTCGATATATCTAAGGCTTTTGACAGGGTATGGCACGATGGTCTTCTAAGGAAAATTAGATCATATGGTATCACTGGAAAAATACATAAAGTAATTAAATCTTTCTTAAAAATCAAGGTTGTCCTCAACGGTCGTACATCTAAACAATGATATAAATGTGGGAGTACCTCAGGGGTCTATCCTCAGACCTTTATTATTCTTGATATTCATAAATGACCTCCCTGATAAAATTGTTTCTGAGATGGGTATATTTGCTGATGACACCACTCTCTATAACAGGCACGAGAGGAAAACAAATGAACACATATCTAAGGAAATGGCAGAAACACTAGAGGATGACCTCCAATCTGTAGTGGAATGGGGACAAAAATGGATGGTCACATTCAATGCTGCCAAGATTAAGCTTGTTTCCTTCAATAACTACGAGAAACCTTCACTACCACCAATAGCAATGGCCAAGAACACATTACTCGAAAGTATTTCCTTTAAACTCCTCAGCCTAAGGTTAACAGGAAACATGAACTGGAATAGATACATTGAGAGCATTGCTAAGGCTGCTGCAAAGAAGGTGGGATCTCTCTAACGCGCTAAAAAACTACTTACGCCTGAAAGTATCCTGTACCTCTATAAGGCCACCATTCACCCATGTATGGAATACTGTTGTCATATTTGGGCTGGTGCATCTGCTACTTGTCTCTCACTCCTGGACAGGGTTCAAAAGAGAGCCGCCAACCTGATAGGTCCTGAACTGTCTAAGCTTCAGCCTCTGTCCCATCGATGAAATGTTGCATCCCTCTGCCTGTTCTACAAGTACTTTATTGGTGAATTCTCTGACGAACTACAAGCACTTGTACCTCCTCGACGTGAATACCCCTCGACAAACCCGACAAGCAGCTAAATCCCACCCCTTCAGAGATCCCTAGGTGTAAGAAAGCATTCTACTACAATAGTTTCTTCCCCAGAACTGCTACGCTTTGGAACTCCCTTCCGGGATTTTGCTTTTCCAACTGTACTGATATGCAGAAGTTCAAATTTAATGTAATAATACCCCTGCAACTTATGTCCCCAATAGTAGCCCCCTACTTCAAAGTGCCTTGTTTGGGGTGAAAATGGAATAAAAAAAAATTTTTTATTTTAATCCAAAGGGGTAACTTGCTTTCATTTTGTCAGTCATGACCGAGTAGAAATCTTAAGTAATTTGTAATTGTATTCAAAGTATGGCCTGCATTGAGGATTGAACCTTCAACCTCCAGAAGACTGTCACTTAAAACTGATTATTACTTTGCACTCACATCCATTACTCTACATGTTCTCCATGCAGGTGATACTAAGAATACAATTATGAATGACTTAAGACTTCCACCCATTCATGACTGACAGAAAAAAATGTGCCCTTTTGAAAAGCTAAACACTTTTTATTTTTCACATGTTTTTTATTTGTTAATATCTCAGAATAATTTTTACATCCGTTTCAATTGGAAACTATTATAAATCAACATCTTGTAGCAAAAAAAATAGTATTTAAATTTTTTTAAATTTTATTTTTTTAAAGGTCTGGGAATTGGATACATACAATCAAGTCACTACCCTCATGGGTCACTCTGGTACAGTCTATGCCTTGGCAGTGTTACCCACAAATCCTGGAACTAAAGTATTCAGTGCTTCCTATGATCGTTCACTGCGGGTGAGTACTCTTACTGTTATCGGTACTCATGCACTTATTGATCCATGCTGAAATAATAATGTTACTTGAAAAGCCATTCTTAACATGAGAAGGGGAGGGTGTTTTGAACCTATTCTGTACTTTAACCCTATAATTGAATAATAAAAAAAAACATATAAAACTTTAATTAAACTTAGAAATACAATTTAAAAAATAGCATGGATCAGTAAGTGCATTAACACCCTGTTATCTTGTATAAAATATCTTTTCAGTTCACTCCTTGATTTGCTGACAATAGATATGATAGACATGACTTTTTTTTATCTATGATAATCATGATTTTAAAATATAAAATAGATATTGGAGTAAGATGATACAATTAGCAAAAACAAAAGCTAATGGAAAAATAATAAAATAATATCCATTAATTGTGTATCAGTTATATGAAGGACCTCTCTTGTTTATTTGTATGCACAGTGTCTTGCATTAGACTGAGTTTGGGCTTAATTTTGTACACACATGCTAACACCTAGATTAATTATGTGAGAATGGAGACACGACTGCACCGACTCAAAATAAATACCCTTCAATGAAGTTTGGTGCCAAAAATACCATTTAAATTTGTTCTAGAAATGATTACCTCATAATATGATGTATTCTTGTCCTTTAGCCACAAGTGGACTGCTAGAATAGGCATTAGGATACACGATATGTTTATCAATAAAAGCCAGTATACCAAACAATTTCCATTATGTTCCAGTGTTCTTTTGAATAAATGTTGATGCATTTTTAGTAATGGAGATGTTAGTGTTATTCATGGAAGCTGATAACACTATATTTGTTTAATTTCTGTGAGATGCGATAAGACTCTGTTAACTGTACCAAGTTTCTTCATCTTCTTAACCAATCCTCTAACTAACCATAAATAAAAAACAAAACTTTTTATTAAGGCTGTGTTTAGTCAGGGTTATCTCTTTTTTACATATATTTTCAGTACTAACATAAGTGGGCGCTTTGTAATCTCATGTGAAAATTTAGAAGATTATTATTAGCGCAGCTTTCAAAGTGTCAACGTCTGCCCAATCTCCATTTAAGAATGGCCATTAATAACCATGACACCTTTGTCCATCCATTAGTTATTGTCTTGATAAAGACAATTCTAAGCCCTTGGTCAAATAATCCGAACGGTTTTGTCATAAATTTTTCACTACATAATGTTACTGGAGATATATCAATGTAAATAAAATGTATATGTTCTATTTTTTGGGGCTCATTCATAAAATGTCTTATCACAAGCATGAGATGAGGAAAAATGAAAATAAATATTATCCATCTTCATACTATCAAAATAATTGTTATTGATTCTTTAAATCAATAAAAAGAATGTCACTTTTTGAAATATATTTATTTATAATAAATTTTATATTTTAATTGACCAGATGACTTCATTTGAAAATGGGAATGGTCAAAATGTTTTAACATCAGTCAAAATCAATTTTGACATCAATCATTAGCTTTAATTGCAAGATTTAATTTTTTTTTTTTTTTTTTTTTTTGTGTAAAAGGTGATAGCATAACGTATGAACATGAAATGCGTCAGCATATTATTATCGAATGTTTAGTAGAAGACCTGGCCAGAACAAGATAAGAATTGTGCTAAGAATGTAGGTACGGTTATCTAAAAGGTAATACTATTATCAAATGCTTAGAAAACTGTGTGTGTATAGAAACACAGGGCACTGTGATGCATTTAGTGCAGCAGTGTTAGTGCTAAGTTCTTGCTTGCATGCTTTTCACTTCCAGCTCCTGCCACTGGCTAGCCTTTAGACGAATAAGAAGCAGAATGCGTAAGCCTTTTTTGCCAGTATACTTAGTCTCTCCAGTGTTAAGACCTCTGACATACTTCCTCATGGCCACACACAGATACTGGTGCCTTTCAGCACCAAGCTAAATATCAAGGATCTTGGAGCAGCAGAAGGCCCCAGAGGTGCTATGACATAGTCCATCAATCGTGTGGACACACCCTGACACAGCACCAACCCCTGCGCTACTGCCTTGCGGGTCCCTTGGTTAGGATAAAGCTAGGAGAAGGAAAACTCTAACTTAAAAAAATCCCAATAGCCAAATGGACTGGCTATGAGGCAGTTAATAAACAAATTGTTTTCTTTTCTGGCTGTCCATTGCAACCCCCTTTCCCTGATATCGCACGTCACCCCCACAAGTGCCACGAAGGATGATTTGGGAACCACAGTGTGTGGGTTTCCTCCTGGCAAGTTGATACCCACCCTAAAGAAATTCATATGCCAATGGCTTCTCCTTCTTTCCTCTGGTTTGATTTTCTCTCTCTTCTACTGCTTAACTTCCTCTTTTTCTCTCTTCTACAACAAGACCAACGGCGACGGGACAAGGGCGAAGGGAGCAGGTTTTGGTGAAACTCTGAGCTCCTAATCTGGACCTGCACGCTGGCGGTGGACGCGTGATAGTTGCCCTCTCTTGGAACTGTGACTTTCCGGAGGTTTGGTCCTGCGTCTACGACTGGGCAGGCCTATTGAGGACAGCCGCTGCCTACCCTGAATAGGGAAGGTCCTAGAAAATGGCTAAAAATTGGAAGTCACAACTGTGCCTGACTGGAAAGCCACATCCAGTGGGACACCCTATTTTGCGGTCAAAACCAGAAAAATTCAAAAAACAAATCCACATATCTAACCTTTGGTGCATGGAACATAAGAACCCTGCTAGACCTCAATGACATGGACAGACCAGCACAACGAATTGCCTTGGTCTCAAAGGAACTCGCGGCTCTTAATGTGGACATTGCTGCACTAAGCGAGACCCGACTCTCAGAGGAGGGTAAGCTGGAAGAAAAGGGCTCAGGATACAACTTCTTTTGGAAGGTAAGGGATAAAGATGAAAAAAGAATACACGGAGTTGGCTTCGCTATAAAATCACATATCGTGCATGATCATCAGTTCACACCAACAGCTGTAAATGAGAGACTTATGTCTATTAAAGTTCCACTACTTTCTGATAACTTCATTACTGTCATCTCAGCATATGCACCAACCCTAGACGCCGACAGTGAAGTGAAACGAGAATTTTACCAGCTGCTTGGCAAGCTTATAACCAGAGCCCCACCATGCGACAAATTAATGCTGCTGGGGGACATTAACGCGAGAGTGGGGAAAGACCATAGACTCTGGAACTCTGTTATTGAGAAGCATGGACTTGGTAAATGCAACTCAAACGACCACCTATTGTTAGGACTTTGCTCAGAATTTGAGCTATTGATTACCAACACTCAGTTCCAGCTCCCAAATAGATTTAAGACCACGGGAAAACATCTTCGATCTCAGCATTGGCACCTTCTAGACTGTCATCATCTGTCATAAAGATAAAAAGGATATCCACATTACTAAATCAGCACTCAGTGTAGATGATTGTTGGACTGACCACCGCTTGGTCATCACAATTTCTTATGCGTCAATGAAATATTTTTATTGTTTTGTTTTTTTTGTTTTGTTTTTGTTTTAGGTTTGGAGTATGGACAATATGATCTGCACCCAAACACTTATGAGACATCAAGGCAGTGTGGCATGCCTAGCTGTATCAAGAGGACGTTTGTTTTCTGGAGCAGTTGATAGTACTGTCAAGGTAAGAACAAGTTTGAGTCTGTAAACATTCATATTCAGTTAAACAAAAATTACAATTATATAAAAAAACAACCTGGCACCGTGGTGCAGAGAAGTTCTTAATGCGTTGAGTCACTGAGATCCATAGGTTGTAATTTGTAGCAATAGTTAGACTTGCGTGTCTGTGTAAAATAAATAAATAGTTGAAAACGGCATTTTTTCATACAAGGTTAGAGTAACAGAAAATTCCATTAGGTTGAGTTAGGGCTCATAGTGACATGTAAATGGATGGGCTCTTCTTTCTCTTTTGTCAACTGCAAGCAAAAGCAGTCATGATTTGATGAGATTAGAGATCGCTTGTATGGGATGGGTGGGGGATATTATGCATGTATATTGAAAAAGAAAATCTTTAAAAAGATTGAATTTACAACACGGCAATAACAACAAAAAAAATGAAAAGTAGACAGTGTGACAAGATGGATATATATTTACAACTAAATACACATTGCTCTTTATTAAACAGGGGAGGACTAGACTGCAGCAGCATAAAACAACTCAATATTTTGTTGATTTTGTGAAATTCATTTTAAGGTCTTCATTTTGGCAATTATATAATATTAAAAAAAAAGATGATCATCAAAATAATTTTAAAAATCTTTTTTAATTATTTATATTTTAATAAATTGTAATTTTTTAAACAAAACTAATTATTACGTTTCAGAATTTTTTAGATCAGGATTGGTTATTTGTATCATTTGGAATCTTTGGATTACTGTTTGCATCTTAAGTGTCATTTTCACAACATTTTGGTCAGTGTAACCTCCGACCTTCTTCAAGTCTATCTTGTCGAACTCGGGAATTTGGATAAAATTTCAAACGGAACCCTTTATCTACTTCATGGGGATAGCATGCTCTTGTTCTGTCAGTCATGACTGGACAGAGGTATTTAGTAATTTGCAATTGTAATTTGAAAATGACACTCAAGATGAGAACAGTGGTTTGGAGATTCCAAATATAATACAAATAACCAATCGTTATCTAAAAAATTCAGAAATGTAAACACTTCTTGTCTATTTACAAATTCAAAATTGGAAACCGTTAACAAGTAGACTGTTTCTATTTCACCGCATGTATTGTTTTTCTTTAAGATGTATGTGCATAAATTATGAGTGAAATCAAATATTTTTTTCATCTTGTTTTTTTTCTTTCTTTTTCCATCTCTGACCATTTTTTTTTTCCACTTTTTGCCAATCAGTTTTTTTCTTGTTCTGATCTTTGTTTCTTCAGAGCCATTATTTGTGACCATTCATCTTGTTGCTGTTGACAACCAAGAATCAAATATCTGTTAGCAGATGCTATTTAGCTCTGATGCTAAGAATTCTACAAGATAACTTTATATGTTAGATTATCATATAAACTAGTAAGATTTAGACTTTATCATATATAAATACTTCATGTATTTTTCTTGTTCTTTTCAGGTTTGGCAATAAAAATATATCTGCTGGTTTCTTTCATTTCTACATGAAGAAAATGTCCTCCATTGACTGACCAATCAACTGTTGTATTTTTCCAAAGCTAATGCTTCAAGCCACCTTGAAGCTAGCTTTGTTGAGCAGTAAAAAACATTGGCTTCACACCACCTCCAACAAATTGTTTTCTCTCAATGATGCAAAACAAAAAAAAACACATCTTACGGAACTTTCCAGGCAAAACTTTTGTCAACAAGATGGATGCTGAGAAGTGATATTCAATCACTCTATTGTAAAAAAAAAAAAAAGACAATTCTATAAATCATTAGATTTTAATTTTTGACATTAGAATTTTGTTCAGCAAAAAATATTTCCATAAACAATTAAGGGAAGGGTAAAAAAATAGATGATAACGAGACCTTGTGTGAGTGTTCAAAGGTTCCGGTTCCATTACCAGGTTAATCCACTAAGATAATACACTGACAATTCATTACCTCACTAATATAATGGATAACCTTTATTTTCTCCTTTTTTTTCTTTTTTAAATTTTTTTTTCTTTTTTACATAATTTTTTAAAATGTGTTTACCCTCCTTGATCATCTTTGAACTTTTTCTATTATATATTAAAGTTGATATGTTTTTGTTAATTTCAATTAGAAAATGGAACTAACTACCCCATTGGAAAATAATACTGCTTTATTTAGGTTTTATTTTCAGCTTGAACTCTTTATAAAATATTAAGCATTTTGATCTGAAAATAAGTATTCATTTTAATATGAAAACAAAAAACAAAGATGATAGAAATTTTAACATTTAAAAAAAAAGTTTCCTTTTACATTAAGGTTAATTTTAAGTTATGGATGTTTTTTAAGTTGAAGATTATTTTTATAAGGAACAAATTTATTAAAACACTTAGCTTCTTTTTTTTTTTCTTTTTTGAGAAAGTGAGAGAGAGAAATGAAATGTGTCAACTTTTGCACACTGATCAATCAATCCATGTTGGTCAGCAGTGGTGAGCTAGTGCTGGCCTGCCAGCCGAGTTGAGGAGGTAGATACCTAAACGGTTCAATGGATAACTGGTCAGTCATTCTGTGGTTACAATTCAGCAGAGATAATATGCACAGTAGTGATACCGTCTGATATCTCTATCAAACACTACTAACAAAATGGCTGTTTTGTGAATATGCTGTTATTGAACAGCAATTTTTAACAATTAATATTAATATAATTAATATTATGATAATTATTTTGGCTGTTTTTTTTTTTTTGTTTTCTTTCTTATACTTATATTTTTTCTTTTAACTTTTATTTTTAGAATGAGTTGCACTTTTTACTGGAGCTGTATAATTTGGGTGTTCCACAGTAAATCACAAAATAAAATTTAACAAGCTAAGGAATTCTATTTTTGTATTGTTTATTATATTGAACTTCTACAAAGAAAAAAAAACATTGTTTTCCTCATCAGATACATCATAAGAGTTAAACAATGGGTTTATATTAAAAGAATTACTTTAAATATGTATTTTAATTTGTAGACATTTTTTAATCAATGACTGCATTTTTACAAGAAACAAATCTATTTAAATTTTTAATTTAATTTTGGTTTTAATTTACATTGGTTTGGCCAAATTGAAAGGATCAACTCTTTCATAAGAAAATGCGGAGATCTGGAGATGAAAGGTTGGAGGAAAGATGGCCGACTAAAGAAAATTTTGATGTGAACCATCAACATTTTGGATCACTAATTGAATGCATCACTTTTTTATAAAAAAATCAACAAATAGAAAGTAAAAACAAAAGTTTGTTTTAATTGTATTTATTTATCAGCACCAAGTAAGTCATGCTTTAAAGTTCTGCTGATAAAAACAACAAAAAAAATCTTATTTTCATTGATCAACACCAAGTTTGTCTTTTTAAGAGTTGCTGAATAATATTTTTAGTGCAATACGCCTACAGCATGACTCCAGTTGGAAACACAAGTTGCTTATGATGCACCATCACCAACCTGCATTTGTGACTGCAAGCAGTTGAAAAATAACCTCAAGCAAAATAATCTTGACCTACAAGCTCAAATAAAACATTATTCTTTTGGAAAAAAACTGTAGCACCACTTCAGTCTTTGAGAAATTTGATCACAAAATCTACTGCTTCTGAGGACTTTGAAACTATTACCAATTTCATCAAAGTTATTCTTGAAAAATCAGATGAACAGATTCAAATTAGAGCCCTCAGAATTCTTATGTAACCAGAGGTAATCTAGTAAGTTTGTCCTATAAAAGTTAAATTTATTTTTTTAATGAAGCTAAACAAAAGCAACAAATGTTTGAATTTTCAGAAAGTTTTGTCTGGAAGAACAAATCCATTGAAGAACTCTGAAGGTCAATCCGCAGAGTTGCTGGAGAAATGGAATGGAAAGATAATGTACTCGTTCCTCTTGTCCCCTCCCCCTGATAACTATCTTGAAGGACTCCAAACTTCCCTGGCAGAATTAAAAGCAAAATCAGATGAAGAAGAATCAAAATCTTGTTACTTCCCTTCGAAGATCCCTAACGAGAGATCAAAGGCCAAACCATCAAATCCCTGATCACACCCTCAGAATTATTTTAACAAACACTTACTCTATCATGAACTCCAATCTATTATTGCAAATGATAAAGCAGACTTGGTAATGATAACCGAAAATTTGTTATGCTCAGAAGTAAAAGAAGCAGAAAATCATCTTCAAGATTTCACTTCATTTCGCTATGACAGATCCCAAAGAAAAGGTGGTGTTATGGTGTATGCAAGATTCTCGCTTAAGCCATCTCAACTTCAACTCCTTTCTAATGTTCACATGTTTGATAAATATGGTGCTGGTCTTTGCAATATAAAAAAGGACAGAGAAAATATTCCTGTACTTTCCGTATTTCACAGTCCCAAGTTTTACAGATGATGACCAAATCCTCATTAATGCTTTGAAATCTGTCTCCAAATGCCAAAGTGACTTTCTCATATTGACCTTGTGTTCACTTGTTATCCTAGTTCCATTTCTTCTCTGCAAATTTTGCTTCCATTTGGCAAGAATAATCATGCAGTTCTAAGTTTTTGCATGCACACCTCATTTGCACCCCCTCCCATCAGATAAGCGGAGTATAAAATTTGCTACTATGTGAATCATGATTTGATTTCAAGCAACCTCCGAGTTAGCTTGGCATAACCTCATTGAGTAACTGTTGATACAAGGTGGACAGGAATAAAGACATTTTTGTTGCATCTTACAGATATGTCAGTACCTCTGAAAGCATAAAAACACAAGAAGCATAAACCATGGATTGCTAGGAATATTCTTCATTAATGTAAATTGAGAAATGCTACATGGGGACATTATCAAGAGGCAGCTTATGAGGTCTACAGAAAACAACGTAATCATGTTGAAAACACCTTCAGCATGCAGAGAAAAAAATTTGAAAAATAGCTTGCTCCTGATGTTGGTCATAATTCAAAGCGTTTTTATGCTCACGTACCAAGAAATCAAAAAATTGAACCATGAAATCATAATTCTACGAAATTCCAAAGGAGAAAAAATTGAGCACTCAAATCAACAAGCATTTCACTTTGCTGATATTTTTGCAAATATATTCACAATTGATGACCCTAGAGAACCTGCAACATATAATAGCATCATTAATCAATCAACATCACTCAAGATGAGGTCAAGAAGCAGCTTTTGTCCTTGGATGTGAGTAAGGGACAAAGTCCAGATGGACTACATCCAGCAATTTTATGGGCTGTTGCATCTGAACTAGCTAAATCTTTAGCAGCCCTGTTTAACCTTCCGCTGAGTACTGCAGTTGTTCCTGCTAATTGGTTAGTGGTACAATCTGTCCTATCCTTAAAAAAGTAGCAAAAAAGACGCAATGAATTATAGACCTGTGAGCCTCACCTCTGTCGTCTCAAAATAAATAGAAGTTCTACTCAGGTGAGCAATGATGGCTCATCTTACATCTACTGCTACCATCTCTCTATCATGGTTTCATTCCAAAATGTTCATGTCTCACAAATTTACTTGGAAGAATGAGTTATGAGTATAATGAATGATGGGGATACTGCTGACATTGTCTTTTTAGACTTTATTAAAGTCTTTAACTCTGTCAATCACTACTTACTTTTGCATAAACACAACAATCCTTTCTTAGAGATCAAACCTACAAAATTTAGGTAAATGGCGATTTTCATTTGGGATGGATGCTTGCAAGTTCTGAACTGGTTTCCTATTCTTTTCTTACTGTATATCAGTGACATTCCAGAAATGATTGGAAACAAGTTCCTATTTGCAGATGATGTCAAATTAGTAGCTTGTAGAAGCAAAATTGACAATCAGTTTAGCCTTCAACATACCTGGAAATGGTTTATTAAATAAGATTTAGACCTTAATGTAGTTTAATACTGCCATATTGTAGTAGGTTCTCCTTTTGACACCGCTCTTACTTTTAATGATGAGATTGCTTTGCTTAAGGAGGTGAACGAGACAAAACATCTTGGCTTTTTGGTTGACTTGTCCTTCATGTTATCGTAATATTGTCTTCAGGCAGCTAACAAAGCAAGGAGTATCCTACTTCTCGTACAATGTTTTTTCTGCAAACTCACTCCTGAAATATTTCTTCTTCTTTCTGTCTCCCTCGTCAGACCACTGCTAGAGTATGGTATCCAGTCTTCTTTCCATATCTAATGCATGATATCCAGTTCATTCAGAGATTGGCTATTCAAATGCTGCAAAGTCTATCAAATCTAATGATAGCCGATTTAAAAAGCTTAACCTTTTCTCCCTTGAGTGCCGATGATTATTTGCTCATCTGATTTGGGTCTATAATCTCATCAATCAGTATTATGATATACCTCAGAACCTTTTATTTACTTTGCACCAGAAAGAGCACTATGCAAATACATGAAACTTTTTCACCACAGATTTTGATTGAACTGAAGGAGATGTGTTCTCAATCAGAATTCCTGGACCTTGGCATAGACTTCGAGGTGAATTAATAAATGCACCGACAACACAATTGAAGGTAGATTTAGGTGCTGGATTACTATGCCCTCTTCTGTAAATTTTTACTACCTTTTACCTACATAGCATTAAAGCACAATTGTTTTATTTTTTGCCAAATAACTTGAATTGAATTTAATAATGGAATGTGAACAAAATCAAACATCAAGATTGCCAAATTGCAGACTGTCAGAAAATACAACTCTGATCGAGTGAAATAAGATGATAAAATGGATGATTTATGATGGTTTTCATTTTATAACAAATAAATACATCAGAAAAATTAGAAAAAATAAAATTAAAATGAGAAGGTCGCATGAAAGAGTTCTTCTAAAAAAAAAAGTCGAATAACTTCAACATGAACACCAATTTCTTTGATTTATACAAGGAAGTGGTTGTTTTCTTTCTTCTATAGCTGGTGGCTTCAAAATATCTTGGTATATTGGAGAGTAGAAAATGGACAGAACTTTGTAACTCTCATTTTTAGTTGTTACATTTCATGAGGGATGTTTTAGACAAATGAACAATTTTTTTAGCAGAATTTCATTTATAGTTTTTATTCAAGAAAAAAAAAGCTGATTTCCATTTAAATTACCTATCATAAATGTGAATTTCCCGGCTTTTTTGTTAATAAAGAAAAACTTGATTTTCCCTCTTATGACAGCTCTCTCTGAAAACGTTAATTTTGCTATGAAATTCATGACTTCAAGAAAGTAGAGGAGTTGAATAACTTCCTGTCTTCTTCTGCCATATGCACACGGTGTCTTTTATTTTTTGACTTTTAGTCGAAACTGATTGGAGTTGTTTAAGAAAAATTCGTTTTTGGTGCTGCCCTCTCTCCACACACACAACTTTGTTTGGCATCAACTACTCACGTCCTTGATTATGTTTTCTAGGCTGCCTATTTTGAGTGGGTTTTATGTGAAGACTTTTAATCCTCTTATAGTATCCATCATTCAACTGTCCATCTCATTAAATCTTGTCATCAACTGATTTTCGACCTCCATGAGTGGTGACACATTGGGAGAGGAATCTGTTGTTTAATCCTACTGTCCAATCTTTAGGATGCATGACTCGTATTCCTAGAATCCCACTGGCACTTAAATTCACGTACATTCTATTGGTTAAGGTATGCAATCCTTATGCATTGATGGTAGAATAGTTTTGCAGCTAAATGGATTAGTAGCAGATAAACATTTTGTGATTTGATTATTAAAGTGTAAAAAATTTTGTTTAGCTTAGATATTATTCTTAGATTTGCACATCATTTTTTAATTTAAAAACATTTTTATTTAACTCTTATGCTATATATATATATATATATATATATATATATATATATATATATATATATATATATATAAACACTATTTTATAATTTTGTTCAACTAAAAAAATTTTTATCAAATTTAATTTACTAACAGGGTGTCAAGCATTTTTTACATTTTTTTTTTTACATCTGTACAATTAATATTGAAGTTGTTAATCCTCAATTTATATTGATCTTCAATTAGTATTGCCCCCAATATTTTAAAATGTTAATTTTAATCGATTCTAATTGATTTTGAACAGACATTATAAATATAGATGGGTAATATAAGCTTTATAGCTTTTGCTTTTTACATTAAAAAGGAGTTGATATGTTATAGGTGTTCTATTTACAAAATCATTCTAATGTCAAATTGATCCCCAACATTTTTTTTTTCCATTTGTTGCTATGTATAAGAATTTATGGGATCCTGTTTATAATATAAATTAACCTGCAAATGATTCCCCACTTCATGTCTGTTTTTATAATAAATTTGTTACATAAATAAAATGGACGCATCATTGGGTTGATGTTCCAATTTTTATCTATTTTTTATATTTGATCTATGAAATGTTACATTATTCATATGATTATTGTTCTTAACTTGATTAGTATTGCCACAACCTTTTGGTTGATGCACTCTCCAACCTTCATTCTGGTGCCGGTCGTAGATGGTAATTTATTGGAAAGTATGACTGGTGCAATCCTGAGTGAGTTCAGAAAGTAAAGCAGCTGAAAAGTTGTAAATATTGCCACTAATACGACGATATTAATCAACATTCATGTGTCTCAAAAAGGTGTATATACACTTTGACCAATTGTGCAATGGTACAATGATGCACACCATTTTTTTTTTTCTTTAGTGGAATAATTTATTTCCTAGAAGTGAGAAATGCAACTGTTTCACGTTGTCTGAATCAAAACGGATGTCATTTTGAAAATATAATGTAATGATACAATAATGTGAAGTTTGGAAGTTTGGTAAACATTATTGCCAACATAAAAGATATTAAATTTTGAAACAATTTATTTTGGTTTACTTATTTGACCTTTTTGCATTAAAAAATTAATATCTGATATAAGAAATCTTAAGTTACTGTAAATATCTGTTCTGGCTAAATCAGCCATCTTAAGTAATAGGAAATAAACAAATGTCTAAACAAGATCGTTACTTTGCTCAGAACCTATACTTACAGTAACAAATATGCTTCTTTTTTTTTTTTTTTAGACAAATAAATCACAGATAAGTAAGTAAGCCAAAATAGTTGGGAGTATTTTCCCAACTGTATTTCATTGTAAATAATTTATGTCACTAATAGATAATGTTTACCATAATTCTAATACATTTTGAAAATTAACTTAATTTTAGCAAACATTTTACAACAATTAAGTGTGTATACATCTTTGAAACATTATATAATGTGTGTGTATTTTAATTGTTTTTTTTTACTTGGATATGTTATTGTTTTATAGAGTGCCTAATATTTCAATAATTTAATGAATAAAACAAATTATCTTCATAATTACAGTTTTATATTTCCATAAAACCATTACAAAGTGTATCATGGCTTGTTAACAATTAGTTCATACTTGTTTCATGTTTTCTAAAATGTTTTGTTCACTCAATTTTAATAGTATTTCATGCTTAAAAAATGGTAATATAAAAATCGTGAAATAAACAGTTAAATATAAAATGGCATGAGAATATCTGTATATTTTCAAAATGTAAGTAAAGTTTTTCTGATGATAGACATTTCATATCTTTTATTATAATAATAATTTGGTCTAATATGACTTGCAAACCGTTTTTAGCTGAACAGAACATGTTTCTTTAAGTAGATAAAACATAAAATAAACATTTTTTACATTTAAACTGGCTCAGAATGCATAATTAATTTACATTTAAAATAAGTCTAGAGCAATTATGAAATAAGGACTCTGGAAGCCAAGAAACTCAACCAGGACACATTCCAATTGACATCGGTTGACTGCCAACACGTGTCATTTGTAAACATACACAACTTTAATTGTTTGATTTATTCATTGATTTATTTGAAAAATAGAGAGAATATATTTTTTTTATGTAGGGTGCGTTTTTTTTTGGGGGGGGAGGGGTATTTTTTTTTTTTAACAAAACTTTTTAATAAATGAACGTAGAGATAGTGATTTTTTTTTTTTGTGTGTGTTTTTTCAGATTAGTAATTTTGACGACAATTAAAATTAAAGAAAATACAGAAGTCTGTATGGTGTACATACTAGTCATGGAACAAAAATGAAATATTCCAAAAATCATGTAATTTGATCAAGTCGGGTTTTTTTGGGGTTTTTTATTCCAAAAAATCAAATTTTCTCAGTTTTGATGCAGGAGAAAAAGCAGCAATGGAAAAGACAACTGAAATATAAGAATTAACACCAAGCAATAATTTATGGTGATTCAGATGTTGGGTGCCTGTTCACATATCTCTCTTGTTACAAATCTCTCAATCGCATCCTCTGAAGACATATCAGAACAGACTGTCACCAGACCTGGTCCCACCGTGAATTGCAGATCTTTTACATAGCATGGCATCTCATCAACTGATATATTCTATGCATTGGTAATTCTGATCAAAGGTTCTACTCCATATTTTATGGTACATCATCCATGTGGAGCCTTTACCCACATTTTGTCACTCGTTTTGAAGACTGTCTGCTGTTAATTGTGTGCTGGCACTGATATTATATTGATTCTTTCTAGCCGTATGCAGTTTCGATAGACCTTATTGGCAGGTGATGTAACAGAACATGTCATCCTTTGGCATGGCATTATGCCAATATACTGCTTCTCGTATAATACACTGTTTTCTGGCAGCGACCCATTTTACAGTTCTGTGACATCACTTGATGATACTATTACCAGAAGGGGTGTATACACAGTGGAATGAAAGTCAGACTAGGAAAGTTTTAAACAAGCTGCTCTGAAAGTGTCAATATTTGTCAGCAGGCCCCGCTCATAGAAGAGCATCTTCAGTTGGTTGATTACACTTGTTACATCTTGCCAAGGAAGCCTGTGCCATGTTTGTTTAACATTTAAAACACATTCTGACCAGTGTATGGGTGACTGATCAATTAACTAACACTCTGACAATTCTCTGGCAATGGTTTTTACAACAGCCCTAGACACCCCGGGAATTGATCAGTTTTGCAATGTAGAGGGTCCATCTCACACTAGGATGATCTCTTTGTTGGTAAATAATCTTGATCTAGTCAAGCCCAACTGAGATCACAGACAGCACAGGCAGGTTGTACAGGATCAGTGTTCCTCTTAATTGCATCAAGCACTGACTTGACCAATTTTATTATAGATACATCCTTCACCAATTTTATTATAGTGTCAAGAATTAACATCTCACTTATGGCTTTTGTTCATATCCTGGCCCTGCCAGTAAGGGTATCTGATATCCACATATGCACAAGAAGAATCCGTGAACAAGTCTGAGGAGGTCGCCTTCCAGAGGATTGTCAAGTTTATCCCTTTAATAATGGCATTAAGTTCTGCAAGATTATTATGTTGGGAGTTCTTTTCTGGACATAACCAGCAAGCATCCTCTACTACAGCCCCATCACATACCAATGACATGCCAGTAGCAAGTGTTAAATTTGGAGTTATCTAACTTGGTGGCCTTCTTCTATATATTTAGTTATGTCCCTTGTCTTGAGTGGATATTCAAAATGGCGTCCAGCCAACAGTAACACATGTTTATCCTACGTTGTAGGAAGTACTAAATGAACTAACATTGGTAGCAGAACATAGTTCTTTCATGTGATAGATATTATATCTGTTCAACTCTCATTAAAACAGTTGGAAGAAAGATGGAATCATTTATGAAACAGCCACCTATTTTGCAGAGTGAAGAAATGTACACTGAGTAGAAACAAGACATAAGTACATGGTCTACCTTCACAGATTTACATAAGGAAAAATGGGGCCCAACAGTATTTTTGTCATTGCTACAAAACATATGAGAATGCGTTAAAGAGTCCGACATCACAGCTATCGGCCGAACTGACAGATTAAAAATAATTACGGACAAGTTGGATGAGATATATTTAAAGGACGAAAACACGATGCCATACATATCATTTAAGGAATTTTACTCTTACAAAAGAGCTGCTGGAATAAACATAAACGACTTTGGAGTGCGTAAGAATTCTTGTACCAGAAATGATGTAAATACAGCGAAATGTATCAGAAGAAAATGGAAAGTTAGCGCAAGGACATTATGTGGAAGTTTAACTTAACACGGCAATGAAGGATATTTAAAAAGGTGTTTTATGATATTTCTTCATTGGAATGCAAAACAGTTCTCACTATCAAGGAAGAAATTGAAACTGTAAATTTCAATCAGAATAGAAGTAAAAAGGAACAAAAATTCTCTCAAGGAAACAAATCCAACAGACAAAGTAGGACAATGCGTTGTTTCAAATATGATTCTATTAGGCATTTTGCCAGAGACTGTATTGGTTTTAGTCCTAGAAATATTAACACTGTTGTGGATTCAAACCATCTACACCTCTCATTAATTAATTCAGAGTCCTGTTAATGAAATTCAATAAATGATTCTAATATAAAAATGTCCAATCTTGTAAAAGAAATACTGGGTATGGTAGTGTTGAATTCTGCCTATTTCTAGAACTGTTACTGGAGAACTTTGGTTTAATGTATTTTTTGTACATTAAATGACCGAGATAAGCCGTTAGTGAAGACTTTTGAATCCAACAGGACATTTTGTTTTGGTGATGGAGAGGAAGTAAAGGCAATTAAAGCAGTTAAATTTCAGGTAACTGTAGAAGGCATAAAAGGTGTCAGAGCAAACATAGAGACTGTCAAAAAATGATTTACCCTTGTTACTAAGTCATAAATGAATGAAAACTAGATTTTAAGTGATAGCTGTAAAATATATAAAATTGCAAAAATATATAAAATTGCAAAAGACAACTTTTGGACATAATAGTCTCCCATGGAGAAAAGTTTGCTCATGCATCAAAAGAGAAATTGGTATCATTGGTGAGAGGCAGTAGGGACTTTCATGATAAGGAGTTTCTGGTTCTTATTGTCTGTGATTCATGTTCATTTTGTTTAAGGCTTAGAAGACTCCCTCTTTGTCCGGTGGTGGGATTGGCTCTTGGAAACCGGTGTAATGACACTGTGTGTATGGATTTAAAAGAATTCAAACATAACCAATGCTGGATTTTACACCTAATTGATGCATCCACTAGGTACTCTGCAGCTGCCAGGCTGATTAAAATTAAGAGGGAAAAAATTATTCACAACATATTTTTAATGTGGATCGCATATTTTGGAGTTCCCAAACGCTTCTTGAATGATAATGGGGGAGAATTTAATAACGATGGTTATAGAGAGATGAATGAAAAACTGAATATTGAAACCTGCACTGCAGCCGCTGAATGTCACAATCTAATATTGGCTGAAACAATGGAGAAATCATTGGAAGATGAAAAATGTGAACCAGAAGTGGCTTGGGCTATTAGTGCTAAAAATGCTCTTCAGAATCATTCTGGACATAGCCGAAATAAGCTTGTTTTTGGATCCAACATAAATACGCCGTCAGTTTTGATAGATTAGTTAGCCACATTAGACGCTTCAACAACCAGTGGTATGGTTAGAATAAATTTAAATGCCTTACATTCTGTGAGAAAAAGGTTCATGGAGGCTGAATTCAGTGAAAAAATTTGGAGAGCATTGCGATTTTAATATAAACTCAAAAACAATACTACAAGGCCGAGTAAAAGGGAAAATCTATCTTTAGTACTCCTATAAATTCGTTTTTCTTTTTTGTGTATTGATATCCATATTAAAACACCTCTTTTCTATTTATTTAAAAAGAAAATACAATTTTCTTATATATGGGTTGTGGAATTGCATTCACTAGCAAAAGATCTAGCTAATTTGCATATTTTTTTAAACATTCATTTTAATTAATTCCTTATTAGTTGCTTCGGTTTTCTAATGGGATGATCATCTTTAGTTGACTATTACGTGTAATTATATTCATGCAGATATTCTACATGATTTATACTTGCATAATATTTGCATAAAAAGTTTATAGTAAACACAAAATTGTTTCCATGTATATTTATGTATAGGTATATATTTTTGTTTAACAAATTTTGCCTACAAAACTCCTAGAGTTTTTGGTCTACAGACATGAAACTTCATATATAAGGTATTTGAATCCATGCAAAACTTTATATTTGGGTTTTAGCCCGGAAAAATCTGTGCAAAAGTGTGAAAATTAAAAAAATTGAAATTTGGTGGGTGAAGGTTGAACGCTGGCATTATGAATGCATAACGTAGTAGCTATTGGTTCATGTTTTAATTTTTAACCTTGCAGTAAACATGTTTTCATAGCCCAGTCATTGACGGCAGAGGCAAAACAAATCGTGAGCTGAACGTTTTGGTTTCAATTCTCGGTGGTGGCGCACAAGTCTTTTTTTTTTTTTTTTTTTTTTTTAATACTTTTAAATCATTACTATATATTGTATTCTATCTATCTATCTTTATATCTATGAAAGTGAATGTGTCTGTGTATGTGTGTGTCTGTATACATTTTCCTATGCAATAACTGTCAATTTTAAGTCTACAGACTCGAAATTTGATATACAGGGTACTGAGATTGGGGAAAATCGATGTGATCGGGTTTCGGCCAGAAATTTGGCTCATAAGGGGTCAAAGTTCAGCGATTTGACCTTGGAGAACTCTGCCAAACTTCTCCGACAATTTTGGGTCTAAACACTTGAAATTTTAGATATAAGTTCCTTGGACATGGATCTAACTTAATAACTTGATTTGAGCCCAAAACAAATGTTATGGGGTCATAATAGGGGTCAAAGTTAAAAAAAATTGACCGCTTTTTTTTTTTTTTTTTTTTTTTTTTTTTTAGGGGGGGGGGCTCAACATACACCTCCAAACACGTGGGCTGAAATGCTAGTAGTGGAATATAAAGTTATTGAAAGGAAAGATTATGAGTAGAAAATCAACTGGAAATTATAGCCATTGGTGGAGTATAGAACCAGATGCAGAAAATGAATGTCCAGCGTGTATCAATTGGGGTAAGGTTTATCAGTGGTGAGAACTTTCCCAAGTAACAGAAGGAGATCATGAAGAACATGTTTTCCTCACAACTGAACAAGAACAAGCAAAAGATGTGATTGATGCAAAGGAGAAAGAAATAAAAAACATGAAAACTCATGAAGTGTATGAATGTCTTCCTAATATAGGTAAAAAATGCATATTAACAAGATGAATAATAACAGAGAAAGTTAAGGATAACAAAAAGATAACGAAGGCTCGTTTTGTAGCACATGGCTATGAAGAAAATTCACATAACCTAAAAACAGATTCTCCAACATCCAGCCGTGAAACTATGCGCCTTATAATGTTAACAGCCTCCGTTAAAAATTGGCAGGTGGAAACCCTTGATTTCACCTCAACATGTTTGCAAGGTGATATGCTAGAGAGAAGTATTTCTCAGGCCACCATCTGAGGTATGTCCAGAATCATGTGTGGAAGCAGAAAAGATGTATTTATGGATTGAATGATGTGTCCCTCAGGAATTAACTAAACTAAAAGGAATGGTAAGTGCATATGACAATGCACTGTTTCTTTGGCATGATTTATCCAAGAAGTTGATTGGTATTCTGGCAATACATGTAGATGACTTTATTTGGAAATGATTTTTTTTTTAATGTGATTTCAGAATTAAAGAAAATATTCAATGTTGGAATGCATCAAAATGGAATTTTCACATTTCTGGGATTGTGCGTTAGACAAACAGATGGGATGATTATAAACCAAAACAATTATGTGTCATCTATTTCTCCAATAAATTTAAAGAAAAGAAGATCTTA
This sequence comes from Euprymna scolopes, assembly GCF_053919585.1. Classification (NCBI taxonomy): domain Eukaryota; kingdom Metazoa; phylum Mollusca; class Cephalopoda; order Sepiida; family Sepiolidae; genus Euprymna; species Euprymna scolopes. The sequence continues at coordinate 62,283,025 of NC_136506.1, read as the reverse complement.
AGGAAAAATGATGAGCTGAGTGAAGAGAAGATAGATTTAAAAAGACTAAATGAGGTCAAATGATGTGGCTATCAATCTAGACTCAACCTGATGTAGGATGAGTAATACCGGAAAATCTAAAGTAAAGTTACTTTTTGAAGCCAACAAGTCACTATTGAAGCTAAAATCAAAACAGGTTTCATATCCTTCCCACAGCTGGGAAATCTTTCAGATTTGAGTGTAGTTTGCTATTCTGATGCTAATTATACCAGCTTGGAGGATAATTCCTCACAGCGTGGATTTATCATCTTTGTTTATGAATAGTCTGACTCATATATGCTGGTTATCAAAAAAATTTGTCTGAGTAACAAAGAGTTCATTGGCGTCTGAGACTCTTGTAGGTGTATTGATAGCTGCCATGCTGCAAGAAATTTTCAGACAACCCAAGTTGTTTAATTTTAAATCTTTCTTATCTGTTGATCACTCAAATAGTAGGGAATTCAGCTGGAGCAGTAAATGTTTTGGTTTTCATTTTAGCTCAGGCAAGTCATTTTTTTTTTAATCTTTTGAAATCAGTACTATATATTAGGTATAATATAATATTCAATTGAGAATTGGCTCTGTAATAATAAATACGAAATCTGCATGAACTAAAATATATTTAAGCGTATTTTATGACTGGGCAAGCCCTCACTCCTACTTGTATAAAATAAATATATGTACTTCCAACCTATTATACAAAAATTAGCAAGTAAAACACATGAAAAGAAACAAAAGTTCAAAGCTGATAAATATGGAGAGCTTCAGCTAAATATGGATGGCTTTTACAAACTTTAGTAGTGCGTCAAAGATTCAGCACCTCATCATCTTCTGATGATCTCCTCTGCCGATCATCTGAATGGGGAGGAGTAAGAGTCAAATTCTCGAGGATGGAGTTTTTGAACATGCTTGGCAGAGGATCTGAATTGTTGGACTGTAGAGATGTATTCTGTAGCTGTTGGTTCTCCGGTACATGATTTAGTTGTGGCTCCAAACTACTGTCCTATAACCCAATGGAGATAAGTGGTATATGGACACTGTTGTCTCTCGTCCATTATTGAAACCAACATGAGCATAGTTAGGATTGACTTCAAGTAGGTCTACAGTCTCGCCTATTTGTTTCCACTTGTTGCTTTTCATATTTGTTTCCACATACATGTTGCTTTAGCATTTGTTAGCCAGGTAGGCATGGAATTTCCAGTGTCCGATTTCCTTTAGAAATTGAAGAGACTTTCATGGGGAGTACACTTATTGGAGGTGGAAAACAATGAGTGAATGTTGTGGAGGTTTCTCGACCATAGAGCTAGTCTCACCTTGATACCTTTATATCTTTCCACTTGTCCATTACCTTGAGGATTGAAAGCAGTCGTTCAACTAATAACAATGCCTCAAGAAAGCAAGTGAGAGTATTCATCAACGATTGTCAGTATGCATTGGTTGCAAGAATTTGAAGGTAATGGTCTTTTAAAGTTCACACTTATTTTTTCAAATGGTTGACTTGCTTTTACATGAATCTGAGGGGCCAACTTAAGAAACCTAGGTTTTACTTTGGAACAGTGGCATAGCATCAGTTTTTGCCGCCCGGAGCGGTCGTAAAATTATCCGCCCTCCCACCCCCCCACCCCACCCGCTGGCATATAATTACCTGTTCCCGCCTCCTGCTGGCATATAATAACCTGTTTTTCCCCACCCCCAGCTGGCATATATTTACATGTTTGCCCCCACCCCCGCTGGCATATGATTACCTGTTTCGCCACCCCCTCCCTTCATTGCTGGCATATGACATGTTAAAACCTTCAAAATTCCAAAAAGCCCTCAAAATATTTATTTCCATTGAACACAATTCCCTTCAGATTAATGTTTACACAATTCCCCTTTTTTTAAACTTTTAATTTAACAATTTCTGAATAACAAGTATGTAAACATTAACGTTAAGGGTGTGAGTTCCATATAGAAATGTTGATTTAATTTGAATAAAATAAAATACGCATCAAGTGCGCTTGAAACCAAAATCACAACGTAATATAAGGAAATAAACAAATATTTTACTTGTTTGAAATTTATAACAAATATATTTCAGAGCTCCATTCTCAGTGTGTTGTTTTCTTTTTTCTTCTTCTTCCTTGCCATGTTGTAAAGTTGGAAAAAGAAAAGTATATTTGTAAAGAGCCGCGTGCTGTATCTGAGCGATATGCTTTGAAATGTTCGAACAGTGCGTAGGTAATGCGAGAATAACGTCAAAGGTGTGAGTTCCATATAGAAACGTTGATTTAATTTGAATAAAATAAAATATGCATCAAATTCACTGGAAACCAAATCACAACATTAATATTAGGAAATAAACAAATATTTTACTTGTTTGAAATTTATGATAAATATATTTTCGGAGAAAACACACTGAGGATGGAGTATTTGATGTGTATTTTATTTTATGTAAACATTAATCTGAAAGGAATTTAAACGTTAATATGAAACAAAAGAAACCAAATTTTTTTTTTCAAAACAAAACGTATAATTCAAATTATAAAAAAATGTTAAATTAATTGGCTACACAAACAAATATAATAAATTTAAATGAAAACATTTGAACCTGAAAATGTTATGAAATGATAAAATCATTTTTATTTACATTTTTATTGTTGTTAAAGTCCAAATTTTTGCCAAATAACATGGTTGTATCAAAGAGAGGATAGTCCGATTAAGTTTTCTTTTCTTTTTCTTCATAATGTTATTAAGAAGAGAGAAACAACGGCTTGTATCGGTGCTTTTTGAAATAATTGCGTGCAATCGCTCCGTTTAATCACAAAATTTAAGGAATGAAAAGACACACATTTTAGAAAACATTTTTTCATAAATTTAAATGACAATATTTGAAGTTTGAATTTATAAATTTAAATGAGAACATTTGAAAACATGAAAAGTTTAAGAAATGATAAAATCATTTTTATTTACTTTTTTATTGTTGTTATTTTCGAATTTTCACACAAAAAAACAAAAAACAAAAAAAACATGGCTGTATCAAGGAGAGGATAGTCCGATGTAGTTTTCTTTCCTTTTTCTTCATAATGTTATTATTAAGAGGTTGAGCTTTCCGAAGAGAAAAAACGTCTTGTATCCTTGCTTTTTGAAATCCGTGTGTAATTGCTTGGTTTAAGCGCGAAATTTAAGAAATTTGTTGTTGTTAATAATATTTCAATCCTTTTAAAAATAGTTTTAATTTGTTTTCAATAAATGTATTTATGAATTGAAAATAAGGCTATAAATTTATTTTTTGTGAGAGAACTATTGCAAGGCATTATTAAGTCAGTTGAAAATTTGTAAATATACTTTTCGCTTTTTTTTTTCGGCAAAGTTATCAATAACTTATTAAAATTCATTCTATCGACAAGTAGCCTCGTAGGAGATGTCCTTTTCTCTTCCTTGCAACCTCTATCTCACAGAAGAGATGTTGCGAGTTTGTCTCTGATGTATCGTTATTTTCATGGAAAGTGTTCGACTGAGCTTCAATCTATGGTCCCCCCTCGCAAAACTTTCACAAGAAACACTCGTCTAGCTGTAAACACTTTCAATAATTCCCCCCACTCTTTATCTGTGGCTAAACCTAAACGTAGATTCCATGAACAAAGCTTTTTTATTAGAACTGCACGCCTGTGGAATTGTCTTCCGTTTTCCTACTTTCTGGCTGACTACAATATGGTTGTCTTCAAGTCTAACGTAAATAAGTTCTTGATGAGCCGTTCCATATAAGTTACCAAATTTAACAAATTTTCATTACTAATAATTATTATATTGTCCAATTTCTACTGTACACTCTTTAACCCTTATCCTTGAGTGGCCTCTTGGCCTTGATAATGAGTTGATACCTATGAAAAAAAAAAAGAAAAAGTCCAATGTGAACAAGTTCTAATTGAATCGTCCCCCTAAGTAATCCAAGTTTAAAAATTCCCACTGTTTACTATGCTAAAATCACAATGACTAATGTATACCTATTAACCCTTATCCTCGAGTGGCCTCTGGGCCTTGATAAGTGGTGACACCCTTGTAAAAAAAAAAAAAAAAAAAAAAAAGTTTCCTCGCTTTGGATAGGATTGCAAAGTCTGTAAGCCTTGTCTGGCTCATTTTTGATCGAAGGTAGTTTTTACGAGCTTCAGTTTCGAGAAAGAGCACTCACAGCTGACAACGCTAATAGCTCGGGTAAGGAAAATGCGCAGCAAGATCACAATATAAGGGACGGAATATTTGTATGAAGTTCTAAAGTTCAAGAGGTCCATCGATTTTGTCTTTTCCTGAAGCTTACACAAAATACTGTAATCTCTTCTTTCGGCAAAGAATTTATCTTTTTCTATATCTTCGTCAACTTCACCAAGCTGACAATTATAATTATCATCAAGCAGATTTGACGGTGTAAGAAAAGCGTATTTACTTGCAAGATTGTGAACTTGTTGAAATCTGCAAGATATTTCCTCAGTCAACCTGTCTATGACAGACAGCATTTCCCGTCTCAACTCAGTATCACACCCCAGTGCTGCATCAGTCAATGTTCACCACCCATTCGTTTCTGTTTGCAGATAACGATGCTCCATGCTTATCCCCATTTCAGAGCAGAGTTTGTTTGACTCGTCTATTGCAGTGTCCACCATCTTTTCTCTATTCTGAAGAAGGCAATCTCTCAACGCCGTCAGCCTGACAGAACTTTGTTGCAGATCCAGCCTCTTTTCTTGAGGATACTTCTGGGCATCATTGATTTCTGGGAGAATAGTTTTCCAAAGGCTCAGAAAGAAAAGAAATGGAAACGACAATACCGATTTGAGAAGTAAAGATGCATCTGATCTTGTGGTTGCATTTTCTCTTTCTTCTGTGAGCTGTTTCAGGGCAATGATGACATCCAATAATTTTTTACCACAACATTTACAGCATTTGCTCAACTACTCCACAGTCCGCTCGATACTTAGACCAGTCAACTGAATCAAGACGTCCCAGCGATGTGTTGATGCAGAAAAGAATGCGAATAATCAGTCCAGTATGCCAAAAAATGTAACAGAGTGAACCGCTACAGAAGCGGCATGTACACAAGCCAGATTTAATGAATGGTTAGTGCATGGCACAAATAGAGCTTTTGAGTTGATTTCAGAGGTTCGTTCCTGAACACCCGATTGATGGCCTGCCATAATAGCAGCATTGTCAAATGCCGGGTCAATACAGTAACCAATCTAAATCCCATTGTTCTTGAGTTCTCATAAGATCAGTTGAGAAATGTCCTCTGCACTTTTACCTTTTTACGTAGTGAAACACTTCACTCATCTGGCCCTTGTGAGATATATCAGAAGTGCTATAAAATTATTTGCTTTCCTTGATCTGATCGATGATTTTCTTTCTCACCTGCTTTGCCAAAATGCTCAAAAATTCATTTTGTATTTCTGGTGAGAGATAAGAAATAGCGATTTTCTTTCCCAGATTAACTTTCACCAAATATTCACGGAGCACAGGGTCATACTTGCCCAATAAATTTACCAATTCTAAAAAATTCTCTTTTTCTTGATCTCTTTCATCATTATAGAGGTCTTCCCGGTGATCCTGTAGTGGCAGATTCTGCTTGGTGAGAAACCTGATAGTGTCCAGCAATCTAGCTAGAATTTCCTGCCACTTCTTAGTTTCCTTCTCAATAAGATGTTGCTCTACTTTGTCAACTACCTTTACTTCAGCAAGTCGGATACTAGATCCTTCCAGTTGAGAAACAGTTGAGCATGAGATGTGCTAGCTTTATGTTCATATACTTTCGGGTTTAATTTCCATTAATTTGTAAAACCCACATCAGCAGAAAAATTGGACAATCCAGTTGGAAACAGTCTGCAGCAGAAGCAAAATAAGGCTTCTCTGGAAGGAGAATACACCATCCATGTTCTCAAAATTTTCTCACCGTTGCACAATTCTCGATAGAACCATTTTTTACTTAGCTTTCTAACGACACCTTTGGTTTTTGTTCCTGGTCAGACTACTTCCTTGAATTCATGATCAAGGTGCTGCACAGTGGCAGATCCCTGCCGAACAAGCATAACGCAAATTTTACGATTAATCTCAACTGACCATAAACCAACATCTGTAAAATCGGTTGCAGTGTATGTTTTCGTGCCATGATTACCTTTCCAATTCTTCAACGTCATGTGCGTCATCATCATTGACAGTTTTAATGTATCAACACTGTTAATGTCGACTTCCGAAGTAACAGTATCAACGTTAGTAATATCAACTTCATCTTCGGTTTCAGCATGATTTTCGACCATCGTTTCGGACATTTTGGCCACAGAAGTCTTTTCTGTGAATTTCAAATTTATTCTTTTTTGCTTCCCCTTCTTTTGTTTTTCGCTTTTTACGCAATGCCACATCACTCTCATTCTCATCATTACGCGAAAACAAATCTGAAAACGAAGCTCCTCACATCTTCCTCAGGAAGACGAAGACGGGGGGGGGAGCATGTAACATTTATTTGCTGTATATTTGATTTTTTTTACTACTTTTTCAAATCTCTGTATTTAAAGCAACAAAAAAAAATTAAAATCCTATTACCAGAATTAATTCATCATTATAAACTTCGGTTTAATCATAAATGCGTCAGTGATTATAAAATTTTGTTAATAGTTTGAAAAAATCAATTACTCCGTGATTGTTTTAAACTTGACAGAAATTCGGCAATATTTAAACTATCAAATAGAAAGTCACTTAAATAGTATTTGAGGTGTAGTGCTTAGTTCCCATTTAAAATTGTATCCCCTGATATGACGATCATAAAATCTGTTTACAGTCGATTTTTATTCTGTACTTGCTTAATGTTTCTACAATTCCAAAATTACGTAATTTCCTGCTGCTAATTTTCCGTTGTATCCCTTAATTATCAGTAATGGTTTGAAAGTATTTTTCTTGACAAAAATGTTTTGTTTAATTTTTCAACATTTTTTGGAACGTGTAAATCAATTGCTTTCTTTGAAAAGTTACTTAGAGGATTCATGCAACCTTTTTTGAAACCTTGTTTTACAGATAAAATAAATTTACATCGTATTTTAATGTTATTATCATTTTAGTGTTAGTGATAATTTAAAAACAATACATATTTATCATTAGTACCAATAATAAAAAATTAAAGCAAAAATTTTAAACAATCGGTTTGGGAATCGTAAATTATGGACACATTTTTCCGATTCCGATACCTCCAAGAGTTCCGATTTTTTACAACATTTCCGGTATAAAATTTCAGATTTTTTGTTAGCTTTTATTTATTTTTTCTATTTTCACCCTTCCAAAATACCGCCCCTGACATGTGCCGTTCGTAAAACAGGGACACATTTTTTCGATTCCAAAACCTCCAAAAGTTTCAATTTTTTAGAAATTTTCGGTATAAAATTTAAGATATTTTGTTAACTTTTATTTATTTTTATTTATTTTTTCTATTTTCTATTTTTACAAATGCCGTTCCTGGCATGTGCCGCTCTTAAAATAGCGACACATTTTTCTGATTCCGATATCTCTAAAAGTTCAAATTTTTTTACAATCTTTTTGGCATAAAATTTCAAATTTTTTGTTAGCTTTTATTTATTTTTATCTACTTTTTCTAGTCTCTATTTTTACCCTCTCAAAATTGCCACCCTGAGATGGCCGCTTGTAAAATAGGGACACATTTTTCTGATTCCGATACCTCCAAAAGTCTCACTTTTTTACAATCTTTTTCAAATTTTTTGTTAGCTTTTATTTATTTTTATTTATTTTTTTCTATTTTTACCCTATAAAAATGCTGTCCCCTGACATGGGCCGCTCGTAAAATAGAGGCACATTTTCCGATTCAAGTACCTTCAAATGTTCCGATTTTTTTACAACCTTTTCGGTATAAAATTTCAAACATTTTGTTAGCTTTTATTTATTTTTTCTATTTTTACCCTCTCAAAATGTCGCCCCCTGAGATGGGTCACTCGTAAAATAGGGACACATTTTCTGAACCCGATACCTCCAAAAGTTCAGATTTTTTACAATATTTTCGGTAAAAAATTCTGATTTTTTTGTTAGCATTTATTTATTTTTATTTTTTCTATTTTTAACCTTTCAAAATCCGCCCCTGACATGTACCGCTCATAAAATAGGGACACATTTTTCTGATTCCGATATCTCTAAAATCCTGATGTTTTACAACCTTTTCGGCATGTATATAAATACATATCTATATGAATAAATATATTCTATAATAATTATTATATGAATGAATATATTCTATAATAATTATTATATGAATAAATATATTCTATAATAATAATTATATGAATAAATATATTCTATAACGATAATTATATGAATAAATATATTCTATAACGATAATTATATGAATAAATATATTCTATAACGATAATTATATGAATAAATATATTCTATAACGATAATTATATGAATAAATATATTCTATAACGATAATTATATGAATAAATATATTCTATAATGATAATTATATGAATAAATATATTCTATAATGATAATTATATGAATAAATATATTCTATAATAATAATTATATGAATAAATATATTCTATAATGATAATTATATGAATAAATATATTCTATAATGATAATTATATGAATAAATATATTCTATAATAATAATTATATGAATAAATATATTCTATAACGATAATTATATGAATAAATATATTCTATAACGATAATTATATGAATAAATATATTCTATAATGATAATTATATGAATAAATATATTCTATAATAATAATTATGACAATAAATATAATTGTAAATAAATATAATAACTTAATAATATGAATGATTTATTAAAAATAAATAAATATAGATATATTCATATAGATATGTATTTATATACAGTTCAGGATGCATTTTAAGTTGATCACTAGCCAAAAATCTGTCTCTTATGTTCGACCAAGTGACGTAGCAGCGGGGGGGGGGGGTCCGCTCCGGGCGGCACGTGCCAGGGGCGGCATTTTGAGAGGGTAAAAGAAATAAATAAATAAATGAAAGCTAACAAAAAATCTGAAATTTCATGCCGAAAAGGTTGTAAAACATCAGGATTTTAGAGATATCGGAATCAGAAAAATGTGTCCCTATTTTATGAGCGGTACATGTCAGAGGCGGCATTTTTAAAGGTTAAAAATAGAAAAAATAAAAATAAACAAATGCTAACAAAAAATCAGAATTTTTTACTGAAAATATTGTAAAAAATCTGAACTTCATGTATGTTACTTAATCTTGAACCTAAAACAAGCAAACAACAGTTTACATAAGGTGCTAGAGTTAATTTTAAGTGGATATTGATTAGGATTATTATATATATTTTTAATAATAATATCTATTGTTTCTTTTACTGGACACACACACACACACACATAATCATATACTAGCAGTTCAGCCCAGCTTTGCTCGGGCCCTATGTACTGTTGATAAGTTTATGTGCGTATATATATATTATTAAAAAGTTTGACTCTTGTCCAGGTAACCTACATCAAAAATTTCAAATGTTTAGACCCAAAATTACGGAGGAGTTTGGTAGAGTCTGCAAAGGTCAACTCTTCTAACTTTGACCTTTTGGAAGCCAAATTTTCGCCAAAAACTGATTAAAAAGCTGAATATGCTTTATGTAAATTTTCAAATGTTTAGACCCACAATTTGCTGAATAGTTTGCTAGAGACCGCAAAGGTCAATTCTTTTGAACTTTGACCCTTTGGTAGCCAAATTTTCGGCCAAAAACCCATTAAAAAGCTCTATACACTTTATGTAACATTTCATATGTTTAGACCAAAAGTTGGCTGGGAAGTCAACTTTTTTTTTAACTTTGACCCCAATTTTGACCCTTTAACATTTATTGTTTTGGGCTCAAATCATATTAAAAATGTTTGCTCCATGTCCAAGAAACCTACATCTAAAGTTTCAAGTGTTTAGACTCAAAATTGGCGGAGGAGTTTGGTAGAGTTTTCAAAGGTCAAATCGTTGAACTTTGACCCCTTGACAGCCAAATTTCAGGCCGAAAACTGATTAAAAATTTTGTTCCCAAATCTCAATACCCCTTATGTCAAATCTCGAGTTTGTAGACTTGAAATTGACAAAGTAATTTGGTAGGGAAATGCATACACACAGACAGACACACAGACACAGACATTTTCACATTTATAGATATACTAGCATGGGTTCCCAGCGTTGCTCGGGTGTTTGGAGGTGTATGTTGAGCAAAGAAAATTTTTTTTTTAAGTGGTAGTAGGAAAGCAGGCTTGAACCCGTACCGCAAAGAAGGAAAAGAATGGGGAAAAAACGTGACGTCTTTGCTGTTATAACCACCAGCAAACCGGAAGTGACGTAGGTTTAAATTAAGGCTAGACAATCGAAAAGAGGGGATGACTTTCGACAATATTGGTGAAAAAAGCGACCGCTCTCTGTTGAAAAGTGCCCAGTTGAGGGTGAAAAAAATGAATGTTTTTAGCCAATTTTTCGGTATTTGTCGTCTTCAAAACGATACTGATCGCCTCTGTCGAAGGTTTTAGGCAGACATGCAAACATACATACATTCATTTATATATTGGTAGCTCAAATTTTAGACCCAAAACCGATTAAAAAACTTGCCCTATCTCTGAATACCCTTTATGTAAAATTTCAAATGTTTAGACCGGAAATTGTCTGAGTAATTTGGTAGAGACCACAGAGGTCTAATTTTTTAAAATTTTGACCCCTATTATGACCCCTTAACATTTATTGTTTTGGGCTCAAATCAAGTTATTAAGTTAGATCCATGTCCAAGGAACCTTTATCTAAAATTTCAATTGTTTGTACCGAAAATTGGCGGGGGAGTTTGATAAAGTTCTCAAAGGTCAAATCATTGAACTTTGACCCCTTAACAGCCAAATTTCTGACTGAAAACGGATTATAAAGTTTTTCCCAAATCTCAGTGTACTGTATATCAAATTTCGAGTCTGTAGACTTTAAATTGACAGAGTTATTGCGTAGGGAAATGTACACAGACAGAGAGACACGTTCACTTTTATAGATATATAGATATACTAGCATTTCAGCCCGGCGTTGCCCGGATGTTTGGATGTAGGTGTTGAGCAAAAAAAAAAAAAAAAGTGGTAGTAGGAAGGCCGGCTCGAACCCATACCGTAAAGGATGAAAAGAACGGGGGAAAAAACCTAACATCTTTGTCGTTACGATCACCGCCAAACCGGAAGTAACGTAGGTTTTAATTAAGGCTAGACAATAAAAAGCAGAGGATGACTTTCAAAAATATCAGCGAAAAAAGCGACCACCCCTGTAGAAAAGGGCTCAGCTGAAGGTGAAGATATTAATATTTTTAGCCAATTTTTCGATATTTGTCGTCTGAAAGGTCGAACTTCAAAACGATACTGATCTTGTAAAAATCCGTCGCCTCTGTCAAAAGTTTTTGGCAGATATGCAAACATACATACATACATACATTTATATATTGGTAACCAAAAATTTTAAACCAAAACTGATTAAAAAGCTTGCCCTATCTCTGAATACCCTTTATGCAATATTTCAAATGTTTAGACCAGAAATTTCCTGAGAAATTTGGTAGAAACCGCAGAGGTTAAATTTTTTTAAATTTTGACCCCTATTATGACCCCTTAACATTTATTGTTTTCAGCTCAAATCAAGTTATTAAGTTAGATCCATATCGAAGGAACCTATATCTAAAATTTCAAGTGTGTAGACCCAAAATTGTCGCAGGAGTTTGGTAGAGTTCTCAAAAGTCAAATCGTTGAACTTTGACCCCTTAACAGCCAAATTTCTGTCCGAAAACGGATTACAAAGATTTTCCCAAATTTCAGTACCCTGTCTATCAAATTTCGAGTCTGTCGACTAAAATTGACAGAGTTATTGCGTCGGGAAATGTACACAGACACACACACACACAGACACGTTCACTTTTATATTACCTGTAATTATATTTATGCAGATATTCTACATGATTTATACTTGTTTAATATTTGCGATCTAACTTAATAACTTGATTTGAGCCCAAAACAATAAATGCTAAGGGGTCATAATAGGGGTCAAAGTTAATTGACTGCTTTTTTTTTTTTTTTTTTTTTTTTGCTCAACATACACCTCTAAATACCCGGGCAACGTCGGGCATCCATGCAAGTAGATATATATTCTGAAACCACTATAAGAATAGATAGGTTTGTACATATGTATATACATACACATTAGTACAGGTGATATTTATAGGAGTTTAGGAGACCAAGGTCTGTATTAAGACTTATGTTGTGCGGGTTCGGTGGAGAAAATATTTTTTTTGTATTTGAAAGAGGAAGTACTGTCTTGTGTATGCATTCTCTCGTGTTAGACTCTGCAGTAGTCTGGAGACTCTGGGATAAACGTTTTATGCTCTGTGTTTACTACAATTGTTAATTCTGTATTGGAAAGTGTTCTTCATGTGGGTATAATGTCCAACTTTTTGAATTAACCCAGGAATAGTATCCAATCTTATTTGAGCCTGTTTGATATACATTTTCCAGTTTTATTTCTAGCTTGGAATTGTAGCCTTTCCAAAATAGAGAACCCCAAGTTTTAAATTGTGTAAGAAGCATAAAATGATGTTGTTTTTAATTTGTTTATATATACTAATTACTAATTATTTATCCTTTCATTAAGTTTGCAATGACAACTAAATACAGATAAGGAAGTGTAAATTATATGTAGTGTTCGTTTTATTTTAACTATAAATATTAATTCTAATAAATATTAATTAATTCTAATAAATATTAATTAATTCTAATAAATATTAATTAATTCTAATAAATGAAAGTTGGTAGAATAAGGGAATTATTCTCATATTTGTCAGCTTTAAGAGAAGTAGAAAATTTATTGAAATAATAATGCTTTGATTTAAGTAATTACACAACAAACGTTACATTTTTTTATTTTTTATCTTTATTTGTTTCGTTTAATTACACTAATCAATTTAGTTTCCGTGTGGCTAAATGAAGATAAAGATTATATTTGGAAACAGGCTATAGAATAAAATAATGATTTTTTTCACTGCTATTATTTTATTTCACCATGAACCGACCTGTAGAGAAAAGGAAAATCATTTATTAGAAATAAATATTAAGCTTAATTATTATTTATATTTAATTAAATAAAACAATAATTTTTATGTTTTAAGTTTAAAATATAACTTAATATGGATAAAGTATCAGTAAATGGACTTAAATGTTAGAATAAATTATAAATATGAGTCAGTAGGATATAATTGTTTTCAAATATAATATCTAGCGGACAAATATTCACTGAGAATTTTTTTTTCTTACAAAAGTACATTGGGTGCACTGATAAAATTAAATTCCCAACTAGCACATACTGCAATAATTATTAAAATAATAATATTTGAAGAAAAGCTTATATAATTATTAATAAAAACACAATTAGATTATCTGAATTAACAGTTCCTTATCATGAACAAAATATAATAGATCATAATGCCAAAAATATCAATAAATCTCAAAACTATAAATAATCAAATCGCACATAACAGATTTAACTGCATAGATATGTTAAACTAACCATTAGGAAATGACTGCATACTTAAAACATGTACTAGTGGTTGTAGCAATATAAATAACCTCTCTAACCATAACAACATAAACACGAATAATAAAATCACTAACATTGGCTCTACAATGAATTTAGTTAAACAAATGATCTGGAACACAAACCCACTTTCATTAATCCAAAATTAAGCTTCTTTCCTTTAATAATTACAAGAAACCTTCTCAATCACTGATAGACATGTCTAATGATACACTATCTGAGAGCTCTTCATTCGAACTCCTCGACTTAACATTTGCAGGCAACATAAATTGAAATAAATACATCGAGGGCATTACCAAGGTTGCTGTGAAGAAGGTGGTCTTTTCTACCATGCTAGAAAATTAAACCGGTGAGTATCCTGTATCTCTATAAAGCTACCATTCGCCCATGCATGGAGCATTATTGCCATATTTGGGCTGGCGCATCTACTACTAGTCTCTAACTCCTAGACAAGATTTAAAAAGGAGATGCCAACCTAATAGACAACAGAAACGAGCATACATATAAATAAATATTGTTGAATATTTATTTTCCAAAGTTGCATTTGAATATTTGAAATTGTTTTTAATTTTTTAAATCTACCTAATCGGATGATTAATATAATCTATTAATCATTGCAGTTATTTTTAACTGCACTATTGACACATATCTAGTTATGTAACCTCTCTATACACAATATGTGTGTTTGTGTGTTTCCTATAAAAAGAAAGGTTAGAGAATCTACATAAAATTTAAGAGTGCATGCTTATGTGAAATTAACTGAAGAAGATATGTGTTCCAAAATCTCTAAATGCGCCACTAAGATGGCTGTGGAGCAAATTTTATTAGAAGAAATATTCTAACCATTTTTCAGTAAATTTCTATGTAATAATTTGGAAAGAAAACAACTTCAATACAATGCTGAGCCATTATTTTCTGGAAATGATTCTGCATTTTCTTTAAAAATTACTAGACACTAACTTTTAATTTTATTTTATGTTTCTTAAGCTTCTCTTCAATATCAACAGAGTTGGAACAAGATTTTCGGAAATTGTAAAACTGAATTTAACGTGAAAACAATGGTATCTATGTATTCCTCATATTTTTAAGATGATTGTCTGCAAAGATTACGCAAATTGACAAGGTAGAACATTTTTTACTAAAGAAAATAAAAAAGCTAGAATTTGATGAAAATGATCATAAAACACAAGAGTTCAACAGGGATGTAATTTTCCATTCGGATTGAACAAAGATGGTGTCAATTTTTCACCTGCTAACAGGGTTAAAGTTTTTGTTGTATTTTTTAATAATGCAGCAATATTGTTATGTAATGGATGGCTGGAACCATCCGATACATAACTGAAAAGAAAAACTTCTTTAAAAAAAGATAATAAAAGATTGGAAAGATGGGCATCGAATAATCGATTGTCCACCAGTCGAAACGAAAAAAATAATTACGTCGTAAGCAGAGAAATCGGACGACGATTTTTTTTTGTTTACAAAACAAGGAAACGTGATATTCCTTGTAAGTTTGGAATGTATATGAAGTAGCATGAGAAATGGATTCACATGTATAAATAAAGTCAATAATCGGTCAGCTGAAGAGAAATGGGTCGCGATGTCTCTAGGTCAAAATGCGGCGAAAGATTGTCAAAACGTGACCAGCAGACGCATGCACCATTATCGAGCAGAGTAATCGACAGGTAGCGTGGAGTGGAAAAAACCAAGCAAAAACAAATGCTAATATAAGAGGTGATTTTTGGAGTCCAGCAGAAAAGAGAGAGCAGAAGAGAGGAGAAGAGAAGGGAGGTAGAGAAGAGAGAGACGCAGATAGGAGACGTGCATTGTCGAGAGCATAACGTTTCACCCCCCCCCCCCCTCTCCATCACTGAAATGAACAGTAAGCCACACCGTTAAATTTTGAACTGTCAAAAATCTCTATGTAAAACGAAAAAATAATTTCAAAACAAAATATATTTTTATATAAAAAGCCAGCGTGTCTTATGTCTTGATTTGGTATGCTGAGTTACGTCTGATCTTTGTGTGCATGTTAATTCTCTTTTAGTCGGAATCGTTATTATGACAAGCGGATGACAGCTGAAGAAAGCCGAGAGAAAAATGCACAGTCAAGGGGGAAATAACTCTGCTGTCTTAGCCGTTACCATAACAACCAGAAAACTAAACACCATAGACGATCAATAAAAGACGGCTACTTGGTTTTGTTGCAGCGGGGAACTTACTAACAACGACCGTTCCCAACCTAGGGGTCCTGGCGCTATATAACAATATTCATGTAATTCCAACCGCATAATTTGGAAGCTACCATTGTAACTTCTTAGAATTGATAAAAAAAGATCAGTTGAAACCATTGTTTTTTTACAGAAAACTCCATTTATCGACTACAAAATCTCGTTCCAATAATGTAGAAGCACCCCTGTTTTCTATAACATATAGTAATTCAAAAGTGTTCAACATCCTAGAGAATATCCGACATAAAGCATAAATGTGTTTAAGTGCTGTATTGCTCAGGAGACAGAATAGTATTACATTTGGTAAATGGTATTAGTTAATCTAGACTGCTTAATATTTTAAATAGAGCAGTTGTGTTTAATCACCATGTTTTTTTTCTTTTTTTTTACATAGACATCACCACTTATCAAGACCCAGGGCCACTCGAGGATAAGGGGTAAGAGTGTATAGTAGTCAATTGGACAACATAGTGATCGTTAGTAATGGAAATTCAGTAAATTTGTTAACTTAAGTTGAACGGCTCATCAAGAACTTTTTTACGTTAGACTTGAAGACAACCACATTGTAGTCAGCTGAAAAGCAGGAAAACGGAAGACAATTCCATAGGCATGCAGTTATAAGAAAGAAGCTTTGTTCATGGAATCTACGTTTAGGTTTGGGCACAGATAAAGAGTGGGGGGAATTATTGATAGTGTTTTCAGCTAGACGGGTGTTTCTTGTGAAAGTTTGGCAAGGGGGGACCACAGATTGTAGCTCAGTCGAGCACTTGCAATATATTAAGACACTTGAAATGTGGTATATAGTATTACACTTATTGTTGTATATGTTAAGTCAAATAATGCTCAATACCCTAGACAGAGCATGTAGGTATAATAATATAATATTATACTTAGTAAGAGATCTATACTGAACCAGAAAGTGCTCAATATGCTAGATAAAGCAGATGGGTGTAAGAATACATCAATGGCATAAGCTGTATTAGAAGTGATCAATATTCTTTATAGAGCCGGTGTGCATAATAATACATAGGTACGTGCTCAATACTCTAAATAGGGTATTGAGCACTCCGGTGATACTGTGTTCCACAGATGGGTAGTTGTTGGAAATAAACTTTGCTCATGGAAGAAAGGAAAATTATTGACAGTGGATGTAGCTAGATGAGTTTCTGGAGAGAAGATCATGGATTGTAGTTTAATGGATCACCTTCCATAAAAATGATGATAGCGTTGAGAAAGACTAATTAATCTTGATTGATCAAAGCTTGGAATTCTTCAGTTTTGGTGTAATTTTTCCTCAACGTATCATGAATGCATTAAATAAATGCAAATTGAAAACAAAAACAATTATTATTAATTAAAATAAAAGTATATTTTTAAATGTTCATAAATAAAAATATGTTTGAGTACATTTTTTTGTCTTTTTAAACATGTTTAATATTATAATCACAACAGGCCAAATAATCCAAATATTGATGAGTATCGGGGATGGTTCAACCTCCTCCTACAAACCTTATGTTTTCTTAATGAATTTTTCTTTAAAACTGATTACTATAGATTAATCACCAAATTTTTATATTATCTCAAAATAAAAAAAGGTAAATCATTTAACAATTGCATAGAATATACATGTCATCATGTAAGTTTATCACAGAATGATCATCCATTTACCAATTCTCATCTACCTTTTAAACATTCTTTCACATATACATACCCTTAAAAGACTTTAAAATGTTAGTGATGGTTCTGTAATGTCAAAACATTTTCTTACATAGCAAGCAAACTTGGCAGGATAAATATTGCATGAGTTATTTTTCAAAAAATAATTTTATTTATATAATCTAAAAATCTGATTCATAATTCATAGTGATTCAATATATTTTTATATAAAAAAAAAGGGGGGTTCTTATGCAGAATACAGACCGTGCTGAAATAACAATGTTATTTAGAAACCCATTCTTAACAGGGGGAGAGGAGAGCGTTTTGTGACTATTATGTACTTTTAATAAACAGAAGATACTGTAAAAAGTTCATTTAACTTGAAAATTCTATCTAAAAAATAGCATGGTCCATATTCTGCATAAGTCCCCAAAAAGAATCAGTAAAACGTTTGAAACATGTGGAGGATGACTAGCTGTTGAAAATTCATGATAAACTTAAATGGCAGAATGAACCTTGAAATTTGGTAATAATCTTGAAATTTGGTAATAATCTTGAAATTTGGTAATAATCTTAAAATATTGTGCTTGTTGATTATGAGCCCTATCTATTGTCATGTGATTTGGTATTCCCATGTCTCTATGTCATTGTAAATTTCAAAACAAGACTCTCTCTCTCTCTCTCTCTCTCTCTCTCTCTCTCTCTCTCTCTCTCTCTCTCTCTCTCTCTCTCTCAATCTGGTGGGATTTGTCTAACTCTCTGCTTCTTAGAATGCTTGCTTTTAAAATTCAAACAGATTTAATCTATTTTTATTTAAGATCCATTTTGTTTAGCATTTTTTTTATGTGTTTGTAGTCATGTACCGTCCTTTAATGTCTTGTTAACTGTTAAAAGGTACCCAACTTTTTGAAAATCTTTTTTTCCAACACATGTTGTATTTTTCTCACCATAATAATATACACCAGCCATGTGCAGTGAATATCTTCCCAACACAAAATGATGAAGTGAATATTCAAACTTTGTAATCGTAATCTAATTGATTTTTGAAAAAAAAAAAAAAAAAATGAGTAAGAAAAATTTCAAAAGGGTTGTTCTATGGCAGTTAAAAGCCGATTAATGTAACTATTGCACATTGCAACCAATACAAAAAAAATAATTTCTTATGACAAATCGATATTGATTTCTATTAAGATCTGTCTAATCAGGCGAATTAAATGCAAGCTTTTATTTACTCAATTTTTGTGACCTTCAAGGCAAAATCAGATTAAATAACTTAAATCACTAACAGATTAAAATCTTGTAAATCAACTGATTACATCTGAGGTAAGTTCATAACTGTAAATCTGTTCAGTTTATAAAACTGTTCTGATAAGATTAAATGATAAAGATATTATTTGTACGATTAGAGGATTTATATTTGTGTGTTTCATGTTTCAATGCATCCTCACATGAAAGGCTTTGTTTCTATTGGTCAGTTATGCTTAAAGTTTTTTTTTTTTTTTTTTTTCAATACCTTTCAAACCTTATATGAAAGCAAAAACCTAGGTTGGATGGACTTTTAAAATTATTTTTTTAAAAAACTGAGTTGCATGTTTAAGTTAAAAATAGCATTTTATTTGGTTTCGAAATGCTTAAGTTAAAAATAGTATTTTATTTGGTTTCGAAATGCTTAAGTTAAAAATAGCATCTTATTTGGTCTCCCATGTTAAAATTTCTGGAATTTCACGGGAGACAAAACCTGTCTCAACCACCATACAAATGCAACCATTACGACCCAGGTCAGAGTCAATCTCAGAAAAACCCATCACTTCAATCAGGTAGACCCCTCTCAGAAGGAAAGTTATCTTCCAAACGTGTGTATTTCTAATTGATAATGATCGATTATCCTGGGAGAGAGCCTTGTTGTGGTGTGCCAGATAATCACTTGCATTTTTAAACAAAATACATCGTCATCAGAAACCTGACACCCCTAGAAATATGTCACGCCTATGTGTGCTTAAAATAGCAACAACCATTTTCAAACAACAAAGAAAAAACACAAAAAACTTTATTTTTTCACAAACTAAAATAAACATTTCGAACCTAGATTAAAATAAATACAGTTTTTTTTGTTTGTTTGTTTTTACATAGGCATCACCACTTATCAAGGCCTTGAGGCCACTCGAGGATAAGGGTTAAAGAGTGTACAGTAGAAATTGGACAATATAGTAATCGTTAGTAATGGAAATTTGGTATATTTGTTAACTTATATGGAACGGCTCATCAAAAACTTGTTTACGTTAGACTTGAAGACAACCATATTGTGATCAGCTTGAAAGCAGGAAAACGGAAGACAATTCCATAATAATAGTTAATAAGCACCGAAGACATTTTTAACTTTAAGTAATATGGTGTGAGATTAATCATAGTCATTCATTTGTTTATCAAGCCAGTCGATTGTAGCATGAGCAACTCTCCATGGAACAATCGCCTTCATGGCAATGGGGCTAGAAGTCTCCCTAATCCCAACTTTGACGAGCCCAGTCATGTCATTCGAGCCCAGCAGTTAATGGAACTCAGCAGTAGTTCAAACAGCTCTTTTCAGGGTTAACTACCACAAACTATAATTCAAACAGCCCTTCTGAGACTCTCTTTCCGCAGCCAGCGACTACTGCAGATTCCAGTGACTTCCACAGCCTTCCGCAGTCTCCAGTAGCTCAAGCTTATTCTTGCAGCTTCTAGTGGTTTCAGCTCACTCCTGCATCTTCCAGCGACTCCTGCAGCTTCTAGCGCTTCCAGCCACCAGTTCCTACTCTCCTTGACGTCTGGCTACCAGCTTCAGTTCTCATCAATGTCCAACTGCCTACTCCCGTACCCACTAATGTCCAGCTATGAGTCCTAGGGCCTATCAATGTCTAATACCCATTGAGGTCTGGCGTATCAGCTTACAACATCAGATTCCATTTATAAAACTTGGATCAACCTGAGGCACATCATCCTATCTCAGGAATGTAAGAATCTCAACCTTGCGAGACCCTCATTCTTACTCTTGGATATCTTACCTGATATTCATTGCCATACATTTTACCTTTTTCTTGATTAACAAAAGAACACAATATCCTATTATCTTTAACTGGACATCTGTATTTGTCATCTTTCTTGGCTATTGCCATTACTTCCTTGTCTTGTGTCTACTTTATTAGTTGTATAGTCGATTGGCACTTTTACACCTTCTGTCACATACTCTTTCATTTGACAGTACCAAAATGTTGAGAAGTTTTTTTACCAAACGGTTGATGTTGAGTCTTGATTTGCCAAAGTTTACCAAGAACACTAAGATATTGATTGTTGATAAGCTACCATTGTCATGTCAAAATTAAATGGCTGTATTATGTCTGTTAGTGCTGCTGTTCGTGATTAGGAAAGGATTTGGTCAATCAGAAACAATCTCTCTTGGAGCTGACTATCTGTTCATGAATCAGATTTGAGAAAGTGCATCAATCAGATAACAAACTAGACAGCCAGTGAAAAGGCCAAGTTCCTTGATGAATCTTTCACGCACAAAACATCTACCAACACTCCTTGTTGGCATGCTGCCTTTAACTTCTGGCTATTGACATTGGTATGTGGACTTAATTTCCTAAGATGGCTATATCTCTGAGCATAGACATTTCCTAATAATAATATAAACTTTGCCAGACTCACAAACTAACTCCTACCTATGTACGCTTAATTAAAATAATATTCTCTTCATATGGATTTATAATAATAGTTTCCTAATCTTAACTCCAACACCTTTAATATCACATTTTCTCTGTGAACATTCAATAACTTAATTACTAACGTCCTTTATTTACTTATTGAAAGAAGATGTGAAATAAAGTTAATAAATAGATGTTACAATAAGTTTTGTCATTTTACACGACAAAACAATAAAATTGTTGCCCTAGAAAAGACATGATTCCATTTTCGTTTGATGAAAACCAGTTTTCTTTTTTTGTTGCAGACCATCTGCTATTTGACTATTTGTGTACAAATCCCAAGTGTGATAGGAGCTTTCAATCATGTCTGAAAGTGACACAATGTTCAACAAGCGAGATCAGAGATGCACCGCTGTACAACTCATGCTCTCTACCGATCGAAGTTATGACAACAAGATCATTGCCAGCACCCTCAAAATGCAAATCCGGATGATTGAGGGGACAGCTCAGTGAAATTTCCAGCCACGGATATGGTTTTTGGTGTGGTTTCAAGTGAGGGCCACATCATGCCACTTCACATCTTCAAAGTCGGCTTGAAAGTCAAACAAAAGTGTATTTAGATATGTGGAAGAGTGTGTTGACTGCTGGCAGACCCTGAGTGTAGCAACAGGACTTGGCACCGGCCCACAAGTCCAAGGAGACTCAGGCTTAGCTTCAGAAGGATTGCTACAACTTTGTACCCTTCTTCCACTGGCCTCCCTCCTCCCCTGACCTAAATTCGCTGGACTACTTCGCTTGGCCATACGTTGAGAACATCATCAATATGACCTCCCACAACACCAAAGTCATCCTGATCGCTGCCATCCGCCGAGTATTTGCTGAGCTCCTGCATGCTCCCAGTTTCAGACCCATATCAGGGTAGTGATTGAGGCTGAAGGCGTCTACATTGAATAAATGTCAGCTCTACTACATAATCAAGTTACCTGAGTTGATTTTTTCAGTAAAAGTTTTAAAATAAAGCTGTAGTGATGTTTTTTTTTTTTTTAGAACGACAAATTTATCATTTTTCCCTTGACTAAAAACAAAATCTTATTTCTACAGCTTTTATGCCAACACTGAGAAGAGACTGTGCAAGCATTAACCTATACTAAGAGATATCACATTTGTGCCATCTATAGGGAATGTTACATATCGAGAATCCGGATGTATTTTCTTGACTTATTTACCTACAACACTAAGAAAGGTATGAACCCCTCATTTCCTCTCAGTAATGGGTATAAATAGCGAATATTTTTCAGTTAACCACTCCAGTGAAGTGTAAAGGCACTTTGTAAAAATATCACTATCAGTTTATACTCGCTTCTGGAGAACTGTTGGTACAGTATCTTGGTATGTCAATTGCCATCTTTACCTACCTTCTACCGATTTATAGTATTAAAAAAATATTTCTGAAATTTTGTGAAAAAAAATGCTACATAGTCTCATCAGAAATTCTAATAAATATATTTACATATTGTTTTTATTGGCACAAAACAATAATTGTTTTAAGCAAAATTAATTAACTTTAAACTTATGTCAAATATCCCTTATATCTAATTTTGGAGTAGATTATACCTATTTTTTTTTTTTTTTTTTTTTTTTTGAGTCCCCCGACAAAAGGAGGGTGGACCTGTAAATTCACCCTTTTCCGTTCATCTGTTCATCTGTCCGCACTTTTCTCAATAACTACGCCTTGGAATCTTTTGAAATTTTGCACAAACATTAAACATGATATGAATAAAAAAAGTAACAGAACGGATTTTCTGGGAAAATTCCGGTTGCCCCTCTATGGGTGCCTTTCAGGTTAAAATGGCTAAAATTGACACTTTTTTACTTATTAAAAAAAAATTGATGTCTTGGATTTTTATAAAACTTTCTGAAAAGTTGTAACTAACTGATTTCTATATAATTTTATTTGTCTATACTTTGTGATAAGTCTTGGGTGTGCCCCAGAGGCTATTTAGGGCTAATAAAAACACTCCATTTTTGGGACTATTTTACCATATTTGTCCAAAATTTTCTGTGTATGTCTATTTAGCAGTTTTACATGGTGCTGAACTCAAATTTAAATGTGTTAAGACCTTGGGGACTTTTGGGGCTAAATGGGGTGAGGGGAGACAAATGATGGACTTAGTCATTTCTTTATTTGCATGGTGCAGAACTCAACTTTACATATGTTAAGGCCTAAATCTGCACCGTTGGTACATTTTCATCAGGATTTTACATACCCTGAGGACTTTGGGGGCTAAATAAGGGGGGGGGGGGCTGAACTAAGTCGTTATTTTTATGCCTCATTCACTGTGCACTCACGGGGGACTATGTATGCTTCACTTGTTTTTTATGTTCTTGTTTATGTTATGTTAATTTCTTTAAATTTATAAAACACATGTCCAGTTAAAGAAGTCTTTTAGACTTACATGAAATTTGAACTCTAATATTAACATCATAAAAACTACTGCCTTAATATTGTATACTCTGATATTCTTTTTTGTCAACTAATCACGTATTTCTGATTACATATCAAAAGAGATAAACTCCCCAAAGCACTATAAATTTTTAATAGATTTTAGTAGATATTATCCTTTAAGCTTGAACGATTTTATAACCATTCACAGCATCCAAGATGATCGCTTATGTTTGCATAGATTCAAGCATTTGCACTTTTTGAGAACGTAAGAAAATAATCTACAATTTATAGTTTGAATCAAATAGTGCTACTCCATGTTTAATTTTTGCCATGCAGTTTGCATTACAAATTGGAATAGGATTCAAAGAATGAAACTCTCACCTTTGCAAATATGTGGCCAAAACAATATGTTAATTCAACATTGTTGTTAAGAAGATATGAACATCAGTATGAAATGTTTTTTCTTTTCTCAACAAGACCAGCATACACACTTATCTCTGTCAAATGAGTTTCCCCAGCTCATCCAAGTGCATGGTGATTGCTTGTTTCAGTTCCAAGGAGAATTAAACTAAAATAGCTTGAAAATCATTGCAAGCGGCCCAATGGTTACCAGCATGGATAATTACAAATTGTTCAAATCCAGTTAGATATATTACATTCAGTTATTTGGGAAAAATAAGAATATTAATATTTCCTTTCATTGGCGTTAAAGTAGATGATTTTCAATGAGTATGCATTGATATTAATTAAGTGAAAAAACACAAAACCAAACAAAATCAATTTGTTCTTATCCTTATTTCTATATCAATAAAATTGTGTGATATTTGATTCTGAATAGTCATTTTTATTTTATTTTATCCTTGCAAGATGTTGTTTCATAATCAAATTATCATTATTATATTTTGATTATGTTTTAACAGATATTTATTCCGGCTAGTAATATTGTTAAATGGAGACAATTTTCAATAGTGATCTAAATAGCAACAATAGTGTTCATTAAAATATTAATCCTGGCAAATGGATTTGTTATAATGCAAGCGACTGCTTATTAATCGTAAGAAATAGATTAATTTTATGGTAAATTTATTATTAGGTATTTAACTTATTCAGTACATAAAGGTTAAGTTACTAATGATGACAAAAGGCATCTGAAAAATGCCAGAGAGTACAATCGACAAAGTGCTGTGAGTATAATAACCGGAAGGTAGAAACAGACTGGAATTAATAAATAATATATGTATATACATATAAAAGTCAAATACAATTGATATGTTAACAATTTGAACATTCAAATAAATCAACTCCGGTAACTTAATTATGTAGTAGAGCTGACATCTATTCAATGTAGCCACCTTCAGCTTCGATCTATTACTTTGATACGTGTCCGGAACTGGGAGCATGCTTTTTCCACAAGCACTGAATACTCAGCAGATGATGGCGAACAGGCCGGCTTTGATGTTCTGAGAGGTCATGTTGGTGATGTTCTTGATGTATGACCAAACAAAGTAGCCCAGCGAGTTCAGATCGGGGGAGGAGAGGTGGCAGTGAAAGAAGGGTACAAAATTGTAGCACTCCTGGTGAAGCCAAGCCTCACTCTCTTTACACTTTTGGGCTGGCGCCAAGTCTTGCTGCCACACCCAGGTACTGCCAGCAGCCCCGATTGCACCAGAGGATCACCACACTCTTCAGCACATCCAGGTACACTTTGGTATTGACTTTCAAGCCGACTTCGAATATGTGAAGTGGCTTGATGTGGCCCTCACTTGAAACCACACGAAAGACCATAACTGTGGCCAAGAACTTTGTTTTCATCACCCTGAGTATGTCCCTGTTATTTGTGGCAATCCAACGATGCATTTTGAGGGTGCTGGCAATGATCCTGTTGCGATAACTTGGATCGGTAGAGAGCATAAGTTGTACAGTGGCACATCTCCGATCTTACTCGTTGAACATTGTGTCACTTTTAGATATTATAGAAGGCTCCTATCACACTTGGGATTTGTACACAATTGGCCAACTAGTAGATGGTCTGCAACAATAAAAGCAAACCGGTTTTCATTAAACAGAAATCGTCTTTTCTAGGGCAACAATTTTATTTTTCTACCCTGTAATGTTCAATATGAGTTAAATATTCCACAAACTCTAAAATCTCTATTGAATTTTTCCTTCGATTCCATCTGGAATTACTAGAGGCAATTATCAGTTAGATCTATAAAATAAATGGAATATATTAGAACTTTCTTTTTTAAATAGATTTTTTTCGTTTCATAAAATTAAAATAAAATTGAAAAAGAATGTCTCAATGAAGAATGTATTTTAAAAGGTTTATTTAAATATTTGAATAATTATTTTTATTGGTAATTTACCCATGCATGCATGGACTTTCCTAATTATAAATAGCAGCAAGTACTCTTAGGGGATGTCGATATTTTAGCAGACAACCCTGACAGTAGAACCGAACAGTTTCACTGGCCATCTCTCACAAGGCCACTACTATTGGTATTTTTAAGATTGAAAATAATTAAAGAAAAAAATGAATTTGCTTCAATCCATTTGTTATTTTGTAGCTGTCTATAAGAAACATAGTATTTTATATTTTGAAGAAAACATCAGTTTTTTTTAAAATTACATTGTCATATCACAAATGTTAATTATAACTATTTTTTCAAGGCAAAAATTGTAAAGAACCTTTCACATGTATGCATATTTCACTGTATTACTTGTAAACACAAATAGATCCTGTTATTCGTATTATTTGGATCGTTTGGACTACTGTTCTCATCTTGGGTGCTATTTTCACAATATTTTGGCTGATTTAATCTCCAACCTTCTTCTTCAAGTGTATCTTGTTGAACTTGGGATTCTTTCTGTCAAACTCAAGAATCTGCATGGAATTTTTAATGAAACCCATTAATCCATGGGATTAGCCTGTTTTCCTTCCATCAGACCTGACAAGATAGAAGCCCTAATAATTTGCAATTTATATCAGACAAAAGTTTTCCTCATACTGGGCACAGCTATAATAGCTGTAATTGAACAAAAGATTGGTTTGATAAGAAAACCTATTTCCTTTTATTCAGTAAAATTAAGTAAGACACATACTAAGTCTACCACTTTCTTCAGAGAATTGTTGGTTATATATTAAACAGTTCAGACATATATTCGAGGCCGAGAATTTTATGATATTAACAGGTTACACCAATCACAAGTATGTCATGAATAGTAACTTAGATAAATTCATTGTCAGAGAAATTAGATCTCGAGAGTTTATTTCGCAGTAGACAGTAGATATTCATTAAATTAAGAGAGAACAAAATGCATAGTCATGTATAGACAAAACAGCACAAATTTCTGACAAACAAAAGTCTTTCTTCACATACATGTTTGATTAGCGTGTCTTTAACAGTAGATGTGAATTGCAAGTTGGCTATGGGAGTATAAAATGAAAATCTTCTATATTGTGGTAGTAAGAGTAAGATTATTTATGACTCCATCAACTAAGAGAAAAGGGCAATGTTTAAACAAGGAATGTTCCTTAAGCTATCTACAATACTAATTGATTGAAACAGAGGGGGGAAGCAGTAAACAGGTATGGCTTCAGCAGTATTAGTGAGCCCTCTAAAATCTAACCCTTCCCAACTGTGGTAGTGCCAGAGCTACCATGTTGAACACCCAGAAGGAATAAATATCTCAATCTCTGCTCGTGTCTGACATGGAGTGAGAATAAGTGTTGCTTCTGAATATGTGCAGCCACTATTTCTTTGAAAGCTTTGGACAAAACCTTCCACGACTTTGTATGCAACTACTGGGTCTCTGGATGTCAATGGTAAAAATCAACAATTTTGCTTTTTATAATGAATAGATAGGCCAACAAGATTTTAGGCAGAACAGACAATACTTCGTAGGTTCTGCACAGAAGTCTCATTCTTTAAACAGCAACAGCAGTAACGAAAATGAAGATAAAATGATAAAAAAACAAAAGTGGGCTCTTAACAAGATCAAGCTGATACCACCAGGTATTGTGTGTGCCTGGTTGGTTGAGGTTGTGAATGTCTGCAAAGGCCTCCATCTGAGCATAGCTGTTCAATTGAGTTGAATGACAACTGCTCAAATTTTTCATTCAGCTCATCTCGCACACCTTGATTGGTATTAATTGAGTTGATATAGTTATTGCATATAATACTTTTCTGCCTGCTCTGGTGATATTCCAGATGCCTTAATTACCTTTCCTTTCCTTTGTTGTGTAGGCTAGTGAGTGTCTCTTTTCTTTTCCTTTCTGCAGAGTTTTTTCTTCCACATGCTGAGCACATAGTACTTCATGTGGGGCATTTATCTTTTAGGTGTAACTGTCGCACTTTCTTCAATTGGTGCATTTTATAACTTTCTTGTAGTTTTCCTTCTTTTGATCTCAGACAGTTGTTTCATGTGACTTAGTAAACTTTTATGCATTCTGTCTATAACACTTCTTGAAATATCAGCCCTGTTTCTTCACTTGGACCTACTTTTGCAAGATATTTTGGAAATTGCATGTTTCTTGGATATTTCGGAAATTGTATACTTTGGTTTTTAGTGCACCTTGATAAAATACCACGTCATGGTGTAAGGTTTACCATTTCAGTTCATTTATGTTAGGATGGTTGAGTCAAACAAACCTTTTTCCACCATTGCCCAAAGCACATGGGCATTAATCTACCCTTCCCACCAATATTGAATCTTAAAACACACAGATTAACTTCTTTACACCCAGTCAAAATACCAACATCTAATAGTCGACTAAAAACTATCTAAATGCTATCAAGCAAGATATTTTTGACCACAACAAATTCGATCATTAATAAATTATAATTAATTAGTTGCGACCTAAACACATCCATTGTAGTGAGGCTCCTTCTAGATGAATTCAGCAAGCTCCAACCAAAAAAATCAATTCAGCCCAGGATTCAACTTTATCGCTAATTTTTAGTTTATCGGTAATTTGTTTACTTTCAGTATTTATTATATCTATGTAGTTGCATTCGTTTGTGTCTAGTTTTTTGTAGTTTTTTGTAATGTTTTCTGTGATTAGTTTGTTATATTCTTACTTATTTATTTTATAAAAGTTTCTGGTTTTATCTGCTTTTACAAAGATTTTATTAGAGTTGTTTATGTTTCTAACGATTTTGTGTAGTTTCCGTTGGAAATTGTTAGGTTGATTGTGGAATTCTAAGTTTTTAATTACGTTTAAAAGGTCATTTTCAAAATTTATCAAAAGGTCTACTGTTTTCGCATTTTAAGGGTTTTAAAACCATAGGATTCTTTTTTGTTTACGTTTTCATTTTTAAGGAAGAAATTTGCTCGCTTAAGAACAAGATAAATGCAACTGTAGCCACCGCACACTTTGCCCAGTTCAAAATAAATGTCTAACAAAAAGCGTAGTTTATCAGGCAACAATATTTGCAAAAGAAAACCCGAATAACAAGAAACATTATGTAGGCATGACTTCCCAAGATTTCAAAACCCGATACTATGATCACAAAAGTACATTCAACAATAAAAAACACCGTATAAAAACAACACTAGCGAATAAATACTGGGAACTCAAAGAAAGCGGACATCCGCTGGTAGTCGAATGGAAAATGATAAGACAAGCTACCACGTGTAGGCATTTAGACGACCCATGTAAATTATGCCTTCATGAAAAATTTGCTATCCTGTACTTTAAAGAACCCCAAAATCTATTAAACTGTAGAAGAGAAATAGCAAATAACTGTGTTCACAAAATAAAACTTACTCTAGGATAGCAATACAAAATAGCTTTAAAACTAACAAAATCAATAGAAAATAAACAAATAAATAAATTGAATAAACATGAATATACATAAACGATCACACATATATGTATGTATATATATATATGTATATATATGTGCATATACATATGTACACATATGTATATTTATACAATATTTTAAAAAAAGGAAAAGGTCTGCCTTAAACCACTAACCTAGTTCTAAAACAGATCCTTTGTTCGATAAAATGCATGCCCATTGGCTGATAGGAAGGGGCGCGGTGGATACTAGAAAGCTGATTGGCTAACTAAAATCCTCAACAGAAGAGGACCATATAAAAACGAGAAACAACCACAGAATTCGCGCATAAGCCTGACGAATCCTAGAGTGGATGAAACGCCGAATATTCAGTGTAGCTTAATCGCCATATATATTTTATAAATTACTATATATATATATATATATTATGTGTGTGTTTTAGCTGTGTGTGTATGTATGTTTCTTTTTTTTCATTCTTACTAAAACCACATTGCTTTTTAGTCGCATGCAAGTAACTCTATAAGTCACACCGTTGGTCGGTCTGTCAGTCTGTCCGTAACACTTTTGTGCTTGGCCTTTTTGGTTAAGATCAAAGGTCTGTTGTTAATAGATGTTGTTCTTAGCTTTTTATTTTCCAATGAATTGAACTTTTTTCACACACACACACATTTTAATAATTATAAAAAAAAAATAATAAAAAATTTGCACACACACACACACACACACACACACACACAGAAATTGTATATATATATCCTTTCTTGCAAAAACGCTGGGGTTTTCATTAGTTAGTTTAGAGTCCACAGAGTGAATGAGGTATTGTGGTAAATGTTGCCAGTCAAGAGTAAAGTCGCCAAAGACTCCATTTTTACTTTAGTAACAAAGACCCTGCAACACTTCCCCTCCCAGTTCTTATAGGGCCTTGTGCCTAAATTATTTTGTAAGTTGGAATTTTACTTTTAATTTATTTTGATTTTACATTGAATTATCTTGATTGTAATTTTCATTTTCACGAAATAAATTATATAAACAAGATCAAAGTGTAGTATCTGTTCCGGCAGATACTACAAGCAAAGACCATATGTGGGGGCAATGCACAGATAAGACCTTGGTCAATGTACTGGCAACCCTTCATACCAATTGTCAATATCCAGCTCTCCTACTCCCCGGGGAGTGTGTCCCCATTTCCCCTCCACTCCTCACATTAAAAATCGGTCTTGTGCCCAATTTGCACGGTGGGGGAGCAAATAAATACCCTTTGCTTGGCCTTTTGGCCCAAATCAAAGTGTAGTATGTGTCCGGCAGATACTGCAAGCAAAGACCATATGTGGGGTTGCCCCCACATATAAGACCTTGGTCAATGTAGGGGCAACCCTTCATACCAATTGTCACTATCCAGCTCCCCTACTGCCCGGGCAGTTGGTCCCCATTTCCCCTTCACTCCTCACATTAAAAATCAGCCTTGTACCTAATTTGCTCGGTGGGAGAGCAAATAAATACCAACTCACACATATAAGACCTTGGTCAATGTAGGGGCAACCCTTCATACCAATTGTCATTATCCAGCTCCCCTACTCCCGGGAAGTTGGTCCCCATTTCCCCTTCACTCCTCACATTAAAAATCGGCCTTGTGCCTAATTTTCTCTGTGGGGGGGGGGGCAAATAAATACCCTTTCCTTGGCCTTTTGGGCCAAGATCAAAGTGTAGTATCTGTCCTCTCAGTTACTCATTTTTTTATTTTTTTCAAGAGGTCCGCCACTTGACCCACCTGTCAAGTTTAAGGCTTTCACTTTGGTCACTTTTGTGACTTTACTAACCTTGGTTATTGTGACCGACCCCCTCTTTGGGGAGTCTGGACCCTTTTCGCTCCCCCAGGACCGACGCCATTGTTTGGTAGTCTGGACCCAAAAACCGATTCCTTCCTTTGGGAGTTTGCTGTTCTCGGGACCGACAACACTTTCTTTAGTAGACGCGACCTGGTCGGGTTAGCTTAACATTTTTTCTTTTGGGTACTTCGTTTCCTCCTCCCCTCTGAGGTTGAAATGGTCTACTTTCTCCCCTCTTAATTGCCTGTGCAGCACTCTGACGTGCCAGGCCCACTCTTTGTCTTCCTTCGCTTCTCTCCCAGTGGATTGAGCAGACCGAGTTCTCTTTCTCGCTTTCTTGGGGTTGTTTGTGGGTAGGGTGATGTGGGTAGGGTGGGTGTTTCGTTTCTGCTCCTGTCTCTGGGCAGGATATCTATCCTCTCTCTCTCTTAATTGCGACGCGGAATTCTGACCCGCTAGCAGCCATTGCACCTTCCTTCACTGCTCTCCCCCCTTGCGGGGATCTGAGCTGATTAATCTGACATCCCCGTGAGGGGAGGTCAATCCACTTTCTCTCTTCTGACCTCACCCACTCCCCTCCACCCACCCACCCCCTATTTCCCTGCATTTTCTTTTCTCCCCTGCTACACTTCGGTCCACGGCAGCGGCCGGTGCAGTTTTTCCACACGATGCTGGGGAAAAGGCGTATACCACCGCAAATGCGCAACATCGCCCCACTCGAGTACTCCCCATCGGAGGGAGCACCCACCACGAACGAAGTAGAGGAGGAAAAGGCCAGGGTAGGGCCGCAGCCCGCGGCAACCCAGGCAGGTCCAACATCAGGAGGGCAACCAGTCCCGCCCCCGGCTCGCCACGAGAGCCATTCCCCAAACCAGGGAGTCAAAGAAGCGACTGATGAGGGAACAAGGTGCGATCAAGGTGGTACACATCCTGCGACACCCCTTCCACCTCAATACTCGTTGGTCGGAGATAGCACTCTCACCCAGGCTCCCCAAAAGGACCATTCCCAGATGGAAGCTTCCATGCCTGCGGTGGATGAGGGAACGAGGTACCACTCAAGTGATCCAGAACTAGTGGCACCCTCTGAACCTCAATCCTCATTTACCGACGGCAGCCAAGTCACCCCAGCTCCCCAAGAGGGCAACCCTAAGGAGAAAAAGAGGAAGAAGAACGAGGAGACAGCAAAAGCAACGGGAAAACCACAGCCAGTGGAAATCCCAGCTCCGCAGATGCTAGCCACCTCAAGCGACCCACCGATTCCCCCGGAGAGGATCCCCCATCTGCGGAAGAGGAGGAGGAGGAAAGCGGAGTCACTATGAGAACCAGGAAGCTAATACAAGAAATGTTAGCTTCCCTTAAAATTTTCAGAGGGAAAATGAATGACCCGCATCCAAAGGCAATGCTCCATAAGGAAAGGAAGCAACATTCGACACTGACTGGCTGACTCTGACCCCCAACAAAGCCAAAACTACCCCTCAAACTCAACCACAGGCAGTGCCAGCAGCTCCACATCCAGGGCCATCCAACTCACCACAAGAGCTGGAAACAGCGTGGTGTCCAAAAACGCAGCATGACCAACTGACTCCAGAGGTTACAGAGAGCTCTTTAACTCCACCTACAAGGATTATACGGTGGGCAACATCGTCAAACCCCTCCCAGGTTAAATCGAGAAGTTGGAGAAAAGATTTCTCTCCCTGACCATGTCTGCCCTAAAGACCAGAAGCCTGACAGGAGTCCATAAGGACAGCATGGTGGCACTCCTCCTAAAGCTTAACATTCCAGCCAGTTACATCTGCAGGAGGAGCTATGCCACGTGGGACATGCTGCTCGCCAGCCCAGAAGAGGCGATAAGGCTAGCAAAAACCGACCACCGGGGGAAGAGGATTAGACTCCAACCAGAGTACCTCAATAAGAGGAGAACGAACGTCACCGTGCTGAATGTCCCGGTCTTCATGGGAGCCTGGCAGATCGGGGTTATACTAAGCCAGTATGAAGACGTGGAATCCGTCACGCCTGTCCGCGGTCAATGGAATGTGATGACCGGAGATCATAAGGTCAAGATGGTCCTGGACAAAACCGAATTCCATAAAATCCCTGCGATGATGAAATTCGACGAGTGGACGATGACCATCATTGTGGAGGGCAGGAGGCCCCAATGTTGGCACTGCCAAAAACAAGGGCACATGGCTAAGGACTGCCCTAAAAGACTCCCGGCCACAGCCCCTCCCAAATCACAAGGATGGCCCCTACCAAAGAACCAACCTAAACCCCAGCTGCATCCCCACCAACAACTTCTACTACAGCTGAACCGGGACAAGCAGCAGAGGCTGGTTGGTCGACGGTCACCAAGAAGGGCAGATGCCCCAAAGGCACGCCCAAGCAAACAGTGACCCAAGACCAGCCAGAGCAAACTCCCATGGACATCCTGGCGCCCTCTTCCTCGAACAAGAGGAAACTTCCAGACTCGGAGGAAGAGAACGCGTCAGAAGAAGAGACAGCAGCATCAGCAGTAGTGCAATCAACAGAAGCAGCAGAGACGGCAGAGAAGAGTACAAAGAGGAGAAAGAGTAGGAAGACAAAAGGAAGCACCCCCACCCCAAAATTCAATGTTTCAAATGACGAGGCTGATCTCCCTTCAACCCCAACCCCCAAACAGCCAGAGCAATAACCCCCTCCATCCCCAAACCCCCAAGGACTCTAGCACATAATCCATCCCCAGAAAGGACAAATGACGCCCCCAAAAAAGCAACACCCTCAGCACCAAACACCCCTACACCAGACACGCCAACACCCACTTCCTCCTCCCCTACTCCTTCTCCCCCCGCCAAAGAGAAACCAACCCCAACCACAACTGTTAGCACGGAGTGGACAAAAAGACCCCCCTTCTTTCCAGGAGGAAGGATATGTGAGACGGGCCCTCTGCAGGCAACACCAGAGCTGAAAGGCCAGCAGAAGGTCCGTTACAACCAACTAAGAAACTTTACATATGTCGGCGGGGACAATATCACCGATCCCACTAACTTCAAAGACGCTCCCTTGTTGACCACATTTGTTAGGGTCAACATGGATTCCAAGACAGAGGCTCTCTGGGCCATGATAGATGCCGCGAAGGATGCAATCCCAGGCCAGCAGCTGGTGGACACAGAGCATCCTTCGCTGAACAATTTATTTTACAAATGTGAGGGCAGATTCCCTGTTTACATCCACCCCTCCTTTTACAGGGCACTCAAACTAACCTTTCCCCTGGACGTGGGAGGCGTGGCCAAGAATGGATCACACTTAGCTGAATTACTGACCAGAAGCCTTGGACAAGTCTGCCACGTCCTCACCCCTGAGGATTTCAGGCCCATGTGTTACACTGAATAAGATAGGTGACCATGGCTTTAAACTTGGCTACTTATAATGTGAGGGGCCTCAGATGTCAAAGCGAGGCCGCACGCGTGCTGAGAGATCTGGTGTCCCTCAAGGTAGATATTGCCGCTATACAGGAGACCCACTTTATTTGTGATGGGGATTGTCAGGTGCTGGTGAATGATTACGATGTTTACTCAGCATATGGCAATACCTATAGTCGTGGAATCTCCTTGCTAGTAAATCGCATCCTATCAGAGTCTGTGAATGTTGTTCACACGGACGGGGACGGGCGGGCGATTGTCGTTGATGTTGCCATTAATAGCAGTGTGTTTCGGATAGTCGCAGTTTATGCACCTAATTCCGCTGTGGAGAGGGCTTCCTTCTTTCGACGGGTGGAGGGTTTTATAGATGATCCGGAGAGAGTAGTCTTAATGGGTGATTGGAATGCCATCCTTGATACCAAGATAGATAAGGTCGGGGGGACTAGCGGGTCAGTGTTGTGCGACAGCAGTCTGTCTGACCTGATGGCTTCATGCGACCTGGTCGACAGATTTCGCCTGGATCATCCAAGGCGGGAGATGTGGACGTGGCATCCTAATACGCCTTCCTATCCAAGTACTTACTTGGATCGGATGTTAGTTAGAAGAGGCGATGTAGATTTCCTATCTTGCCCCACGTTCCACTTTTTAGGACACTCAGACCATAAATTAGTTATGGCCCATCTGAACTTAAGCTCTAGGTCTAGACTGGCCGGATACTGGAGGACTATCGGTTGAAGGTTACAGAGATAATCCAACAGGCATTAGTGGGGGCGGTTACTAGGAGTAAGCGGTTGGTTTGTCTCAAGGCTAAGATTAGACGCTTCTCGGTCCAGTACAGCCAATGCTTCGCACTAGATAAGGCTAAGGCCAAGAAGCATATAGAGAATAGGCTGACCCAGGCGGTGGAGGGGGGGCCCTAGAGATAATGGTAGCAAAACAAGACCTCAACCGCTTGGCTAGCGAGCAGTATGAGGGCCAGATAGTTAGGGCTAGGCTAATGAAAGTCTCGAACGAGGCTGTTAATGTAGTCGCTGTTGAGCGTAAGGCTGCTCTAAGGCGAGGCTTGGATGGGTACATTCGAAAAGTAAACGACCTGGAAGGGCACGCCCTCATGTCGACGCGGGAGATTTGCGAGGGGTTTCGAAAGCATCTATCGGAGCACTTCACCTAACTACCCAGACTCAGGGTTGAAGAGTTTGGCAGCTATTTGGCCGACTCGCCCTGCCTCATGGTGGCTCGAGCAGCTAGCTGTGATGGTCTTGTTGCGGAACATGAGATCATTACTATGTTGAAGCAGGTCGGCTGCAACAAGTCCCCGGGGCTTGATGGTCTACCCTACGAATTCTACTTGAGGCTGTCGCTCATGTTGGTCCCTATTCTGAAGGATATGTTCAACCATTGGTTTGTTCAGGGCTCCATCCCTGGGCAGATGACCAAGGGTGTGATCACATTGCTGAGGGAAGGTCAACGGCATGGTGGGGAGGAAGATTTAGACGATTTCAGGCCCTTGACTCTGCTAAACACAGAGTTAAAGATTTTGACCAAGGTTCTTGTGAATCGGTTGCAGGTTGTCATCACTGACTTGATCGAACCAGACCAGAGCTATGCTGTGAAGGGGAGATCGATTCAGGACAATCTTCATCTGATACGCACGATCATAGAGGGGACAGAAGACAACGCAGAGGCCGCACTGATCAGTTTGGATAAGTCCAAGGCGTTCGATAGGGTGGACCATAGGTTCCTGGGATCTGTGCTGGAGGCCGCCGGATTTAATCCGGACTTACGCAAGTGGATCTCTGTACTGTATGACAGGCCGATGGTAGCGGTGCAGATCAACGGTAAGCTGTCGGAGTCTTTTGCCGTCTCCCGGTCGGTGCGACAGGGTTGTTCGCTATCACCTCTCTTGTCCGTCCTGGCATTGGAACCCCTCCTTCGCAAGTTAAGGGACAAGGCGACTGCACCAGTCCTGCGCGGGATAGCTCTTCCTGGAGGCACACGAGCCAGGGTTTCTGTGTTCGCAAATGACGTCACTGTGTTCGTGTCTTGCTCCACGGACATTCAAGTGGTCACTGAGGCACTCGCTCAATACAAAGAAGTTACGGGGCCCGTCTTCAATCGCAGTAAGTCGGTGGGTCTGCGGTTGAGTGCCTGGACCGGAGTAAATTTGCTTCCAGGCATCTTCAGTTGGACCGACAGCCCGGTCCGGATCCTTGGTGTGTGGTTCGGACCGGGTCTCCAGCTGAAGAAAAACTGATTGGAAGTAGAGGCCAAGGTCGAATCCTCTGTTAAGACTTGGGTTCGAAGGAAATTATCCTTGAATGGTCGGGTAGAGGCGTGTGCTACATACGTCTTTCCGCTCATCCTTTACCATCTGTCTGTACTTCCCCTCCCTGCAAAACGACGAATCAGCTTACAGGAGCACCTCAACACACTCTTGTGGAACGAGGGTAAGCAATATGTTTGCAGAGAGGTCTGTGTTCGAAATCCGAGCAAGGGAGACTTAGGACTGCCCGATCTCTTGTGTCACAGGCACGCAGAAAGGTTGGCCTTCCTTAGCTGTTCGTTGTACGCAGACATTCCATGTGTCACTGCGGTTGAAAGCTCGTTTTCCAATCTCACACCTGACCCCTCGGTCGAAGCACAGTGGAGACCGAGAGGGGAACAAACATTCTACGCCGAATGCCGGTCCGCACTTAGAGCATTGCCGGGGACCAGCATCCTCGAACAGTCTAGGAACAGGCTTTATCGGGAGCTAGTGGGGTGTAGCAAAAAGGAACTGCTAGTGAAACGGACGGGGATGTCGTTGGAGGAGGTCCGCTCCCAGTGGAGTTGGGCGCCGGGACGGGACTTTCTCACAAATTCGTAATTTTCCCTTACCTGGCGACTTGTCCGGAACGCACTGCCCCTCCTTGAGGAACTTAACCTTTACAATGAAGAAACCCGGGTCTACTGCCTGCACTGCGACGAAGACATGAGAGAAATGGCCGGTCATGCCTTTTTCCGCTGCAGCAGGCTCAAGACCCTCCTAGGGTACGTCAACGAGGTAACAGCTCGCATCGATGCCAAGCGCTGGCTTGAACTCGACGAATCATATTTTGTGGAGAACATTGATTTGCCGCTGCCTAGGGAGAAAAGAATGGTTTTTCTAGCGATACTAGCAGTAGCAAAGACGGTCATATGGATCACACGCCTCAAGCGAGTCCGCGAAGGGATATCTGTTCCGGATCGGGATCTGATCGTCTACTTTAAACATCTGCTTAAAGTAAAGATCAGATGCAATTGGAAGAGGTTGCCTCGAGTGGCCTTTGACAAGAGGTGGGTGCATGACGCTAGCTTGTGCATCCGACGAGGCGCCAAGTTTGAATTCGTGTTACCACCATAGGCATGACACATGTGGTACTGGGTCCTACGGAGCCCATCCCGCTAGGTTAGACAAATAAAAAGTAAAGAGACTCTAGACTGGTGGTACAAATGAGATCCTGTCCCCCGATTGTTTGTTTTTTGGCACTAGAGAACCTTCCAAGGCTACCCTACCACTACCCCCCCCCCATCTTTTTGTTTTTATCACCCCCTGGTCAACTCCTACTCGAAAGTCGCCACCTAATATATTCCCCTTTTTTCTTTTTAACAATCTATTTATCTTACTCCCAACACCCGATATGAATTCTTCCCAATCCCCATTAGGGATCTCCCCGCTTGTTCTCGGTGCCCTGGAAAACAGTAGGTGATCTAACTTTCTAGATTAGCTCAAGGAGGGACCTTACTAACAATGCACTAATTTTATTTTTTGTATATTTTTTCTAGATTTCCCACTCCCCAATACGAATTGTTTTTCTTCCAAATTCAAGAACTTTTTATTTTCCAATGAATTGAACTTTTTTCACACACGCACAAACGCGCGCACACACACACACACACACACATTTTATTTAAAAAAAAAAAAAATGCACACACACACACAGAAATTGTATATATATCCTTTTTGCAAAAACGCTGGGGTTTTCATTAGTTAGTTTAGAGTCAACAGAATGAATGAGGTATTGTGGTAAATGTTGCCAGTCAAGAGTAAAGTCGCCAAAGACTCCAATTTTTACTTTAGTTACAAAGACCTTGCAACACTCCCCTCCCCAGATCTTATAGGGCCTTGTGCCTAAATTTGTTTTGTCTTTTGGAGATTTTACTTTTTTAAATGTTTTAATTTTATATTGGAATTTTTTTTATTGTAATTTTTTCTTTAAACGAAATAAATTGAATATAAAGATCAAAGTGTAGTATC
This sequence comes from Euprymna scolopes, assembly GCF_053919585.1. Classification (NCBI taxonomy): domain Eukaryota; kingdom Metazoa; phylum Mollusca; class Cephalopoda; order Sepiida; family Sepiolidae; genus Euprymna; species Euprymna scolopes. Next base: position 62,244,085 of record NC_136506.1, on the reverse strand, counting down.
TGTTCTTACTACATGCTGTACTTATGTTTGTAACTTTGTGATATAAAGTGGGGGATCATTTTTCTGTATTGATTTAATGTAAAATGGTCACCCACTTTACAACCAGTCAGTGTCAAAGCCATTAAAGTTATTCTCCAGATCATTCAAGTTGTTTTTGAAGGATTCCAGTTATTTTTTAAGCATTCAAGTCATTCTTAAGGTCATTCAATTCATCTTTAAGTTCATTATAGTCATTCTAAGTCATTTACTTTTTATTTATTTAAGTCATTTCAGCCCATTTTTTCGTCATTTTAGTTTATCTTTAAGAATTTCATGTCAATCCTATATTCATGTATTCATTCATTACACAAGAGCATGCGACTAATGGCTATCGGCCTTGTTTTTCACTAAAGACGTTTTTTTTTCACTTTCCATTGTTGAAATCATTTGTATTATATCTGTTTTTCTATCTTTTATTTTTTCCTGTGACTATCCTCATTCTCTGTTTTTTTCTTTGTTTGAATGCGTGTTTGCCATTTCTTTAATGATCGCTTTCTTTTTTCACCATTGTGAATGTGTTATTGTCTTTTTTTTGTAACTAATTTTTGTTATGTTTCCTTGTTCCTTTCTGTACAAAGTGTCTATATAACCATGGCTATAATGGCTTTTTTGTGATAGTCTTATCAAAATTTGCAGCGTGTATCCTTTCTCATTTCATTATATATACAAGTCTTATATACAAATTATGTACATTTATACAGTTAGGTGTGTATAGATGCGGTCGAACTCATTTTAAAGAGCCTTAAGTTGTGTATAGTTCTTAACTCTGTGCGTGTTTGTTTTTCTTTATAGTTCTGTAGACACATACACGCTTTTCTTTCCTGTTTTTCTTCTCATTTTGCTTTGCATGTACCCAGGTTCCTTCATGACATGAGGTCACGAAAATGGTCATCGCAGCACCAAACAATATAACATTTCTGGGGGTGGGGGGTCTTTTGTGCGTGTGTCTCTTTGCCTGCATCTATGTATGTAATCATGGTACATCTTGTGTGTGCGTGCATATATATATATATATATATATATATATATGTGCGATAAAGCTCACCATACCTTTTTTCTGTTATCTTGGTCTTCTCTGGGATCAATTCTTCCCATCACTAGTTGATGAGCAATAAGAAACATCTCAGATGAAAACATAATGCCGATTTTCTGGCACTGGTTACTTTATTTCATCTGGAGGAAGCCATCGTATTGCTTACTTAAGCTTTTTTGCATTTCAATGTTAGATATAAGGAATCAAGTAACCACAAACTACTGACAATAGCACACCTGAGCAGAGTAGGGATACCAATGGAAGAAAAAAGGTGCCCTCTACCGAAACCTGGATAGCATGCATGAGTAGCAACCATCAACAGAATTCAAGATGACAGCAGGAACCTAAAAATCTCTCCCTAAGCCATAATTGGTAAAAAAGTGAGAAAGCAAATATCAAAATCACAAATATTTTTTTCTTATTATTCGTAGAAAAGAAGAAAATGTGTGAGTAGTTTATCCCTTTGATTACTGTACACACAATAACCCCTATCCCCGAGTGGCCATTGGGCCTTGATAAGTGGTGAACTCCATGTAAAAAAAAAAAAAGAGTGGGAGAACCCTTCATGACGTAATTATTCTTCCTAGATTGCATGCTTAATTATCAATTTTATTGCAATTTTCTTCTAATGATTGGAACTATGAACTACATACAAGCATACATGCAAGTTTACATATAAAAGTATAAATAAAACCATTTTTGCAAAAAATAAAAACATTAGGACCAGAAAGTTCTAGAAGATTTCTCCATTGCCTATGACCTCACTCAGATTGTTCAGGAACCCACCCGTGTGCCCGACAATGACGGCCAGTATGCGAGCCTACTAGACCTTTTTCTCACAACTTGCCCTGAACTATGTTCAGTTTCTGTTCTGTCGCCTCTTGGATCTTCCGACCACTCTGTTGTATCGATTAAGATAAAAATGAAATGTAATAAGTCCCCAGACGTACCTCTCCATCGTACAGTATATCGATACACTAAGGCTGACTGGGATAGCTTCCGTACATTTATATCTGATCTATCTCTGCATTCCATATTTAAAAAGGATGTGTCCTCTATAGTATTAGACCTGACGGAATGGTTAATTGTAGGTATTGACCGTTTCATACCCTCTAAAAAGTTTCAGCAAAAACCTAACAGCCAGCCATGGTTCTCTCCAGAATGTGCTGCTGCCATTGCGCACAGAATTCACTTTTTCCACTGCTTCAAACGTAATAGATGTATGGAAACTAAAGCCGCTTTCAGGACTGCCAGCAACCATTGTAAGAAAGTAATAAAGAACGCAAGAGAGTTGTATGCTCACTCTGTTAAGTCCAAAGTAGTTGAGTAGCGGCTTGGTTCCCACCAGTTTTGGCAAATAGCAAACAGAATCCTGAACAGAAGCGTGTGCTCCATCCCAACTATTATCAATGGACCTGAGGTAATCTTGTCAGCATCAGACAAAGCCAAACTCTTTGTCAAGAACTTTGCAGCTAATTCTACCCTTTGCGACCAAGGCCGCCAACCCCCAATATTTCCTCCTGTATCAGAAAACACGCTATGTGATATATGTATATCTGTACGTGATGTTGCCAAGCTAATTAAAAACCTTGATTCCAGTAAAGCAACTGGCCCTGACGGTATTCCAATTATAGTACTCAAAAAACTTCAACCTGAACTAGCGCCCATACTTACAAAACTGTTTAAACGTTGTCTTAAGGAGAATAGTTTCCCATCTCCCCGGAAAATTTCATCAGAATGCCCTGTATTTAAGAATTCAGGTGATCGCTCATCCCCCTCTCAGTACAGGCCAATAAGTCTCCTGTGCGTCATGAGTAAGTTGCTAGAATCTGTGTTAAATACAGAAGTAATCAACCATCTCAACAAAAATAACCTTCTTAGTGACACTTAATATGGCTTCCGTTCTGCTAGATCTACAGCAGATGTGCTTACAGTTATATCGCATAAGATTAGCAAATCTCTCGACGGTGGCAATCTTTCTAGGGCAATTGCTCTTGACATATCTAAAGCCTTTGATAGGGTATGGCATAAAGGTTTACTTCATAAGATCGCTAGCTATGGTATATGGTATGGTCTTCTCAATTATTAAATCATTTCTTTCTGATAGGTTCATAAGAGTAGTAGTTGAGGGGCAAAAATCAGAAGCTCACAGTATTAATGCCGGTGTCCCTCAGGGGTCCATTCTGGGCCCAACTCTTTTCCTGATCTACATTAATGATCTTCCAAATCACATCCTTACATCATTTGTAGACATTTATGCTGACGACACTACCATTTATGGTAGCACATCTAAGACAAGAAACGACCAAGTTCTCTCCAATTCTCTCTCCTCTGATCTTGCGCAGATAGTACAATGGGGAAAGGAGTGGCTGGTTACTTTTAATGCATCTAAAACCAAGCTTCTCTCTTTGCATCATCGACATTTTGATCCACATCTGGCATCAATTGAAATGAATGGCTCTCGTCTTCAGGAGGCCTCAAGTTTTGACAAGCTTCTGAGCTTGACCATTACTCCTGATCTTAAATGGAACACGTACATCAAATCTGTTGCCAAGGCCGCTGGAAAAATGGTGGGATCTTTCTATCGATCCGGTAAATATCTCACTGTTGATGCTATTCTCTATCTATATAAGAGCCAGGTACGTCCAAAGATGGAATACTGTTGCCACATCTGGGCAGGAGCTGCTAGAAAGGACTTGGCCTGCCTTGATAGAGTTCAAAATAGACTTCGTAGCCTCGTAGGAGATGTCTTCTCCTTCTTGCAACCTCTATCTCACAGAAGAGATGTTGCGAGTTTGTCTCTGATGTATCGTTATTTTCATGGAAAGTGTTCGACTGAGCTTCAATCTATGGTCCCCCCTCACCAAACTTTCACAAGAAACACTCGTCTAGCTGTAAACACTATCAATAATTCCCCCCACTCTTTATCTGTGCCTAAACCTAAACATAGATTCCATGAACAAAGCTTCTTTCTTAGAACTGCATGCCTGTGGAATTGTCTTCCGTTTTCCTGCTTTCCGGCTGACTACAATATGGTTGTGTTCAAGCCTAACGTAAATAAGTTCTTGATGAGCCGTTCCATATAAGTTATCAAATTTACCAAATTTTCATTACTAATGATTACTATATTGTCCAATTTCTACTGTACACTCTTTAACCCTTATCCTTGAGTGACCTCTTGGTCTTGATAATGTGGTGATGCCTATGTAAAAAAAAAAGAAAAAAAAAGAAGATTGAGAGAGAATTTCTCAAAGAGAAAGATCAAAACGAAAAGGACATTTGAAGAAAAACTAAGACAATTTTATATTTTGCATGTATTTTTCTTTTCAGCATTATTTCCAAGATCGTTTATTTTGAGTAGGAAAGTGATAATTTTTCCTGTTTTTTTCTCTTTATTTTGCTGTTATCAATTGAACAAAAAATTTACCTTTATCGGTCCAGTCGATAAAACTGCTTAGAAAGATTGTCTCTTAATTAGATACCTCTCTTTTTTATGTGTCTTTTTGTATTCTCCTTTTACTTATAGTCCATATGTTTTGTGTTTTAATATTGTAATTGCTATTTAAAGGTAATTTAACCCTTGCTTTGGGAAATAAAAGCAACTGACCTTTATCCCTTCAATAAAATTTCGACTAAATTAATTTACTTTACAGGTCTAGTTTTTATTTGCTCCTTTTTTATTGCTCCTTTGCCTTTTCCATTTTTTCTTCCATTTATTGTTTTCCAGAAAAAGGAATTTGATGAACAAGTCTATTTTTTTCCTTATATTTGTTTTTATTAAATCTGAAATGAGGTCTTTTTTTTTAGTTCACTCAGCATGCTGTAATTTATTTTTTGTTATAATGACTTTTGCGATTTCATTGAAATCTGTCGTCTACCGACAACTGATTGGTTAACTTAAAGTTGAGTCAGGTTCTGAATAAGTACCAATAGGGTATTATCAAAAGAAATTATTTTTTATTGATATTGTTAAGACAATATAGAATAAAATGTTGGCAAAGAATAAGAGTTCAAAGATCCCAGGAACGTTCTAGGTGAAAGAAGTTTTTTTTCTCTAACAAGAAATTGAGTATACCTGTCCATTTCAGCAGTCACTGTGTGCAAGTTTGTACTACAGTATGTGTAATTGAAATATACATGTAGGTGTGTGTGTATGTTAACGCAACTTTTTTCAGTAAAAGGGTTTATGTGAGAGAAACGGAGAGAGAGAGAGAGAGAGAGAAAGTGAGTGAGTGAGTGAGTGAGTTCAGTGGATTGTCTATAGTAGCTTGTGAAAGTCTACTGTTGTGTCCGCCGTTTTTGTGTTTGTTTGTTAACTAAAGTTAGCCCTTAAGGAGGTACCCATGTGCAGTGTGAAAAAAAAAAAAAAAAAAGGCAAATGCTAGAAAAAAGAAAAGAAAATGCTGTCTTATGAAGGCCCGGAAGACACTCGGGGATAAGGGTTATTGTGTATACAGTACGTTAGTGTTGGAGATTTGATTTTTAAGCTACGCGCGAGATTTGGTTGGGCGAAACAAACTGCTAATTGGAGATTTTGTCCAATCGAGAGGCGATACATAAAAACAACATTTACTGCCGTTGCTGCTTCTAACAAACTCTTTATTTTGGTTATTTTAACAATTTAATTCGTTAATTTGGTGTAATTTTCTTAGATTGATTTTGCCATTAGTTTGGATAATTACCTTTCTCTCTACAAACGTCGTTGTCAAACGAACACGTGGTCGTCGTCAGCTAAACTGAAAAATATACAAACATGAAATACCCGTATATTACAAGCTGATCCCAGTTATGACGGAACAAGAAGTGCTTCTATGCTAAGAAGTGTGACATTTTCTAGCTCGGAACCATTAGAAACGGTCTTCTAATGCTGATAAAACTGGTCTAGTAGTTTTACATGTCTGCTATAATTAACCAATAAAGAAATCAGCTGTTTGACGCACAACAACGTACGCTACAGTTCATTTTAACGCATGAATCACACAAAAATCTGATTCTAATTAAAATCCCTAAATAAAAATAATATTGATTAATATAACAATAGATTATTCATAAAATAAAATCCTCCAAATAAAGAAATTCATTTAATTAAGGAGAAATACCAATAAAAGCAGGCCATATTCCACTGTTTCGTATTTACTATAAATAAATAAATAAATATAAGAAATTGAATGAGTTAACAACATACCATAAAATATACGTATTTCCGAATTATTATTACTATAAATAATTTATAATTTTTTCATAAAATAAAAGGAAGTTATTTAGAGAGAGAAAAAAAATTAAAAACGTGGTTGAACAACTTTTAGTAGATTAAACCTCGTTTTGATTAAACCCCATGTGAAAAACGCCGCTGTTTCAGTTTCTCGTTTTATCGATGGACGACGTGCATTAATGAATTCCTTCCTCATGTTTTAGTTCTTCTAGAAAATACCGCAATTAATTGCGCACTAATATCAACACTTGTCGACAGTAGAATCCACAATATAAGTGGTTCTCTAGGGGAAATACCTGAAACTTTTTTTATACCAAACTTGAAAAAAAATTATTAGCAGGGAGAGAAAGAAAAGTGCCGTTCACTATTTAAACATTTTTTCTGATTTTTTTCCCTTCATCCTTCCATCATGTTTGACGAAGCTGGTGAATTTTTCGAAATGTTTCGGAATAATTTCCCGATGACTTTTATCTGTTTTGTTCCATTGTTGATCCTGGTGTCACCCGTGATTCCAGTTCGAGCAGCACATGAGTTTGCCGTCTACAGAATGCATCAATATGATCTCCATGGAACAGCATACGGTCAGTTCACGCTGTTATGTTTTGTTCATTTCTATTTATTATTTTTTTAAATAAATTCAAATTGCAAAAATTAAATAAATCGTCAGTTTGTTTTTTCAAGCGCAAAAACACCTTTTAATCGGCACGTAGATCTAGGTTAAAAATGATACCTACTTTCCGATAAAAATAATTTGTACGCATTTAAAAATTAGGTATAAAAATGAAACCCATTAAATTAATGTTACATAAAAGTATTTGTATTTTCTGTTGATGAAATGAATTTTCAGTCTATTAAAACCCGATGAATATTTTTTGGGTTTTGTTGTTTTTTTGTTCTAATCATTAATTTCAATTACTGCTTTATTTATACTCCTTGTTGAACTCTTTTTTTATGTTTGATTTTAGTATATTATTCCCTTTAGTTTAAGAAAAAATAAAAATTACTTTAAAAATAAAACTTTGAAGAAAAGGATGGAGATTTAAATTAAGGGTAATTTTATAGAATCACTCCCGTTTCCCAATCGAACGTGTTTTTGTGGAGGGGTATATATTGGTAATGGTGAAGAGGAACTGTTGATTGAAAACGATTTTTAACCCTAAAAATAAATGTGTACTTATGCAGTGGTGGTGCACTGTGCAGCAGTGCACGTGCTATTTTAAAAAAAAATAATATTTTCAAGTTTTACGATATCTCTTATATTAAATTAAGTGAAAGTAGAGAATAGTTAGAAAACACCCTCCCCCTATGTTAAGAATGGCTTTTTAAATATTAACGTTATTATTTCAGCACGGTAACAAAAGTGCATAAGTACAAATAAATGATTGGAGAGTGGAGTAGGTGTATCAGAATTTTTGTAGGAATTTTTGACACCCCTAACACGAAACTGCGAATAAAATATAAAAAAAACTCGTAATTATTCTTTTAAAAGTGGGTTGTTTATTTTCTTTATGTATTATACTTCCAAAATAAACTATTTTGTTTTAAAAGTAATATATATATATATATATATATATATATATATATATATATTTTTTTTTTTTAAACTAATGAATTTTCCGAACTCTATATTTTTCAATTTTTAAACTTTAAAAATCTATCAAAATTTTTCCATTGATTCTATTTTTACGATATTTTCAGGGTCAATGTGAAATTTTATGTTCTTTCCAATAAACCGAATATAATATTTTAGACAAACGTTTTTTTTTGTTTTTTTTTTAATTCACGCCCCCCCCCCATTTTCAAGTGTCTATTAAAAAGTAAATAATTAATTTACTCACCGAAAAGTAAATAATTAATTTACTCACAAATTGAAGAGAAAAGGTCAATAAATAATATATTCAAATTTAAAACAAAAAAAAACGTGTTTTTTAGAATTTTACCTGTAAAGTTTGAAGTTTAAAACCTTTTTTTTAAAACCACGTTATTTGTTTGTTTGTTTTTTAATGGAATCTTGGTCCTTGCTCCTTTAATTGAAAAAAAAATTAGGGCTTGAATTACATTTTTCGAGGAGTTATAAACTTGGAAAGACAGGGGGTCGAATAATTCACGCCTCCCATTTTGAAATGTCTATTAAAAAGTAAATAATTTATGTACCAAAGTCTTATATATCACAAATTGAAGAGAAAAGGTCAATAAATAATATATTCAAATTTAAAACAAAAAAAAAGTACTGTTTTTTTTTTAGAAATTTACCTGTAAAGTGCGAAGTTTAAAACCTTTTTTAAAAAAAACACTTCTTTTTTTTTTTAATGAAACCTTGGTCCTTGCTCCTTTAATTGAAAAAAAAATTAGGGCTTGAATTACATTTTTCGAGGAGTTATAAGCTTGGAAAGATGGGGTGGAATTATTTACTATTTTCACGAAATTTCTGACACACCTAAGAGTGGGGTGATTGTATAAAATTACCCAAACTTATTTAATAAATGTTAGTACTCGTGCAGAGAGTGATCCGTGCTGAAATAATGTTATTATTTAAAAAGCCATTCTTAACATGGGGAGGGGAAGATGTTTTGTACCTATTCTGTACTTTAACCTTACAATTGAATAAAAAAAAACCCATAAAACTTTAATTAAACGTGGAAATACGATTTAAAAAATAGTGCGGATCGGATCAGTGATCACTCTCTGCATCTAAATGTTCAGTTTATTAAACAAAATAATACAAAGTTTGTTTAAATCCCATCGAGGTGTACTACTATCTGTTTTTTTTCCCCCAGGAACTTGGTTTTTAAAAGCATGTAAAATGTTTTCCACAACCGGAACAATTTAAAGATTAACTCGTTTTGTGGTAACTGGACAGTTTTTGAACTGGTGTTAGGTTAGAGTTAAAAACACTTCTGTTTTATCCGGTTCAAAAACTGTATAGTTGGGTCAATTTTTTTTTTGCATAAATTTTGGTATAAATTTTGTAATAGCGATTTTGTACAAAAATACAATGAGTGAGAGGTGTCATCTCAAAGGTTAGAAAGAATTAGACCCAGGTAATTCATACCAACAAATCATGCAAAGTAAACTTAATGTGATTCCGTGGCACAATGGGTAAGCTTAGCTTCGCTTTAACCTTATTTAAATCCCTATACTTTGCCAAAACGAATTCTTTAGTTGATGTATTTATGTTTGATCTGTATGACACTCCTAGCATATGAAATGAAGTAATTCAGAGATTTTAAAAGATCTGCAAGTTTCTGTCCAACAGTCTTGATTTGATGCACAAAAACAAACTTCAGAAAATTTTACAACAGGTGTCATTAACGAGGTAGGCTACATTCAAATGAGATGCTTGGACACTGACAAGCGCTTGGTGTAGCTAGTCATAACCAGTGTTGCTTCATTAATTAGGAAATAATGTCATTCTATCTAAATTTGTATATTTACAAACATATTGTGTTACTATTCCGGTTGTAATACGGACTGTGAAAATGGTAATTTAATTGTACACAACAGCACAACACTAACCACATCTAAGCCGCACAAGACCAAGGCTTACTCACAAATGGATTTAAGAAAATGGCTGATCTACAAAAAACCGACCAATGCAGATTCTGTCACTCGGCTGTTGAAAGCCCAAGCCACCTAATGTCCGGATGCCAAGATCCTTCTAGCCGATGGTCATTACACTGCCCGCCACAACAAAGTATGTAGATACTTAGACTGGAAGATCTGTGGAGAGATACGACTAAATAGGTCGTCGAACATCTGGGAACATGAACCACCACCGATAACATCAAATGGAAAAGTGACAGTGTTCTATGACAAAGACACACAGGCAGGCAGATACATAAAAGACAAGGCCATCAAGTCAGATATAGTAATATGGAACAGGCCCGAAAGGACTGCAGTCATTATCGACGTCACAGTTCCAAACGACTTTGGCCTTAATAGAGCATAACGGGAAAAGATAACAAAATATCAAGACCTAAAAAATGATCTAAAAACAACATGGTCTCTGAAAGAAATAAACATTATACCAGTTGTGACAGGAGCAACTGACCTAATAAAAAAGAACCTTCAGAAATACTTAGAGGCAATCCGTGGAAGACCAAGCTGTACGGAAATACATATAGCAGCCATAAAGGGAACAGTGTCTATTCTTAAAAGAACCCTCGGATATAAATTTAAACTGTAATAGAATCAAGTGTTAGCTCCAGGAAGGAGCCCCTTGATCTCTTAAAAACTAAAAAAAAGTAAAATAAAAAAAAAAATAAAAAAAAAGGGAACCAGAACCACCACCGGTAACATCAAACGGAAAAGTGACGGTGTGGCAGACATACAGGCGGGCAGATACATAAAAGACAATATTACGAAAAAAGATAAACTATCAAAACCTAAAAAAAAACAAACATGGTATCTGAAAGAAATAAACATACCGGTTTAATTAAAAAAAAAAAAAAAAAAAAATCTTCAGAAATACTTAAGACCAAGCTGTAAGGAAATAAGGGGAACAGTGTTTATTCTTAAAAGAACCCTCAGATATAAATTTAAATGGTAATGGAATCAAGTGTTAGCTCCAGGAGAGAGCACCTTGATCTCTTAAAACAAACTGAAGTAAGATGATGATGATGATGATGATGATGATGATAATAATAAAGTGGATGATATTTCTGGCCCACAAACGAGACAATCAAAATGTCAAAAAGAAATTCTTGAAATCAATTCACGCAACAAAAAGAATGGTCAGTAGAAAATGGTAAGAACACTAAGGATGCTGCAAAAAAAAAAAAAAATAAATAAAAAACATTAGCATATTAGGAAAAAATAGAGGAAATCACGGAAAAAAAAAAAAAATTGTGCCTTTTTTATAGACATACCGAACCCTCTTATAATTTCTAGTTAGAATTTTCTAAATACACGTTTTGTTTAGTGTTTTTTTTTTTTTTTTTTTTTTTTTTAATTCATTGTATTTGAACTTTCACCTTCCAAAGAAATGATGATTGATGAGAGTAACAGTAACAATCTCATGTGCGAATAAAATCCGTTCCAAAGTTATTAACTTTTAAAGAATGATTTTTGGGATCGCCTTTTTTTATTTCAATTTCCTATTTTTAAGAAGCGGTGCCTTTTTTTATAAAATTTGAACTGAATCGACTTTTACTGAACTAAACTTCAAACTTAGGAATTAGTTGACGTTAGAGTAATTATTACTCTAACCTCAACTAATCCTAATATTCAGTAACAAAAATTAAATAATAAAAGAAACAGTTCGGTTCAAATTCTGTAGAAGTATCTAAAAATAAATCTTTATAAATTTCTACCCAGTCACGTAGTCTTTTTTTTTAGGCAGAACACGGACCTTGCTGTAATAGGATTTTCAAGTTAAAATCAATTTTTAGCATATTTTGTTTATTGAAAATAAATGAAAGCACAATTAGTTACAAAACGTCCTACCCTCTCCACGTTAAAAATGGGGTTCTAAATAATAACGTTCTTATTTCAGCGGGGCCGGGCCGGGCCCGTATTCTGAATAAGTCTACTAATACATTTTATTTAACATTCTAATCCTACCCATTTCGGTTTTAATCCTTTACAATGGAAAATCTATTATGTTTTTTTTCTTTTCTAAAGATAACTTACAAATGCTTCTATATCGCGAGACCTACATTCTTGTTGATCTCTGTAGAACAGAGGGTAGGTGGGGCTATTCTATTGTCGTGCACATGCAACAAATCTACCTAATAAATGTCTTCAAATTGGGGTCAGGGTGTGTGAGTGGGAGAGCTACGAAACGGGTGGAAACTTGATACTTTTATCACCGGCTTGTATCACTCTTCTTCTCTTAAGAGGAAAATCCTTATTTGCTGAATGTTGCATCACTTAAAATATTTACCTTTTCACTTTTCGAAGTTCGATATATAAGCAGATTATTGCTTTTTTTTTTTTTACTAGAATTAATCCTATCAAAAAGTTTTTATCATCGATTTAGCCCCTCCCACTCTTCCTCCATCTGTTTACTTTGTTGTTGCCCTTGACCTTAGGTTACTCATTCCTTATCCTTCACTCCGATTCCCTTTGCGCGAAGTTGTGGAATGTTTGAATACTTTCAAATTTTATTTTAGATGACTAGTTTGAAGTATTTCTAAATTTTCCTTTTATTATAATGCGTTGAATAATCCATAGCCACCACATGTGACCGGTTTCATTTCAATCGATTAACATGTGCATTTTCAAATATTATGTTTTTCTTTTCATCGATTATTCGTAAGTTATATAATAATAATAATAATAATAATAATAATAATAACGATAATAATAACGATTTAACTCTAATGTAACTTTCATGCTATTTTATGAACTTAAAAAAATTTTTTATTCGCATCTCTACCGATCCGATCCTTCATAAAGTGACGCGTGCGTCTTCAGATTTTGCGCAACGAAGTACGTCGAAGTATCAACTTTTTGAGCGCTTCTACACTATTAGGACGACATTTTGTAGTCGATGCAGTTTTCAGATAAAAACGATGGTTTCTACTGATTTTTTTTTTTTTTTTGTCAATTCTAATAAATTACAATCGTAGTTTCCAAAAAAAAACTTTAATCGGTGAAGATAAGCACTAGGTGAGAAATTGCAGCCAACTTGTTTAAATCGAAACAGAAAATTACTTCCCTTTTGAACTCTCCTGTGTCTTATGATCGCTTTCATAAAATTCTGTTTTTTTTATTTCTTTAATAATTTTCTACCTTTATCGATTTTCGTAATTTTTTGATATAATCATCTTAAAAATACGAGGAATACGTAGATACCGTTGTTTTCATGTGAAATTCAGAATTACGATTTCCGAAATTACGTCCTAATAGTGTAGAAGCGCCACTTTTTGTCTTTATTCAACAATTGTGGAGATTAAAAAAAAAAGATAACCCAAATAATACAATCAGATTTTACATGAGATCAGGCAGTTTATATTTTGTGACTGTTTCATTTATCTTCTCAAAATATACCTTTTTTTACATAATTTAGAGAATGGTTGTTTTTAAAAACGTACTTTTCTAAATTGTTTATTTTTTAAATATGTGACTAGTTTTATGGAATTGTCTCTGCTGTGATTCGATCTCTATTATCTTTCCTCTCTGTGAGATCCAAATTAGCACAAAGTCGGTTTTTAATGTGAAGGAAATCCAGTTCCTCTAAGAAGGACACTCGATTGAGACAAAAATAAAAATTATCTCTGTTTAGAAAGTTTTCCCCTTTACTGACAGATGAAGTATGTTATCAGAACAGATACTACACTTCGCAAGAATATAATTATAACAGGCCAGTTAGACAAAGAACGATCAATCCCCACCATGCATGGACAAAACAGTGGTGGACCCAAGTATACAATGATTCCACTTCTACAATAACGCTATTAAGACACAATGGTCATCAGACCAAGAAGCAGAGAACCTTAGTTTTTGATATGCTGATGCACATTGTGTGTGTGTGTGTGTGGACTTCAACTCCCTCTTCTATAAAAATATTAATTTTCATTAAGTAATTAAGAAATAGTTAATATCCAGGTTTGATATCACACTTTTCTCCTTTGTGATTCGGTCCTATCACATTTATGCTGGTAATTTATGCACTGATACCATTGAGGGGAAAGTATTAACATATTATCCCCCCCCCCCCCGAGAACTTGTGTTCAGCTAACCAATTGTCAATATCTATCATAAACTTATTAATTTAGCATTAAATAATCTAAAAAAATAAAAGTTCTATCATGAGACAAATTATTCCTCTTTGCTATTTTTCATTTATGTCATGGCTTCAAATTAACGAAAAATTAAACCTTCTTTCTAAAGAGCTATTCCTCCCTTCCTCTTTTTTTGACAGCATCTTCATCATTGCACCAAAGTGGCTGTGGCGGTATCGGAGGTAGAGGGATAAATCATTTGCACATGTGGACGAATGCTAAGAGATATACTTTTGTGTCTGCTTTCTTTGGTCATTGTTAAGTGCTAAAAAATCAATTTTATGTCTACTTGAAAGCTGCTTCTTAACTATACAATGCATGAGTATAGTGAAACGGTTTTAAATATTTGACAAATTGCATATTGTGAATTACAGCGCAGTAATAAGATTATCTGAATCATCTCTGTAAAAGGATGCTAGTCTGTCACCAGTTTTACTCCTAGCAATTTATCATTTGGTTGGATTGTCTGCCTGTACAAATACCTAGGAAAGAAATGTCCAAGAATAAAATTATAACCTCATAAACGGTGCTTTTTAGAAATTACTGAATTTCTTGATATGACGAGGTTGATATTTTGGCCAACTTTTTTTTTTCTTTTATAAAGGATTATTAAAGAAAAATATCCAATGAAAAACAAATTTTGGTACTTTAAATTCTTATAAATTTTGGTACTTTAAATTCTTATAAATTTTGGTACTTTAAATTCTTATAAATTTTGGTACTTTAAATTCTTATAAATTTTGGTACTTTAAATTATAAATTTTGGTACTTTAAATTCTTATAAATTTTGGTACTTTAAATTCTTATAAATTTTGGTACTTTAAATTCTTATAAATTTTGGTACTTTAAATTCTTATAAATTTTGGTACTTTAAATTCTTATAAATTTTGGTACTTTAAATTCTTATAAATTTTGGTACTTTAAATTCTTATAAATTTTGAACCACTGATATTTGCACAATTTAAATGGCTTTGAGCTTCTTTTACAGTTCTCTTCACTCAAGTTGATAAAATAACAAATGAAAACGAAAAAAATCAACTTGTAATACTCTATATCAACCATGTGTTGTGTTTATCAATTTAAATTTTTGTTATCTGTCTTGTTGCAACAATGTCTGTGAAGGCTCAGGCATGTAAGTTTGTGAGATAATCCTTCCTATGTCTTTGCCTGAGTGGCACAAGAATATTGGGGAGACAGCTGAGGGACAGCAACCACCAAAGAAGACCTTAGGTCCACAGGTGGCCAGTCATCACTGTGGAATGATAATTGGTTAGTCATCTCGTGTAAGCTTGCTCAGGATTGCAGTCAGAGTAAACACATGTGCAACAATTTATAATAAAATCAGTGGCCTGTGTTAACATTTTGTCATAGTCTAAATCTGTTGTAAATAATTCTTGGAATCTGGTGATTCACAATTTGTCTATACCAATATGTGCCATCAAAAAAATGATCATAAACGACAAAAAAAATTCTTTTATGCATAAACTACTCTGGTAATATAGCTGCTACCTCAGATAATAAAATCAAGAGGAAAGCCTCCCACAATCTGCCTACTGTAATAGGGTGTGTGTCTCTCAAGGATGTGAGTTATTCTTTTTGGTCAAAATCTGCTCCATTTTTAAATAAGAAAACACTGATTTCTACCAAATCGCTAGATCTTTACCTCCTTATTTTGTCATCATATTTGGCCACGTTTTTCTCTTTCCCTCTTAATTTTTTTTATTTTTATTTTTTTCTATCTTGTGCTCTCTATCTTGCCTCCATTGCCTTCCTTTTCCTTATGACAGTTCTTTCTAAAAACTGAATATGTTGGTTTTGCTCTAAATGTTAAGATTTCAGATGATGGAAATTAGATGACTTCTGTTTCATCTAGGAATGATCTCCTGTCTCCCCCATCCCCTATGCACACTCTGTATCTTTTAATTTTGACTTGTTAACCAGGATGGATATTTCATTAAATATTTTTCCAATTATTTTAAATGTGTTTTTACTATTTATCACGAGCATATCATCATCCAATTTGTTTTTAATTGTTGTCTTTTGCATTACCTGATCCACACACACACAGAGATTGTGGCCCCCACCAGGTTGGAAAATTCATCTCAATTTCAGCTTCTTTTGCATCTTTGCTAAGCCTCAGAAAATATGTTTCGCCTAATGTGTAAAAGTGTTTCAGCACTTTAAAGATATCTTGCTGGAGTAAAGCTAACTATGGAGGAAAGGAAAAAAAAAAAACTGACCAAAAACTATATATTTCATTCCATGTAATATTTCATTCCATATTATATATACATATTTCATTCCATGTAATTGTGTAAAGGCTTATATGAAGTCTCATATAAAAGTATGTGTAAGAACGTTCTCTGAGTGGAGAGGGAAGAGTTCTGGTTAGCTCATAATGTATGGATGGACAATTGTAACCGTCATCATCACATGTAGGGTAACGATGAGATAATAATAGAATGGAAAGTGAAGAAGCTTAGCTTTTCACATGGTTACAAATCGACTCATCAGCAGGTAAACTAAGTTGAATAAATTCTTGATAAGTGCTTAGCTAAAATAAGTCCGTTTATAAACCTCTTTTTGGCATGAGTGAGTTATTTTATGATAAACTTGCAGAGCAAAATTATTACTCACCTAAAAATTGTACAAGTAAAAAAAATACCAATATCCCCTCTCCACTGCTACAGCTTGACCGCATACGTCCACCCTCTTCCCTCAACCCCTTACACCCCTACTCCCTTCCTTCACCTCACCTTCCTCCAAAACCCCTACTGCTCACATTCACAA
The DNA here is from genome assembly GCF_053919585.1 of Euprymna scolopes. Taxonomy (NCBI): domain Eukaryota; kingdom Metazoa; phylum Mollusca; class Cephalopoda; order Sepiida; family Sepiolidae; genus Euprymna; species Euprymna scolopes. The sequence continues at coordinate 62,227,284 of NC_136506.1, read as the reverse complement.
AGTATATGCCCCACTTTCTTCCAAAGTGTAAACCACACCCGAATATCCTATAAAAAACAAATATAATCTTGACTTTTTTTTTTTCAATGTTGCTCCTTTTTTTTGTTGTCTGATGAGAGGTGGTCTCCTTGAATTAGGATTCCACTGAAACATGTATGCACATATGTAACCAATAATGTTTGTATAATAAGCAAAATATATATATATATATTATATATGAATCAATGAAAACAATTTGGAAAGAGAGGCATACATGGGCAATATTTGTTCATGTGTCAGCCAGATTAAGTTTATCAGCCTAAATGCAGGCCAAAGTCATAATTATATGCTACTAGCAGTTCAGCCCGGCTTTGCTCGGGCCCTATGTACTGTTCATAACTTTATGTGCATATATATATATATATATTAAAGTTTGACTCATGTCCAGGTAACCTACATCTAAAATTTCAAGTGTTTAGATCCAAAACTGGCTGAACAGTTTGCTAGAGACTGCAAAGGTCAAATCTTTTGAACTTTGACCCCTTGGCAGTCAAATTTTCAGTCAAAAACCAATTAAAAAGCTTGCCCTATGTCTGAATACACTTTATATAACATTTCAAATGTTTAGCACAAAAATTGGCTCACAGAGATCACAAAGGTCAAATTTTTTTTAACTTTGACCCCTTAACATTTATTGTTTTGGGCTCAAATTGAATTAAAAAGTTTGATCCATGTCCAAGTTATGTACATCTAAAAGTTCAAGTGTTTAGACCCAAAATTGGTGGAGGAGTTTAGTAGAGTTTTTAAAGATCAAATTCTTGAACTTTGACTCCTTGACAACTAATATTTCTGGCCAAAAACCAATTAAAAAGATTTTCCCAAATCTCAATACCCCTTATGTCAAATCTCGAGTCTGTAGACTGAAAATTAACAGAGTAGTTTGGTAGGGTAATGTACACACATACAGACAATTTGGTAGTTTGGTAGGGTAATGTACACACATACAGACAATTTCACTTTATAGATATATAAATGTATTTATATATATATATATATATATATATATATAAATAAATAGGTATATAAATGTATTTATATAAATTTATATGTGCTTATAGATATAAATATATTATTATTAAGGCTATAACAACAGCATATTCTTTTTATTATTTTGACTCTCGAGTATATATCCAACACAGTTAATCAACCGAGAACCACATCATTCTATATAAAAGCATATAAGATATCAACGGATACACACTCCAGAGTCAAAACAATGAAAAGAATATGCTGTTATCCTAGCGCTAATTATTATATCTTAACCATTAATTTTTATTCCTGTATAAATCTAGTTATCCATATAAAATTCTTTATATCAAAAGGTTATCTAAAAAACAATTGTAAGAACAAAAACAATTTTATTGATTAACATAAATATTTTTTTAAACTTTATCAGGCAGTTTATTGATTATACCCTGTGAATCCTTCTTAAATCAATATAGAGTTGATTCAATTATTTTGAAAACCTTTTATGGTTAAGTTTTTTTGTTTGTTTTTGTTTTTACTTTATTTCACCCCAAACAAAGTATATTGCCACTGAGATGTAAGGTGCTACCATGATTAGGGAGCCATCCTAGGTGAAGAATTATGCACAAGATGTTTGTTCATATTACATTTAAATTTTTGCATGTTAGTATAATTAAAGAACATGAGTAGAAAAAAGGAATTTTAAAGTCAAGCAGTTTGAGGAAAGTAGCTATTTGAACTGAAAGTTTTTCGGCATCTTGAGACTTCTACAATGAAGGGGAAAATTTTTGCTGCTAGTTGGGTTGGTCACGAGAGGTACAATTAGTTCATCAAAGCACATATTGTTCAATTGGCGAGAATGAACAAATTTTTTTTCAGTAAATTTTGTTGGTGTTCCTTTCTTATGGATTTCAAAAGAACTTTCTGAATAAATACTTATGATAATTGCATGAAAATTTTTTTAAATGTTTGGAATTTTTAAAATGAAAACTTTCTGAACCCCATTAAACTTTGATAATCAATTATGGCCAAACTGACCAATTAAATTGGTATATATTAGTGTTGGGACGATTCCTAATTTTTATGCGATTCTGATTCCGATTCCAGGAAAATATTGATTAACGATTCCGATACCAAGTACGATTCCGATTCCTAGGGAATTATTGTTTTGAAATATACCAGGTAGTTTTATACTTATGGTCGGTAGATCCCAAATATGTTCTCTAACTTTGGAAGGGATATTTTATGTCTACACCGTCGTGTTTTAGTTTAAATAAAATTATTATATAGTAAACTAAACGGAAAAATTAGCAAAATTTATTTTACTTAATTGGAATACAGAAAAAAAACAAAGAAAATAGAATTTATCCTTCAGAGCAAAAACAAATAAAATAGAATTTATATAACAGAGCAAAAACAAAAAAATTAGAGAATAAATTAACACGATTCATTATTTGGGTCCTCATAATTTACAGATTTAACGAATTAAATAAAAAAAATATAGCGGAAGAGAAAGAAAATATATACTAATTAAATATAAGAAAAAGATAAATATTTAATTTAATAATTTATAAATGAACGTACTTAATGAAAAAAAAACAATATACCACGTGACATGGCGCTGTAGATACAAAATAACCCTTCCAAAGTTAACGACCATATTTGAGAAATACCATTAATCGAAAGTTTTTGTGTTTTATACCAAAAGGTAGGTATAGCGAAAAGTTACAAGTAAAGGAATTTCAAAAACGATTTTTTTGTTTGGCTATTGATAGTTGTATTTGTGACGGCAGTTCTTCAGACCTCCATAATTCACAAAGAGTAGTTAACACCTATTGTTTTTTCTTACTTTTTCATTACTTTTACACGTTGTTTCTAACGTGAAGAATAAGTTTAGCCAAACTAATTTTGAAATAGGGTATATCAAAGGAACACGTATAAAAATGATACCACTATAAAAAACAAATGAAATACTAGATAAAATTGAGCAAAAATAGTTACCAAAATTACAGAAAAAGATAAAACAAAACAAAAAATGGTGAAGTTTGTTGAGTGAAATGAATTATTGAAAGAAAATTAATTGAACTAATAAAAATGTTAAATAAAAAAAATGTCACATTTCAATATTTTTTTAATAATTAAATTCTCAGGGTTGTCGAAATTAAAAATTAAGTGATTTTTTTTAATTAGACTTATTTCGAAGCTTGTTACCTTGAAAAATACATTTTAAACCCTGTTTTTTTTTTTATAAATAAACTGAAAAAAAAAACGCAATTAAAAAAAATTTAATTGATAATTGAAACTTTAAAAACATTAAACATTGAAAAATTACTTATCTCACAAATTAACGTCCAATAAAGTAGATCCAGTCTTCATACAAGAATTCGGTTATAATAAATATATCTTTCCCAAACTTAAAAATTAAATCTTTTTTTTTTTTTTTTTTTTTGAGAGAGAGAGTGCTTTAAAATCGCCGGGGAATGCCGCCTAAAATTTTAAAGAAGTAAATTTTAGGAGTTTAGTGCCTTTCAAAGACGGTTATCATAATTTATTATCATCCTTTAATTTCCTTTTTTCCTCCCCCACACCTTTCCATGTGGTTCAGTAGTTAACCAGTGCTCCTGTTGCTGTCAGTCAGCTATCTTTACCTAAGTTTTAATTTCTAGTTAAAAGAATTTTTCATGAATAGAATCAGCATTTTTAAAAATTATTTTTTTAGTTGTATATATTGTATTTACTCTTTAAAGTTAAGGAAGGTTAAAAAAAATTGGTGACTTAGGCAAAAAAAAAAAGACACTGCGATTTCGACCCTCACTAATAAAACTGCTCTGAGTGACTAGTTGGTAATTTTTTGTTCCTTTTCTTTTTTATTTTGCTCCTCCAATTCATTTGGATGCTTCATAGTTAAATGTTTTAACATGTTGGTTGTGGTCATGTTAGATGGTTTTGTTCCTCGCGATATTTTAATTTGACAGACTTTGCAAATTGCTTTCAATTCATGATCTTCATCAGCTTCAAAAAGTTTCCATGCAAGACTTTTTTTGGACTTTGAGGCCATATTAGAAAATTCAGTTTATCTGTAAACAAATAAATTACTATTAAATTTTGTTTTAAAGCTAGTCACTTATTTGGATAATTAATTGAAAATAATCCGCTAAAAAAGACAAAAAGAAAAAAATATAAAGGGATGGAGCGGTAAATTGTACCAACCAGTAGTTAACAAAAAAAAAAAAAAACTTATAGAATTTAATTTTTGAAACCAATGTATAAAAGTTTACATAATGAAATGCAAATATGCATTTCTTTTGAATTTTTTTTTTTTTTGGTTGACTGTGTTCAATTCACACATGGTTGATGCAGTTATATAATACTAAACTATAAGTCTTAAGTAAAATTCTATTTATAAATACTTTTTAAAATGAAATTATTTAATTAATCGTAAATATTATTTAGACATAAAAATTAATTGATTACAACACCTTTTAAAAAATATATATTAATTTCTTTTTCGTTTGGCAAAAAACTGCGTTAAACACTTTTTTTTTAATTTTCAATTTAAAATTCTAGAAAAAAGATTATATTATTCTGCTTTTAATATAATCAAATTCAGGGTTTTATCTTTCTGGAGAAAAAAATTTAAAAAATGGATTTTATTTCAATGAAATTTAAAATAAAACAACTTGACTGAATTGAATTAATTACCCTTAAATTAATGAAGGGGTTATTTAATAACTTTAGGTTTGGAAGAGATAGGTATGGGCTCGGTTTTTTGAAACTTCAAAAGACTACTGTCCAAATTTTGCGAAATAATACGTGATCAATTTCGTTTTAGAGATATTTCTTTCAAAAGCCTTCTTTTAAAAAAAGAAAAAAAGTATATTGTTCTATTAAACCTTTTACTGTTTAAATAATTTGACTTTGCTCGTTTTAAGAAAATATAAGTTGAAAAAGCATTTTCATTCACTATTAGAAGATTTGTCAGTAAAAAAAACAGTCGCCAAAAAGATAAGCGTTTTTTTTTTTTATTTTTACTCGCAATGTAGAGCCCTGCATACTTCTTTTCAAGTTAACTCTTTTGTAGTTTTGATCACAATAGATCTGAATGAATGAACCTTGTAAGGGAGGGGGCACTAAGCATTGCCCTGTTAATAATGAATTTCTTTGGTTTCTTTTTATAACATGCTACATTTCTCTCTTGCAGTTAGAAATATCAGGAATTTTTTTTCTTTTTTTCAACATCAGACTAAAAGAATCGTAATGAAGGAATCGGAAAATTAAGGTATTTTTTAACGATGCGATTCCGATGCCTCCCAAAATACACGATTCTTACGATTAACGATTCCGATTCCAATTAATCGTCCCACCACTAGTATATATATTACCATTTTATTTTTTAAAGCAAAAAAATGACCAAATTCTGACCACTGTATTCTTATTTATTATTTTTTAAGTTTTGCACACTAATAAAAAGTTAAAAGAAAATACATAAAATAAACATTATTAGACTCGGATAAATTAGTTTCCTTTTGATTTTATGAGTGTTTTTCAGATGGGCCATCACCTTAAAAATACTGTTTTGGTGTTATACAAGCATTGAGCATTGCTAGTAGAATAAACCTACTTTGCCATTAGCTACAGATAAAACAGCAAATAATCTTAAATGATTTCTTTATAACATCTGGTATAAATAACAAGTCAGTAATAAAACTACATTTTAAGATTTACAAAACAGGTCATGTTTAAAACCTAAACCTTTTTTAATTAAGCTTGACTGATTGATCATTATTAAACCTTACTACAAGTATTTTCTGTCAATCCCCCTTTCAAACTGACAGGTGGGTGAGGTCTGAGGGAACAATAAAGTGATGATGAAACAAAGGCTTTTTGCAAATTGCAAAGCATGCACACCAAAAACCAATAAGGTCAACAATGGTTTTCAGTTTCACTCAGATTTATTATCTACATCCTGCCAAATCTGATGGTGATTGATCTGGACATTTGGTAACCAGGGCACCAGTTTGTCCTCTATTTATCCTTTCAAATCCAGTCATTTATTCACAGCAAGTGAGTGCTGTCCAAGTACAACAATCTCCTCAACTCCTAAAATGGGTGCCTTTATATATGTGTGTTGTGACAATTAATTAGAATTCGAAAAATCAGAATTTTTTGTAGAATTGTAAAAATTTTAGTCTAATTTCCAATTCCAAAAACGATTCCTTTAATTTTTTTCTAGACAAAAAAATAAAAAATGTATTTATTTATTAGAAGTTGTTCATTTAGAGCATAGAACTGCAGGTTAAAAATCCCATTCCTAGATTTAGCATTGACTTTTGGAGTCTAATTTTTTATTATTATTGATCAATTATGGTAAACAAAGTAAACATTCTACAGTTCACTTGCCTATTCCCTTAGTAAACCTTTATATACTTATTTGCTATCTCTCAGGAAGTGCACAGTTCATTATTAAATATGTACAGGCAAAAATAGCCGAATAAAGATAGGGGGACATAATTTTGAAAGCTGATTTATCATCATTTTTTTAGGTTTCCGACTACTTTTTGATTGTATTTGAAACATCAAAAACTAAAGTTAATTTCCCCCAAAAAAAATGTTTGTATACGTGAAAAAAAAATTGCGAAAAATGTTTTCACAGCGAGCTAACCAAATCAGCTAAATTTTGAAAGTTAAATAAATTCATTGCAAAAATCCTTTGAAAGATAAATATTAGTTTTCTGGGTGTATTTCAAAGATAATTAGTAAAGTTCTAAGATATTGAATTAAATTAAAAAAAACAAACAAAAAAAAAAAAACGCCTTGTTTGTACAAAAAATAGCTTAATCAGCCCCCAAAATCGAGGGATTCTGTCCTTCGCAAAATTGCAACAAACGGAAGTTTTGTGAACATCGATTATACGGAAACCTCAAGTCTGAGACAGTCAGAAGGCTGTTTGAAAATGACGTCCTGTAATTAAAAGGAGGTAAAGGGTGCTGGTTTTCTTTATTTATATATATATATATATATATGTGTGTGTGTATATACATGAGATGGTTAGATATATTATTAGCAAATAAACTCGACATTGCCCAAGAATAATGATCCTTTTGTATTTTGTATAATTGTCTTTGCTGTCTATGGATTTCTGGTACGAATCTATATCTCATAATATTATGAAGACCCCTTTAATTTTCAGGTTACGAAAAAAATAAGCCAATTTTTTAATGTCCTAATTCAATTCAGTGCCGTTTTGTGAGTTGGATTTTCCCATCATTAAAAACTGACTTTGTATCAAATTTCTCATCGAGAGATAAATATGAATTTACAACTATAGATGTTATATAATTCAGGGGAGATAACTCCAGTTCGATATCTGAATGATCTCCCCGGATTATCAAAATTTGATTTTATTTTTTATTACATTGTTTTGTCCTAAAATTATTAATTGAACCAAATTTTTATAAACCTATCTGTACTCCTATAAATTTTTTTTTTTTGTTTTTGTGTATTGATATTCATATTAAAACCCCTCTTTTCTATTAGTATTTATTTGCTTCCTCACAAAAGCAAAATGTGACATGAGGTCGTTTTTAATGTGGAGTTAAACCAGCTCCCTGAGTAAGTAAAAGGGTTCTGCTCGAAATTCCGTCCAAATTCCTGAGTTCAACAGAAACATTCCCGAGTTCAACAAGATACACTTAAAGGAGGTCAGAGGTTACTGTGGGGAAAATGGCTTAGCATACAAACGTCCTCGTGTCTTTCTGTCCTGTGAGTGGCGCGCGTTGAGAAAAAAAGAAAGAAAGAAAAAGTCCATCATGGCGGCCATTACGTTTTGTAGTGAACGAAGTCTCGCGAGATCATGTGCATATGCCTTATAAAAACAGGTCACTTGTCAATGGGAAACGATTGAGAAATCATGTGTTTGAGAAGCGACAAAATCAGTTGGGAGAATTTGTGTGAGCAGTGATTTTTGCCTGTGGTTGATCGACCACAAACTATTTCGGTCCATTTTTTTGCAATGGACAAGTTTAATCTGAGATTGATACTAGAGTTCGACGGCTTCTCTGCCGGACCCTCAGTAGTTGGTGTAAGATGTTATAAATGTGGTGGACCAAACCACTTTTCTAGGAACTGCCAAAGCCGAAGCAGTGTAAAGGACACATCTGCTCAGGAAACGCCAAAGCGCATGCATTGCTACTGGTGAAGCAAGCTAGGTCATGTAGCAAGGAGTTGTCCGGGAAACGGACAAGGGGAGTAAATTATAGCGGCAGAATACTGGCGCTGTAATTTACTCCCCAGATCATTGAAAAATAGGGCGTTACCCACAGTGAGCATGCGCGTGAACGGTTTGTGCTCATAGACACAGGGTGCACGCAGACTCTCGCCTGCAAGGCATGCTGTGACGCATGGGACAAGAAGAGGATTCCAGTACTGACAGTCGGCGGGGGCATGCTAGCCTTTTGTGGAGTTAGTGTCATTTGTACACATGTCGGTGATGGGCCTACAATAACCGTACGAGCCCTGGTTGTGATCGGGAACCTTCTTGGTGATGACGTGCTGTTAGGAATGGACGTTATCAAAGAATTGGGTGGTGTCCGTATTGATGGTGAGGGTAGAGCACATTTTTCTAACGCCTGCCTTGCTCTGAGTGTATCCATGAAACTGGAACAGCCTAACTTTCATGCAGAATTCAACCAGCGTACGAGGTCCCGGACAGTTTCCTGGAAATGGTCGGACAAGCAGCCACCCGGGAAGTTGTACAATAGGGTTCCGGAATATAAAATTCTCCCTGGAGCTCATGAAGAATACAATAAGAAACTACAGACTTGGATAAAAAATGGATGGCTAGTTCCTTATCCAGAGAAGGAATTGGGCCCCCCAAAGTGTCTGATCCCGTTAACGGCGGTTATCCAGCATAATAAACAGAAGGTGAGGCCGGTACTCGACTATCGGGAACTAAACGAGCACGTAAATCCTTTTACAGCCCGTGCGAATGTATGTACCGGGAAGTTGAGGGAATGGCGGCAAGCAGGATCTAATGTATCTGTGCTGGATATTCGTAAAGCATACCTTCAAGTGCATGTACATCAGTCACTATGGCCCTATCAAACGGTGCTCATCAAGGGAGAAAGGTATTGCTTAACCCGCATGGAATTTGGACTTAATGTGGCGCCATCAATTATGCAAAGGATTATTGACGCTAAGGATGAGCGCATACAGCAGGCAACATCTGCATATATTGACGATGTGTATGAAGAAATTGTGTCTACAACGCGCGTAAAAGAACATCTTCACAACTTTGGCCTTCTCAGCAAGGAACCAGAAAGGCTATGGGACTGTGCAAGAGTGCTCGGTTTGCAGGTCTGGGAAGAACATAATGTCCTGTGTTGGAAACGAGGCAATGAAATCCCAGGTATGCCCTGTGTTTTCATGCGACGGAACGTATTTTCATTGTGTGGAAAGTTGGTTGAACACCTTCCTGTGGGTGGCTGGCTTCGTATTGCAGTGGCATTCATCAAATGGAGAGCTTCTGACGTCATCATCGGATAGGATGGCAAAATTTATGACGCCCCTCTCAATACAATAGTCAGAGAGGTCCTCACCAGAGTGCACAAAGAAGATCCAGCACGGGGTAGATGGTGTGTTGACAGCCAGGACCATAGTGTGTGGGTTGACACAAGCTCTCTTGCTATTGGCGTGTCGTTAGTCCATGATGGAGCCGTAGTGGAAGACGCTTGCTGGTTACGCCCAGAAAAGGACTCCCAACACATAAACCTGACAGAACTATATGCAGTGATCAAGGGAATGAACTTGGCAATCCTTTGGAAGACAACCACCCTGCGACTATTCACAGATTCTGCTTGTGTCCATAAGTGAATTTCAAACACTCTTACCGAACGGGCTAGAGTATGAACCAAAGCAACGAGTGAGATGCTCATCCGTCAGTGGCTCGACACAATCATGAGCCTGGTGAACGAATATGCACTATCAATGGAGGTGTCCCTGGTCAGATCCAGCATAAACAAGGCAGATTGTTTAACAAGGGCACCTCAAAGATGGATTGATGCCATAAAAAAAAATGTTGAACCTACGCAGCCTCCCTGTTCCACGTCTATGATTCTTGGTCCATCTAATTGGATTAAGGAAATCCACCAACGAAGTGGGCATCCTGGATTCAAGCAGACCCTATATTTTGGTTGAACCAGGAGTTCATGGAAGTGGTCAAAAACTGCGTGGAATGCCATTTCATTGATCTGCCACCCGTTCGCTGGGAAAAGGGGAAGTTGGAAGTTAGGAGCCACTGAAGCCGGCTAGCAAGAATTTCCTGACTCTCATTGATTACGGTCCATCAAGGTTTGCCATATGGGGTATGCTGCGTCGACAAGATACAGTCACTATTGTCCGTTAACTAAATAATATTTTCCTTGAACGTGGACCTCCAACAGAGATATTGCTTGACAATGGTGCTGCATTTACCAGTGAGCAGTTTAGAAAGTTTACTGACAGCTGGGAAGTACATCTGAGGTTTTGATGCGCCCATGTACCTAGTGGAAATGGGATTATTGAACGGAATCATTGAACCGCCAAAACAATCTCAGCTAGATCAGGCTGCACAGTGTTTGAGACAGTCTATTTGTACAATGTAACCCCAAAAGATGATGTTTCGCCCTCTACGGCGCCGGCTGATACGTTGCATAGGTATCACTTCAGGGTGAAGGGCATAGAGACGAACCTGCTGCCTGAACTAGAAGTAGCCGGAGAGAGAGTGAGGAAAGGGGATGTTGTGTGGATCGAGGCAAGTGCACGGCAAGGTATGGAGTTGGACGAGTCACTGAAATAATCAGCCCACAAGCGGTGCGGGTCGACGGCGTGCCCCGTCATGTTAAAGACATACGGTTAGTAACGCAACCATCACTAGATGACACGAGCGAATCAGTCAGAATCTAGTGAGGTATCGCTCTGAATTACAGCACCACCATCAGAGAGTGACTCGGAGATTAGTAACCTCCCAGAAGACACAGAGATGCTCGACCCTCAGACCGCAAACAAAAGCACAAGTGGAGATGAGATGTGTCGTCTCCCCTCGAAGAAGGACCCGGTGAAGACGATCACCACCCCCTTGCCATCTCTGTGATCATGAGATCAGGGGGGAGTGTGGGGAAAATGGCTTAGCGTACAAATGTCCTCGTGTCTGTCTGTTCGGTGAGTCACGCGTGTTGAGAAAGAAAGAAAGAAAGAAAGAGTTACACAGTTACATCGATAGACGTTGTGAAAATCACACTCTAGATGAGGACATTACTCCGATGAATAATTATATGGACAAACCTCTTTCTATATGCATTTATGCATATATTTATTTGTTTAAAAAATTTTCCTTGTCAGTTTTTGGTTTGCAGACATGAAACTTAAAATATAGGGTATTCGAACCCATGCAAAACTTTATATTTGGGTTTTAGCCATGGAGAAAATTGGTGCAAAAGTGTGAAAATTAAAGAAATGAAATTTGCCAGGTGAAGGTGAAATGATATTACGAATATGCATGCGTAACTGTTGGAGACGCCCCTACATGGGATTAATGGACTATCTCATGACGTTACTTCCTCTGGTGACGTCACTTCCAGTATCGAGTACTGGTGTTCGGCAGTGAGAGATTGGCACGCGACCAAGCAGATTGGGTGCACACGCCCCACCATTGAGGAATGGTATTGTTCAACTCGCCTTGCCTGTAATTTATGTGAATACTCCAATCTCTGGTCCCCCCTCGCCAATCTTTCACGAAAAACACCCGTCTAGCTGAATCCACTGTGAAAAATTTCCCCCACTCTTTATCTGTGCCTAAATCAAAACGCGGATTCCATGAACAAAGCTTCTTTCTTAGAACTGCACGCCTGTGGAACTCTGTTCCGTCTGCCTGCTTCCCACCTGACTACAACTTGGATGTCTTCAAGTCCAACGTTAACAAATTCCTAATGAACCGCCCCTTAAGTAAACACTTCATCAAATCTCCACACTAACATAATGTACTTGCAATAACCCTTATCCCTGAGTGGCTTCCGGGCCTTGATAAGTGGTGATCACTGTGTAAAAAAAAAAAAAAAATGTGTTCGTTTCTTAAAAATCCTATGTTCCTTCGTTCTTATTACCATTTAACCCCATAACAGTAACATAATGGCTATTGGTTCATATTTTAAGTCTTAACCTTGCATGTCTTCATAGTTTAGGCATTAACGTCAAAGAAAAAAGTAAATCGTTTTGGTTTCGATTCTTGGTGATGGTGCATGAGTTTTTTGGGGGTTTTTTTTTTGTTTTATTTTTTAACTTTTTAAATCATTACTATATATTGGGTCAAATATAATCTGCATTAATCAAAATATACTTAAGCCTTTTTTACAACCTGGCAATGCCAGGGCGGCCTGCTAGTAATGTAAATACTTTGAACAAAACCCAAATCAATTGTACGTTAAACAAAACTTACCTATATTCATATGGATTTGATTTGTTAATATGATTGATGAGCCCTTTGATTCATCTGATGTTTATACCTACCAATTAAATAAATTGTTTTTGTATTCAAATTTGAATATCGTAATTGTTCAAATTGAAAATTCTTTCCATTGAATAGAAATTATATTATTTTCTGTTTTTTTACAAATTTAAAGTTATTAAAATTTTATTTACTGCAGAAATCAAAGATTGACTTAAAAAATCAAAATTGGTCACAATTCTGTTTGTATATATTATTTGCTTTTGAATTTTTAAGTTTATTTTTATAATTTCTTTTTTTTTTTTCCTAGGATGCCGGAGTTCCTTTGTCAACATGGAGGCTCGTTCAGTAGATGCTAAAATGTTGACTCGTCGTTGCATTGTAGTACGATTGCGAGAGATCACAGTACCAAAATACCGTGATCTGATGAGTCAAAATGTTGGAGCACTTTTGATCCTTCTTCCTGACAATTTCAAGAACATCTCGATAGATGACCGTGAGGTTTGTACCAAATTTTATTTTTATCCAACATTCCTTCCTTTTCTGCAGATGTGTTTGCTTTCATTCACTATTAATTACTGTAATACTTTCAGGCTGTAAAATGTTTAATTAATATAAAAACTGAAAATTAAATCAACTAAAAAATGTATGCTTTATATTCTTTAAAAAAAATGACACATATAATGCCAATTCTATGAGAATTTCAAAATCTAATACAATTCAAGTTTATGAAGTCAAGTGAATGGATTCAAAAACAAAAAATGTAAAGAAATTTACTGAGTTTTATTTTTTAAATTGTTAAAAATATTTTTTAGCAAGGTGGCGTGGAGTATTAGTTTGCTGTACATGTTTAATGCTTCTACATTCTGCATAAAATACATAAAAGTTTTAGAAACCTAGTAATGTTGTTTGAATGTCTATAAAATTATTAGGTGTAAAACTAAACAAGTACTTTGTTAATTAAAAAAAATGGTACATAATTCATAATCTTATGGAATGGAACAATATACATTGACCGGTTATTTTACTTTGAATCCCAAACTGCTTTAGAACCAAGGGAAATGAAAGAGCATATTTGTTGATAACAAAAGTTATAGATATGGAGGTGATAGTTAGACTGAAAATTTTGACTGAAAGAAAAATAGAATAGAGTATTATGAACTGAAATTTATATTAAGCACACAAATCTAACGCTTGTAAATGTTAGCTGAAATCAACTACTGATGGTTAATAAAACTTGTAAAAATGCAAGAAAGACATTTTAAATTATAAGATACTTTGCAAAACAGTAGAAGCTACCCAGATTATAAAATTTCTGCTCCAATAAAAACGGTCCTCTCGTGACAATGACCGATTCTACACATGTGTCAGATGACGTCGTGACCTGATTTACTTTAAATAGTTGAAAAACCGAACAAATTTCATATACGTCTCGTTAGCTCAGTTGGTTAAGGCCTTGGTTCATTATCTAAACGTTTTGGGCTCGAATCGTCGTGTGAGATGTTTTTTGGGGTTTTTTTTTTCGATTTTTTTTTTTTTTTAAATTTAAATATTGAACCAGTGTTATTGAAGCCATTTTTCATGTAACGTTTGTTTTTCTGTTTTTTTTTTTTGTTGTTTTGTTTTTTTTTTTACTTCGCTTAATTCTTAGCGACACCCAAAAACACCCGGGTACCCACCGATTTTTTTTTTAAATTTTAATATCGAAACAGGCTTATTTAAACCATTTTTCACGTGTTCGTTTTCATCGTTCGTTTGCCTTACGTTAGTTTTTTTTTTTTGTGTTTTTTTTTTTCCTGCTTAAGTGTTAACGTTGTTTTCTTTTTTTACTTCGCAAACAAACCGTCATCGTCGTAACGCTCGACGACTTCTGGCCGCGCACCTGTCAATTTCGTTCTTAAATAAATTCAAACGTCTTTCACTAACTCATTCTGGCTGGCCGATTTTATTTTCAAACTTCGCCTCAGGGCTTCGGGTTCGATCCTACCCGGTTCTTTTGTATTTAACACCACACACACCTACAAACACCCGGGCAACGCCGGGTACCCCCGCTAGTTTCTATATATATAAAAGGCAAAATGTGTGTGACCATTTTGTGTATTTCTCGCAAAGGCTTTTCTCACACACGCTCCCGGGGTCGTTACAATCGCTTACAACTGTTTATATAGGCCGTAGATAATAATATCTAGGATTTGAAAACGCATGTAGCGTATAGATTTATTTACGTCGACTTTTACAAAATTATTGCTATTTTGGCTTCTCACGTGTTGATTAGGCTTTTTCGTATAAAAAGCGAAACTAATTCAAAGATACCAGCGTTCCTGGCAATCGCACCGGGAAACATCCAGAAGCAATCAGCTTTGATCAATTTTGTATATCAGACAATTGCTATTCAATCTGGACAATTGGGAGCTGGTTTCCCCCTCCCCAACATCTGTTGGGGAAAAAAAAACAGGCAAATTTGGGTAAACAAACCCAAACGCTCCCTCGTAGCAAAAGTTAACTGCGTGACTTCTATTTGACCTTCTTAATTAGGTCAAATCGAAACTTTTATTGTGGACACCTGTTTTTAAGAGTTAAATAAATTTAAACATGTCTCCCTTGTATGTCGCGGTGGCCCAATGGTTAACGTCGCACATTTTTTTTTTTTCACACTTTAATTTCCAACTTTGCCTCAAGGGTTCAGGTTCGATCCTCATACTCATCTACCAAAACTTTTTTTTTAGTTATTTTAAACCCCCCTCCCCCTCCCTGGAGTTTTGATTTACGGGCATCGCTTGGTACCCCCCACTAGTCTTTTATAAAAGACTCTAAAAATACCATTGTGATTACGACTTATACGGGTTGACATCCTCATCAGATGTGGTTAGACATCTATTTTGCATGCTGACATGTCTTGAATGGCTTTTGAAATTGACTTCCAGACTCATGTGGTCAATTTTTTTTTTAAGTCATTTCCTTAACTGAGGCAAAGTACTATCTTCCTGATGCCATCCATTGAAGGGATAAGGACTTGTGTTTTATCAAGACCCTATCTCTAGGTGATTTTCCATATCCTTTTAAAAAAAGCTGTTAGATTTGCTACAATTTTAAAAAACAAAACATAAGTAACATTTTTCTGCATCATTGTATTTTTCTCAATTTCAACAAATTTAATAGAAATCAGCAATAAATTTGCAGCTGAATGGATTGAAACGGAAATTGATACCTGTTGTATAAAACTGATCAGTTTGGAAAAATACAATACATACTTAATAGGTTTGAATGCTTATGCAATATATATGGCAGCTTAATGTTAGATTTTGTTTCAGTTGTTTATGAAATCAAATTGAAGAGTGCAATATTATACGTCATGGTTTTTTTTCTTTGTACAGCATCTGTACAGCCTGGAGAGGGAATTGTTACTGGAGGAAACAAATGTGCCTGTGTACTTTGCTTATGAGACTGAGTACCTCACCAACATTTACAAAGATGTCAAACATCTCTCAACTGGGGACCAAGCTCCAAGTGCATTGGAAGGTAAAAACTTTTTCTATTTTTTTAATTTTGAATTTTCTGTTTTATGTATTTATTAAATGTTGGTTTGGTGAAATGAGTGCATTGTTATAGCTATTGGAAATAGATCAATGAAGAAAGTGTCACATCTATTTCACCTGCCCATAATACTTATTATAATCTTAATATTAGCAATACCACTTAATTTCTATATATTTTTTTAAAATTTAAAGCCTTTAGTTTATGAGGCTGTAAATAGTTGGTAACATTTGGTGCAGCTAACGCTAAGCTTTCCTTTTTAACAACCTTCTCAACCAACGATTACCATGACAAATAACACCTTACCTGAAAGCCAATCTTTCAAACTACTTGGCCTAACATTCACAAGCAACATAAATTGGAATTTGTTCCATTGAGGATATTGCTGCAAAAAAGGTGATCTCCTACCATGCTACGATACTTCAATAATTTCAAATAGAATTGTATTTTTGTGCCACTTGTTCTCTTCTCTCCCTCTAATGTGCATGAGTGTCAAGCAACTAACCCATTGCCGTAGCATTTCTTTAGTTTTTCATTTTTACATAATTTTCTATACCTATGGCATCTAGACATAAATATTGAATAGAATGCTTTTCTTCAACTTCAATTCTTTTTTGTTTCTCTGCCCTACTATCTCCCCACTTTTTACCTTCTTTTCATGCCTTGCTTTTTAAACATTTATACTTATTTCAGATTTAAAACTCTGACAATCTTTCACTTAATAAAGACAATATTAGGTGGCTGTATAATTTCATTTTACATTTATCCTCTACATGTATCTTATAAGAGCCATTTTGTGCTTTCTCTTCACATGAAAATGGGTTCACGTGTTACTTTTGTGGTTTGTTTTAATGAATACTTTTAATTGCAAACAATCAGCAAAAACATTCATCTGCTTCATCCATTTTTATTATTTACGATGCTGTGAATGTCCTAGATTCCAGGGCAAGCAACACCAGGCAATGTCTCATGCCTATTCTTTGTCGTTCGATCCAAAGGTTTGACATCAATCAGATTGCATACAGTCATATCACATCTTGCACATCTAAACTATATTTTCATTTATCTACCATGCTCTTTAGTGCCTGGGATATTCAGATGTGTTATGGAGTTGGCATAAGAGGTGCCACACTGTATATGGCTGAACCATCAAAGCCACTTAGCTCATAAGGAAGCCATAACCCAACCAATGTCAAGTTTCTGATGAAGCCCGATTGATGGGATTCTTTCTTCAAGTTGGCAGCTGCACATTCACCTGATTATAAAAAAAACATTACACCAAAGCTGTTGTGGATTAGAACTGTTTATAAGCAATTTTTTCTTTCTCACCCTAAGATTTTGATATGTAATATAATGTTCATGAGATGTGTGTATTACATGACCTCCACAAAAATACATTGAATACTATAAAAAGATTAGAAAAGCAATGTTTTTTTTATTACTCTTATAATATACCTGTACCTTAAAGCAAATTAAAAATTTTTTACCACCTGAAAAACAAAAACAATTTTTATAACATTACATCTTACTAATCCAAATTTGAAATTTCTAGCTTTATTCAGTGCTGCCTCAGCCAATGGTTTCCAAATGGTAGTAACAGGTCCGCAGTCAAAACCTCTGCCAGATTTCCAGATTACAAACATTCAGGTGAGGAAATTCAATGTTTGCTTAATCTATTTTGAAAATGATATGAAAGAAATTAAAAAAAAAAAAAAAGTGCATGGTACTAATAAGTGAAAAATCCTTTACAAAGTGGTGAATTTAATTGTTAAGTTGGTTCATATTTACTTGCCTCTCCATGATGACAGACACAAGGTCAGTTTTTACTGTGAGGAAAAATCAGCTCCAAAAAAGAGACATTTTGGATTGAGACAAAAATAATAAGTCTAGAAGGATTTCACCTTCATTGAGTCCAAGAAAAATATTGACAAAACACAGAATTCTGTCCTTATAGGAGAAACGAGTAATAGGGAATTAATCTCTGCAATGTTTTTTAATAGTCCACCTCCTTTTTCATAAGATAAATATGAAAAAAACAAACCATGCAAAATAGTTTTAATTACAAGAAAAAAATTGAAGTGTGTGGTTTTTTTTTTTTTTTTTCTAAATAAAATTATGTATTTGTTAAATGTTATTTTTTTTATGCATTTTGCTTAAAGAAGAAAATCTTTTTTATATACCCTTCGTTTTTGAAAATTAATATGAGAATAGTTTTCGTTTTGAGTATTATCTGTCTACTTACAAGTTTGTTAATTAAAAGTTGGCAAAGTTATTTTTAAAAAATATATAATTTTATTTACAAGCACATTTTGTTATACACACATTTTTAATGAAAAAAAAAATATTTGTAAATAAAACCTTTTTCATTAATAGTAAAACTTTTTTTTAATAAAAAAAAAAAACTTGGATGGAAAAAATTATTAACATATGTATAATTTTCTTTTATGATTCAACCCTATGTAAAAGTTAAAAAAAAAAAAAAAAAAAAAAAATCAATGTTTAGAGAAAATGTGTCATTTTGGTAGTTGCTCACTTTGGGGTGCTTAAAATCCATTTGTCTCATCATGTCCTACATAAGATCTTCATATTTAGTTATCAATCCCCAGTTCAAGCTAACAATAATATGGTAATAGGATAATAATAGTTAGTGTGCGTAATAATATTGGCTTAAAAAAAAAAGCTGATGTTTAAGCCAATATTATTACAGACACTAACTTATCCCATATTATTATGTTAGCTTTAACTGGGGATTGTAGTCATAATTTTTCATATACATTCATGGGATTTGCTATCACATTGGATATTTAATTAAAATAAAAAATCTATTTTCCTGTTACACATGGAAAATAGAATTTTACAATTAATCTTGAAAACAGATTGTGACCTTGATCAAAAATGTTCATGGATGAGACAACTCGGTTGATACATAAGTGAAATATGGCAGTTATAAAAAAAAAAAATTACGCATATACTTACTCATCAGTCAAGTGTCTGTGTGCACCCAAATTATGGAAAAATATTGAATAGAATTTGGGGAAAAAAAAAAAAGAAAAATTAGTTCATAGGTCCGATTATGTATGTTGAAGCGACACCGTTTTGCATTTTTTTAGCTAAAACATTGTAGATTATCTTCTTAAATGGAGACACCATGCGATCTTATGGCTTGAAGTATGTTGACTCTGAATAGTAAATTCTATTCATTATTAAAATTCTACTCAATATTTTTCCATAATTTTTGGTGTACACAGCCACTTTTGACTGCTAAGTATTCTCATAAGTTTTTCTCTTGTTTGATTTTAAACTGTCATCTTGCATTTGTGCATTAATCTGAATATGAATCAATAGATCTTTGGATCATACTTTTTGTTTGTAGAGTTGAATGTAATAATCAAAGAAAGCGCATGTGTGTGTGTGTGTGTATTGTGTGGTTATACAACTTACCTTTGGATGGAATCTGAGGGGGAGAGAGATTAAAGATGGCAGCAATGGATTTATAAGGTGTAGTCTTGTGGAATCTCACGAGATCTCATCTTCCACTGCACACGTATGCAAATGGAATAGGGTCAGTTTTCTAATAAAATGCCTGTTAACAGAGGTAGTGGGAAGAACACGTGCTGGAAGTTGAGAAAGTTGACAGTGACGAATTCTAGCTGAACTTTTGCTTATTGTATTTGTTTTATTTTGTTTTGCTGTTTACCGCCCCATTTAACTGCAAGCTATTTCGGCGTAATGGGAGACAAGTTCGACCTTAAATTAATACCGGAATTCAATGGTTCAACCCCGGTACTTGACCGGGTGGAGAAGGTGGAAAAGCATTGAACACGTGGTTTCTCTACGTCTGTCCGGCGGTGCTTTGGCGGTATATCAACAGCTTAGTCCTGAGGAAACACAGGATTATGAAAGGATCAAAGCGGCATTATACAAAGCATATGCTATCAACTCCACCACTGTTTGGGAGCAATTTGAGGCAATTTGAGGTGAAACTGTCAACGTTTATTTGGCCAAGCTGACAAAATTGACGGTGTTGTTTGGTGGGCTGCCTGAGCAGGCCTTGGCATGCAAATTCCTGCGGACTAGCTCAAGCATAGTTTCACTGTCCCTTAATGACCTGGTAGAATGGGCCAGGACCCTGATGAAGAATACTTATGAGATGAGAGAACCGGTAGTCACTGCTGCACAGCCCACATCAAGTGATGATAGACTCACTCGGGTGCCACAGGGATGGTATGACACCATTAAGGAGAAAGCCGAGCCAGTACCATTATGTGCCACCTCTATTAAGGTGGTTGATGGAATGAGTGTGAGACGGACTTGTTATTTTGTGCAGTTATCCAATCCGTCGATGTTCAAAAGTGCAGTGAAAGCGGTAGTCAAGGAATGCCAGTCAATCGACCCCACCCTGGCCAGATGGCGGAAAGGTCAGCTGGGAATAGACGCGACTACGGCAGCCGACTGGGTATGGGCATAACCCACTACGGCAGCACTTTCTCACCCTGATCGATTGTGGACTGACAAGTTTCGCAATCTGGTGCTCGTTAATAAGACAGGATTCCTCCAGTGTCATCCATGAATTGGAGTCTATATTTTATGAATGGGGAGCCGCCTGAAGAGATCCTCACAGATAATGACACGGCCTTCTGCAGTGGGGAGTTCAAACGTTTCATAGACGAGTGGGGGATCCAGCTCAGACACAGATGTGCATATGTACCGAGTGGCAACGGCATAGCAGGGCGGTGCCATTGAAGTGTGAAGAGGATCTCAGCAAGAAAACAATGTACGATTGCAGAGGTGGTCTAATAGATATAATGCAACTCCAAAGGATGGCATGACTGCTACAAGCACACACACCAATGCGATCCATTGCTATCAATTGCGCATCAAGGACATTGACGCCCGTCGGCCTGATCGGCAGGAAACCCAAGGGCCATATGAGTTAGGGGACACTGTCTGGGTGAAGCCTCCCAATAATCGATGCACCAACAACTTTCAAAGAAGGCGAATCACATGAACCAGGTGGTGAGTAGCAGTAATGGTGAATCCTCTAACGATGACCTGTGGATTCGACCTTCCTCGTGATGGTACAACTGTGAACCCCAATGCTGATGCCGATAGTTCCAGCACCCCTTCTGAGAGCTCCGATAAAGATGAAGTCCAGTTTGATGGTATGACTGTACACCCTAACGCTGATGCCAATGGTTCAGACGCCTTTTCTGAGAGCTCCAATGAAGATGAAGTAGTCCATCCAATCCTCCTTCGTAGGAGTGCCCGCAATAATTGACCACTCCACCATTCCACGTGTGTGGTCTGGAGACCAGGGTGGGGAGGTGTAGAGTTGAATGTAATAATCAAAGAAAAAACCACCAGCGTGTGTGTATTGTGCGGTTATACAACTTGCCTTCGGATGGGATCTGACAGAGAGAGAAATTAAAGATGGCAGCAATGGATTTATAAGGTGTAGTCTCGTGGAATCTCACGAGATCTCATCGTCCACTGCTCACGTATGCAAATGGAATGGGGTCAGTTTTCTAATAAAATGCCTGTTAGCAGAGGTGATTTGGAGAACACGTTCTGGAAGTTGAGAAAGTTGACAGTGATTGTATTTATTTTATTTTGTTTTGCTGTTTACCAGCCCATTTAACTGCAGATCTTTAAAAGGACAGCACTCTCTACTTGACGAATACAGATGAAGTTAACTGTTTCCTAGCAATATTTTCTTATGTGTTAATCTTAAATCATCTGGAGTAGAACTGCTGCTGTCACTGCTACTACACCTTGTATGATGATAGTTTTACATCATCTACTTAGAAACTAAATTATAAACCTTGTTAAACTTCTTCTTAGCTAATTATGACCGTTACTCACTAACATGAATGGTTTGCTTTGATCCAATTGATGAGTATTTATTCGGGTAGGCCAGATGTTGTGATTAAATTCACCAGAATATATAATTATACCCATTAAATGTAAAGAATACTTTTATTTACTTTAGGATTATTTAGTTAATGATTACTTGAAGAGTTCAGTGTGACGATCTTTATTTTCACCTCCAGTTAAATAAGTGGACAAACGGGTTACCACAATCAATCAGCATAAATGTAATATGGGTTATACAATCATATATATGTATACATATATAATTACTAATATAAATTTGATATTTGTCTCAAACTGAACCTGTTGTTTTGTATTTTTTTTTCAGTCAACTCCTAGAAATCAAGTGACCTCTTCCTATAGATAACACTTGATTTCTATTAATGTATTATTTTCCTTTTTCAATGCTCAATGAAAGAGATAGGTGCAGTATTTGTTCTGTTGTTATAATACCATCTTCCCAGACATTACTGCCTTTTTTAAGAGCTAGTGTAATATCTTAGGGGATAAGAGTTAATGAAATGGTTAGATTAACAGTTAAATGGTGAAAAATATTCTGAAAGGATTTAAAATCTTCACATACCACAAAAGTGAGTTTGCAAAGTCAGTTACATTTTTAAAAATAAAGACAAAATTCAAATTAGTCTCTGCCTCTCTCTCTCAGTATTGCTACTTGTGATATTTCCTTTCATTTATAATGAACTATTCGAATTTTATAGTTTTATTATCTTTGACTCTTACTTAGAAAAAATAATAGAAAATCAAACAAGAAACTGAAAGAAAGTGAGGGTGAGACGGAAATTTAGAGATGGTGAGTTGTAAATAATTTGTACAATTAAAATAGAAATTTTTATTTCAAGTATAACTCCACTCAAAACCAAGGAATATTTTAGCATGTATTCTGTGTGATTAAAATATATAGGAAAAAATCCTAAGGAAACAAATATTGATTTTGTTTTGGTATAATAAGCAAACAAAACTACCCACCACATCAGTGGCTACTAATCTAATTTTTTATTTATATATAACATTACTTATCTTTTAATATAAATCTGTTATGGTTTTAAAAGTCAAGCTATGTAAATTATTTTGAGAATTAGTGAACATAATATTTTAAGAAAGGTTTTCATAATTTATCCTTTTTATCATTTTAGTACTGTTGATATATATATATATATATATATATATATATATATATATATATATATATCATGAAAATAAGAGTAAAATTACAAATGAATAACATCAAACATTAATTTATTATAAACGTTTTCAAAAATATATATGCAAATTAGGTATATAAAAAACTGTTTGTGTCTTTGCTCTCTACTATATATACAGCATTTCAAAAGACTTGTGTTCATAATTTAAATAACTGAACTGTTCTGATTGTTATGTAGGTGACATAAATCAAAAAACACTTGTTTAAAGAATGAGATTAAACACTTCCTTAATGTCCTATTTTGCAAGCATTTTTCCTATCTTTGTCTCTGCTGTTTACTAACAATTCTTTTTAGTAAATTTTTAGATGATATTTATCAAATGATAGTTTAAATAAATGTAATGTTATTTACCATATGGATTAAGTGTGAACTAAGGTTGTTTTAATGTTTCTGCAGAGCCAAACGAAAAAAAAAAAACCTTTGTCTTTTCATCATTCCTTTGTAAGGCGTTAGAAGAGACGATGTAAATAAGTTTCAAGAAAGATATTTTTCTACGGAGATTCTTCTGATTATCTTAAGCTCATATTCAATCTCTTCCAGGTTGATGTTAATCTAAAACTTTGAATCAAAAATGTTGCATTCCACACAATTAGAATTTTATTTTTCTTTTAAAAGTGTTTTCATAAAAAAAATTTGATGTTGATTTTTAGATGAATGAAAAAAAAAAAGCTCAATTCTTGTTTCTTTTTCTAGGGACGCCTGGCAGGCTACGGCATTGAAGAACAACTTCCCAATGTCGTTATCGTGGCGCACTATGACTCCTTTGGAATTGCGCCTGTATGTACAAAGTTTTCTTTTCTATTTTTCACATTTACATTGTCTTTCTTGTAGACCCATTTGTTTTTCAGAAGTCATTTATGAATATAAGACATCATCAAATAAAACTGAATAATTCATTATCAAAAACTGCAACGGAAAAAAATACTATGTCAAAAAAAAATAACAATGTTCATTAAAACCTAAATTTAAATGTTATATTTATAATGCTTTTATTTATTGTATGATTTTATTTTTCTATTTATGTAAAACAATATCTATAATAAGACGTTTTTTTTTTTTTCTAATTATAAAATTTAGATTATGTCACAAATGGTTAATTTAAGTAAAGAGTCTTATTGTACGAGATGGTGCGAACATCTTGTTATCCATGTGAAAAAGTATCAATAGAGGAAACAAGTAACACGTTTTGGATTCATTTGATTCACTTTACAAAGATAAAATACGAATATTAGAACACATAATACAACAATAAAAAATGACTAATGGATTTATTTTGTTCATTTATTGTACAATTTATTGTATTGACATCACCATATCTAATTATTTTTTATTAATTAATTTCTTAATTATATTTTTTATATTTAATATCTGCTTTACATTCTCTCATGTATTATTTTGGTAAAATACTTTGACCTTTTCTTTTTAGGGTCTCTCTGAAGGAGCTGATTCCAATGGCAGTGGGGTAATCGCTTTATTAGAACTTGCCCGATTATTTTCTAAACTGTACACAAACTCTAGAACACATGCAAAGTATCCTTTGTTAACATCTTTGGTAATTTTTTGTCTTTATTCGTTAATTGCATAAATATTCTTTGCTATTTGTAATTGAAAATAAGAATTAAAAGACAGTTCTAAAATACCAACATGTCATACCAATTCATTATCCTACAATAAATTTTGTCGTTTAGTAAGCGAGTTAAAGAATTACAAATCATATTGTAAACTGCTCACAGACTGACGGGATATGCAAATGTTAAGTGTAATATAATTTGCTGCCATATGCAAACATTCTCTCTGACTTGCATGGTTCTAATATGAGATATTCAGTTGCAATACAGAAATTCTTTAAAGCATATGAAATGGACTCTCCCGTCAATTTCGACATATAAGGTTTTGCTTCAACAACTAAGTTGTTCAGAAATCCACACAGATGATTTGTTTTATAGTGGTAAAGGCTTTGTGTAGAACCAACCACACTTTTTGGTATTGCTGCTAATCTTTATCCATGCAGATGACTGCCACAAGACAGAGCATACAGTAGATCACTGGTTTTTACATCAGAGTTATATATATATATTTAGACATACATATATATATATATATATATTCATAAGAACAAGTTATTTGTTTCAAAACGCTGACATTGGATTATGCTAACGAGTTTCAAATAATGATTACCATTAATGCATAAAGAAAATTTTAAATATTTGTTTACCACAAAATTGTGGTCAAGCTACTGTCTGTAGTTAGACACTTATACCCGTTGTATATGTTAGCAACTGATGATACTTCTTAGATATGCTATGTTTGTTGTTTAGATTTTTTTACCATTAGCTTAATCGTGATTCTGTTCATAATCATTTTTGCCACTGTACTTTAAGATGTTACCCTTATTATGTTCAATTTGTTGTTAACAAAGAAACAACATTGCTTCTTAAAATAAAAAAGGCTTTTGTTTTTTCGCTAGATTTGTACCCAGACAAAATAAAATCCTTTTGTATTAACAACTTTGTCATCAGATACCTTTAAGTTTAAGCCAAGTAAAATTGTGAGAAAAAATTTGTGAATCCAATTCAAGTTGTAATCTCAATCTGGCATTTTTCAATCCCTATTTTTATTAAGTCATGCGCACTTGATTCCAGTTTCTGCTAATGTGTTACTCAAAAGAATAATCTGTTCTTTCACTTTAATGTGGACAAATTTGTAACTTGTTCTAAAACATTTGGCATTCAAACAAGTTTAATTCAGCCTTCAGCTATTCAATAGTTAATTCAGTCTTAGAAGTTAAATCTAACTTATCCTTCAAGAGATACATAACCAAAAAAGATAGTATAATAAATTTTGTGAATTCTTTGGTTTGTTCCTGTTTCAAATATAAAGGCTGACAAAATTTGATAAAATATTTATGAAAATCTTTATTTTTTTTGATTGAAGAACTTAATAACCCATCATCATGTATGTTTCATTTGCTCTCTTAAAATACTAGCCCAGTCTAAAAGTATAAAGACCACCTGACCTCCTAGGGATGTTGGATGACTTTGTGGTACAATATCTTCACGAAACCAAGTTGGCCGATGGTTTTGTGATCACCGCGTTTTGACTGGTCTTTCTGTTTCCTTCCACGCCCACGTTGCTTTAAGATCCGTAGAAAGAAGAGACGAGTACAGTCCAGTCGACGAAGGTTGAATTTGTTGCTGGAGGGAAGAAAAGTTGCCAAGCAAACAAAAGAAAACATCAGAAAGCATTTGTTATAAACAATAACAACGTTTATTAACACAATCTTCAACAAACACCACGGAATGGGAGTGATTGTGGTTGACTGTCGGAATAAAGTTTTCTTAGGAAATCTTAACTGCAATTAGACAGCATTAATGATGAAGAACGGAGCGGCAACAAAAAACAAACCAACTCGATTTTTTGCTTTGGGTATCCTCTATTTATTGGCCCTTGAACAATCAGTGTCTGGTTAGCCTCTGATTGGTTTTAGATAATCGGACAATTAGTTGCAGTTATTGGGAGGGGCTATACGGAGCAGTTTTGTGATTAGTTGATGAATGATGTATAGCTGCCCAGTCCTTGTGCCAAACTTGTACTCAATTCCAAGTTATGCTGACCTAAAGTGTTTGCCAACTTAGAAATATATTTATTGTTTATAATTTTGAAAATTATGATCTTCAGCAGGTGCAAACACCTGCACTTTGTTTTGTTTTAGTTTTATAGGTTTTTGCTCGAGTCACAATCTCTTTGCATTTAAAATGTTGGATTCCCAAAACGAATTTTACTTACAAAATTATATAAGGTCCATACACCTGCAGATGGTTTTTGTTTTATTGACAGTTTTATAGGTTAATCCTGTTCTTGCTCGGGTCACCATCTTTTTGCACTCAATGACTGTTTATTACACTTGGTTCTTAAAAAATGTTGGCTACCCAAACGAATTTTATACTGTTCAATAAAACAATTATCATAATTTAATTAATTATTATTTAATTAACTTCGCCAGTCAACTTTTTGACTCTTAACTAAAAGTGTCATAACTTGTGCTTAAAGTTTGATTAAAGTGAAGCTGGGTTTCGTGGAAGCAGCCTGTCTCATTCCAATCAGCCTGATCCAATGGTAGTACAGGGTTGAGACAGGTGGGATGCAGGAGTTGCCAGAAGTGTTGACATCCTCCGACATACAACGCCAAATGATCATCCATTTGGTATCTAAATCAAAATCTTCCTTTATGATTTTAGAAGCAACCGAAGGAGAACTGATAACAAAAGTGTGTTCCTTAAAAAAGAGAACATATTTTCAAACATCAAACCTAAAATGGTCAAGAAACTAAATAATGGCACACTTCTAGTGGAAGTAGAAAGCCAAAAACATATAATAGAAATCTTTAAATGGAGACTTTTCGACAACCAAAAAGTAAAAATCTACCCCCCTCCCACACACACACACACAAAATGGTGAATACCAGTAAACGAGTGGTCAGGAGTTCAGAATTATACCTGTGCTCCTTGGAAGAAACCAAAACTAACTTGAGAAACCAAAATGTTATTGATATAAAAAGAATCCAAATTAAAAGATATGGTGAAACTATTGATACAAACTCTTACATCCTTACTTTTAACACCCTAAATTAACAGCAAATCCCAACTAACATCAAAATAGAGTGTGAAAAAATAAACACTGAACCATGCATACCAAACCTCCTCATGTGTTACAACTGCCAAAGGTACGGACACCATTGAGACTGGGGCACATACTCTCCAGTATACATGTGGTGTGGAGAAAACAAGATCCATACAGATTGCCAAAAGGAGCCAAAATGTACTAACTGCCAAAAAGGCCATAGTGCAAACACAAAAAAATACAACAAATGGAAGAAAGAGAAAGAAATTGCTAAAATAAAATATACCAAAATATAACCTTCCAAGAAACTTGTAACCTAATCAAAAATACAAGATACTCTGAAAAAAAACAAAGCAAACATACAGCATACCACTGGATTAACTAACCAAACAACAAAAGCAAACCTATCCAAACATCAAACCAGAAGACATTATGAAATTACTCAATGAAATAAGGGAACTAATGGAAGAGTTTTAAAAAAATTACAAAACAAATCAACATTGAAAATAAAGATTACAAAACTGAACAAAACTCCCAAACCAAAACTCAACTCAAAAGACCTATAAAACCCCAAAGTGCTACAACATCCATAAAAACAACCCCTCTCACCGAAAAAAAGACGCTAAAAAGCGTCCATGAAGGAAAAAGAAACAAACCACCAACCAACAAAGAAGTTAAAACCAAAATAAACAGACTACGCTCAACTTCCAGACCAAGAATCAATTCAAAACAGATTTGAGGAAATAGACACAGAAAATCAGACACCAACGACAAACAAAATTTAAAATAAATACATAAAATCAAACCATAATATAAAAAATCATCCAATAGAACTGCCAGGGTCTAAAACCGAACATAAATGACCTATTACTTCTTTATAACAAACCATCAACCATATGTCTCCAAGAAACTTTTAAAAACTGAAGATAAAATAAATATAAAAAGCTATAAACAATACAATCACATCCACAATACCCAACAGAGTGCCTCTGGAGGAGTATTTATCCTTATTAGAAATAATATCCCTCAAAGCAAAATAGATCTAAAAACTAATATTCTAACCATTGTTACAGCAGGCACGCTACGCAGAACTATAAATATCTGCATTATGTACATCCCACCTCAGGATCCAATAAATGAAACAGAGCTAAACAAAATAATAAATCAATTACCCAAGCCCTTCTTACTGTTAGATGACTTTAATAGTCACAGCGATATATGGGGATCTGCATATTTGGATAAGAAAAAAATCTTGACAAAATCATAAACAACAATGACTTGTGCATCTTAATAAATCCAACGCATACCTTCATCTCATTTCAGACATCTACTCAGTACTAGATCTATCATTGTGTGACCCCCACTATCTTCATGAACTACAATTGGAAGGTTCTAGAAGATTCATGACCATTTCCCAGTGGTTTTAACAAAGCTGAAAGAAACCAATAAACATCTCTCCCAATGGAAAATAAAGAGCAAATTGGGAGGAATATAAAAAAATGTCAACAAAACTCTCAGTGGAGGAAAACCTAAATAAATCTATGATATTTTTCTAAAACATTACGAGCCATTGCACATGAATGTATACCTAAAAGTAACAGAACTAACAAACAACAAAGGCCCTGGTGATGAATGTCAAAAAGCAATTCATCTACGTAAAGCTGCTTTATGAAAATTCAACTCCCAACCAACAAAGTACAGCAAAAAAGAGCAATAGCTCTCAATACAAAACCCCAAACAAGTGTGGAACATAAGGAAAATATTTGGCAAAAACTTACCCTCTCCTTTAACTCATCTCCTACAAAACAACATTAAAATAACAGAGACAAAAAAATATAGCAAATCTTCTTGCCAAAACTTTTCAAAACAATTCCTTCAGTAAAGATTAGTCAGTCCTTCCAAAAGACAAAATAAGATACAGAAAAAAGATAAACAAATTAAATTTCAACTCCAACAACAAAGAAGAATACAACTATCCTTTTACTAAAAATGAATTCTTAAAATCCATAAACGAAGCACATAATACAGCTACCGTGCGGATGAGATACATTATGAGTTTCTGAAACAACTTCCTCCCAAATCAATATCACATCTTTTAAACACTCAGCAAACTATGGTTCAAAGAAAAACTACCCAATAGTTGAAAACATGCTGTTGTGATCCCCATCCCTAAGCCTTAGAAAGACAGTTCAGATCCACAAAAATTTTAGACTAATTGCATTGATAAGTTGTCTCTGCACAACATTTAAAAGAATAAATAAATGACTGAACTGGTATCTGGAAACCAACGACTCAATTATTTTTTTTATGGGTGGTGAATTGTGCACTTTTCTTTAAGGAAGGATATTTTTTTTTTTTTTTAGTCACGTATATGTAGCTTACCAAGGAACTTTGTTTGGTGAGGAGCTTGCCACTTAGACTTAGCGTTATTGTTAGGGCTAAAGAAGGTTTTAAGAGGAGGCTTGCCAGTCATACTTAGGGTTAGAGAGAATATTAAGGGAGTTTTTTAAGAAGGCATTTGACCCCCATATTTACGGTTAGTGGGTCATAATTATTGGCTTTTGAAAATGTTATGTCTTAGATTTTGGACATCAAATTACTTTTAAATATGAAATTTATTTTTGTTTGTTGTAATTCTTAAGGGGTGTGAAACTTAACAAGAATTGTGACAAATAGACAAAAATAAATTTCATTTAAAACAAGCGACGTCTCTAACAGTAAACGTGACGTTTGGAAAACTTATTAAGTATTTTTGCCCACTTATTTAAATATCCAAAAACATTTTTTGCTAAAGCTAACAAATCGTTCACAAATTTTTGATAAATTTGGTTTTTATTTTCAATTACATTTCTTGTCTGAGTGACACATTATTTCATTAAATTTTCCAGTTTAAGACATTTTTTTTTTCTTCTCTACCTGGATTTCGGGCCAAGATCACAGTGTAGTATTCTGATGCGACACTTCGCATTTTTTGTCCTCTGTCAGTGAAGGAGAAATCCTTTATGACTGAGACAATTTTTATGTTTGTTTCTATCTAGATTGACCCTTTTTGGGAAGCTGGATTTTCCTCACATTAACTGACCTTGTGTCTGACTGTCCTCGTGGGAAGGCAAGTAAATAGGAACTTAACTAGAAACTGAGCACCTCCTACAAATATTTAAAATATGACGATTTTAGCAGAACCCCCTTGAAATCCATATTTATCCAAAGTGTTTTATCGTCCATGTGTATTGCTAATAACACTGTTCATCATGATTGTATTATGTTCATTTTTACATGGGCCTGTTGAATTTGTTTTGTATAATTTCCTTGAAGTTAAACTATATATATATATATATGTTTTAATCAAGCATTCTGTTATTCTTGTTGCCCATTTGCATCGCTTAAGGGTTGAATGAGGAAAAGATTATCTTGAACCAGACAACGTGTCTATGTTCAATTATTTTTTATCATGTGTTGTGAGTGACGCAAGATGAAAGCAACAATAAGCAGAGTCGATTGTTTCATGGCCTTTCCCAGCTCATAAGAATATGAATACTTTTTTCATTTTGTTCCTTTTCACTATTTTTCTCGTGAAATGTTTTCTCTTGTAAAACTTTTGTTGAATGAATTGGACAATTCTATGTATCATTATTCTGTTATTGTTGCATTTCTTAACCTTTTTCAAGATACAATTTAGTATTTTTGCTGACTGGGGGAGGAAAATTAAATTACCAAGGAACAAAACGATGGATTGAAGACACTTTAGAATCAGCAGGTAAGTTTTATTTTTATTCATACCATGCTCTTTTATTCCTAACATACTCTGGAATTAAAAAAATGAGCCTTCAACTAAACCTCGTTTATTTGTGATACCTTATAGTATGATGAACAATTTTAGATATTCAAGATTGAAAATAGATCAGAAATATGCTAAGTATATGTTGTCTCAACTGCTAACATAAATCATCAGGCTACTTTCTGAAAATAAAATTGAAATTGATATGGAAAAATGAAACTTGCAGCTTTCAAATTATGAGATGTAGAGTTCAACAAGTTAGTTGTGTCAGATTATTCAAATGACTCGTATTAATGACATTTTGAGCTTGATGTAAATGATTATATTTCATCTCTTCATCAGTTTTAGTTGATTTCCGTTTTAAAATCACTTTCTGATGCAATAACTTGTGTTTGTTAAAAACTTGTAGCCTCTGATCAAAGATTGATCAACTTTTAACTTTCTGTAGGTCTCGTCCACTGATTCAGGTTTATTTTTTACAAATATTGTGTAAATTTTTTTTTTTTTTTTCTATTTTAAAATGAAGAATTGAAAAAACATTTTATTTTATTTGAAAATTGTTTTTAATTTTTATTTTTTTAATTACTTTTTCAGTTTTGTTCCTTTTCATTATAATGTTAGAAGAAAAATTTATCTTGGTTTATTTCAAACAGTTTTATAATTAATTTCTTTAACTTTCAATATTTCTAACCTACAACTTTTTTTGTCATATCTTTGAAAAATCATTTATGCATTCCATGATAGATAAACTTACAACAATAACCAGATATGGTTCATTTGTTACCCATTTAACAAAATGTAAAGAAATGCAGTAAATTCATATCCATATATAGATTGCAAATCTAACCAGCGATAGGGATTCTTCTAGTAGATTTTAATAATAATCCAAAAAATAGAAAAAATATCAATCTTCAGATTGATTTACTAAAGAATAGTCTGGAATGGTCATCCCAGAACAGGTTAATAATAGCAAGACATTGTAGGATCTTTTAATAAGTGCAGGGGTGTTAGACCTCAAGTATTTCAAAAATCTGCAAAACATTTCTATGGTTAAAACTGAAAGATTAAACCTAATTGTTCTGTAAAGATTTTGCTGACTTATTTAAAAATTGACACTTTAAATGGTAACGTTTGGATAGAGAGGAATGTAGATGCTTTTTTTTTTATATAATTCTTTTTTAAATAAATACTTTAGAAACTATCTGGCATTGCTTGATTATCTATTTTTTACTCTTAGTTTATCATTTATAAATTTAAAAACTCTGAGTATCAGCAAGTATAGAGAAGAGTGTGCTGATTACAGGGAGAGGGAAGCTGACCACATATTCCTTCTCTAGAGTGTGAGGAAGGGGAAAAAATGAATACTAATTAAGAATTTGATATCTTACACTACATTATTTAAAAATAATTTGAGTCCTGTAGTTATTAATAGAGATGATGGTGAACATCCAAGATGTGTGAAAATTTAGTTTGAAGCGTTCATAGGACAGAAACGTTGAAAAATATTTTTTGAAAAGTGTTTATATAATAGTTATATAGTTTCATTCTTACCAGTTTCACCATAAATTAATTTTAATGCAAGTCTAATATTTCGTTTTTAGTGAATTACAATTACTTTCTTTAATCTGTTCTTTTTACCTTTTGTTAGTGGAAGGTTGAAATACATAGAAAATAAAGTCTTTTTATGTTTAGAAAAATGAGCTGCTGTGCCAGTTAATATTGTTTCCTATTTTAAAAATTGCTGGCCATACTTAAAACTTTATCGTTTGAAGCAGTTGTTGTTTAATGAATAAATCTAAGGTTATGAGATGCCAGCAGATGTCCATCCATTATGTAGTTTTGATGATTTGAATAAACAGTTAATAAACCAAAGTTCATTTTAGTAAAATTATCTCTTAACAGATGAATTACATTCAGTGAAATTCATATATTCAGAAAAGATTTAGAGAATAAATTTTGTCAACAAAAAATGTAAATTGTCTTCAATAAATCAAGAACAAGAATTCCAATAAAAATATGGTAGAGCCACAACTGGCTGTAATACACAAGAACACCTTTTATTTGATAAGGGCAAGAATTCGGGCCACAAAGCACATAAAAAGCATTTTTTTTTTTTTTAAGTATTATTCTGAAGTAAAAGAACTTTATCAATGATTTTTAGGATTTAGAACATTAATTTCAGAGGTTTTTAAATGCTAAAAAAAATATTGTTCAAATTCTGAAAAGCAACATAATTTTGTGCAGTTTAACTATTGATTTACTTTCCCTTAAAATAAAACGTAGAAACCATGTTCAGTTTCTATAAGTAATAAAATATTCCTACAAAATTTTATGTTCATATTGTAGTAGTTAGTGGGGCACAGATATATCATCTATTATTATACTTAAACTTTTCTGAATCATTCTTGAGTATTACAGCTTGTAATGGTTTTATCTTATTTTTATAAAGATGGCATTCTTGCTTTTTAGCAGAATTCTGCTTTTTAAATATTAACAAAATTTAATAAATTTGAAAAAAAATGAGGTTAAAAAATTTCAGTACGAAAATAAAAGGTACTGTAAATTAACCCACTTCTTTAAGTTGGTACTGTTTCAGATGTATTTAATGTAAACTGATGCTTCATTTTCAGATCATTCTAGCATTTTAGGGCAACTAATCAATTTTTTTGTTCTCTGATAGAAAATTGAGGGCAGCCATCCTAATCCTCTTGATTTCAGATTGTGTTGCCATTAATCACTCACATTCCTGTGTACTAAAACCGAGTTCATCAACGTTTGTTTGCCCAAGTACATTTTTTCTATGTACTTTTATGACACAAAATACATGTTAAAATATTCTTGAGTTGTATTTACAAAAAAATACATTTTAATTCTAATTCTCAAGATTCAATCCTTCTCTAATAAGTTTTAATGTACATTTTGAGCATTTTAACAGTTTCTTCCTTCCAACAAATTTAGATAGCATGTTCATACACACCATAAACATGTATTATAAATTAGATAGAAAAATAATAGATTGCTTCATTTCTATATTATCCATATGCATAATATAGAAGTAAAGAATTATTTTTATTTATGCAGGAAGAGTTTAACAGATCACAGTTAATGAATTTTTTTAATGTAATTAAGCTGAAATAAATAGTAGTAGTGATAGTTATGCTCCACTGACTCACAAATCTAGGATTATATCGATGGCCATTATTATTGCAACAAAATCTTGATACACAGGAAATAGTTATTGATTTTAAGTTTTAGTTTTTTACATTTGTTAAAACTAAAAAAAGGGTTTTGAATAATTTGATGCTGAAGTTTGCAAAGGGGGTGCTTATTGGTGAACTTTGAATGGTTTTAGTTTTTCAACTGTTTTTGCTTTGTTAATATTTTTTTTAACTTTTCAAATTATAGATAACAACCAACTGTTAGATGTAGCTTATGTGCTGTGCCTTGATACAATTGGTTCTGGTAATACACTCAATCTTCATGTGTCAAAACCACCTAGAGAAGATAGTGCAGGCGGATATTTCCTCAAGGTATCTTTTTTTTTTCTTCTCACATTGTTACTGTTGCATCACTATAGAAAATTAATGAAAAATATATTCATATAACTGTGTATATAGAAAGATAAATGGAAAAGTGGAGTAAGTGAAAAACACATCAATAGACTAATATTTTGTTTAACCTTTTGATCGGTCCAGAACACCCGGACCATATCATGGTTTTGGTCAATTTTGGGGCTAAAAGTAGTGAATTCTGTGACTTATCACGAAAATGCTTTAAGATACCAAAATGAAATGAAATATTCCCATGTTATCTCTAGGAAACTTGACTTATAGAATGTTCCTAAGCCCTATATTTTCTCATTCATTATACCTGGAAGCATTCTTTTCAACATAGACTCCACGTTCACAACACCAAGTTATAATCCTTGTGCCTTTGAAGCCTTCTTCCCACAAACACACATTTTTTGCTTTTTTGTCTGGAATAGTCACGCAGAAGTGCCATGCTATGAATCTGGCTTAGCCATTACCCAAACTTGGATAACTTTCTCTTTTCCTGGGCTCCTGGTAACCACCAATCAAGAACTCATTATTGATCATTTTCTTTTGCCATCGATGTTTGGATTCATCTTGTACATTACATACGTATTTGTCACAGTTCTGTTTATCAAATGGAAGAACACTTTCTTCCAGCACTTTACAGACTTCCTTTCTGCAGCATAGGTGTCAATCATTTGGTCAGAAACATCGACCCCCACCTATACTGGCATTGTACTCAGCTACTACAGAAGGAATAATTTTTTTTTTGTCATACTTGGTCCTCTCAATGATCTTTGCAGCAGCATGGGTTGAGCAAACAAATTTGCTTTTTGTCCATCCCAGAAACACCTAACATCTGGCGATTGCACACTGCGACCATGTCTCCTTTCACCTTCGGTTTCCTCTTGATATTCTCAGGTAAACCACAGCGATCAGCATAAAATCATTTTTCAGCATTTCTGTACTCAAAGGGATTCTTGTGTAGTAGTTATCAACCACCAAATGGTGGTGTTTACCATGATGATTTTGCAAGCGCTTATGACAAACATCAAATGGTTGCCCCTTCTGTAACACCTTCAGCCCTTATGTGTGACATATCCTGTTGTGCACGTAGCCAGTCTCTGAATCAGCAAGATTGTACTCCTTCAGTCCCCCACTGATGTTGCTTTTTGATGCAAATGTAGTTGACAAGGAAATGTCGGCCCTTGAAACCAATAATTGATTTATCAATTGATATTGTTTTTGACAGATTGTACACACTTTACCACTGTTGTCAGATAATCCAGGACTTTGCGGAACTTGTATTGCAGATCGTAGTTAGGGCGTGTTTGCAGTGACTCCTTCAATCTGTCAAAGGCATGTAGAAATCGAAGAATTAGATTGAATGTTGCCTCATGGTTTTTCGAAACGCAGGAACATCTTGTGAAAAATGCTTGGCCTCGGAAAATGATTTCATTGTGGGCAATTTGATAAGCCTCATGTTTAAACACAGTCCACTGAATGCACGCATTTTTCCAACAGTAACAAGCTTCCAAGACCACGTTTTGGAATGCTGCTGCAGCACCCCTGATTTGGCTCGACACCAGACAAAATAATTGTCTTATTTACTAAGAAGTTCCAGAGAGAATCAGTGTGATCAGGAATGGGCCTAAAGAAATGCTCAAAATATGTCACTGAAGAAGTAGTTGGTATTGGGGTCCAGGTTGGTTCTCAGTGGGCAGTGAAATCATGGAAGATTGGTGACTTGTCAGCCTGCAGATCTCTAATTGTTACCCATGGATCATTGGGGACATTATTCAGGGCAGGCTCGCACTGGAGCTGGCTGATCACTAACATCAGTATCTGAGACGTCAGCATCATTTCCGGATTGCGGCGAGTCAGAATCAGCAGGTTCAGAAATGTCATCAGTTTCATTCTCAGAATACTCAAAATCATTTCTTTCAACATAACTTCTACTCCTAGAATCATAATTGCCATCAGTTATTCAAAATATCTAGCACTTCCTCTACATTGAATAATAATCGCCAATTTCTCTGATGCGTCGGACTTCATTCACCAGAATTCATGGGTGCCGCCATTTTTTTCTCACAATGACATGAGCTCCCTCGCTCATCAGTAAAGTCACCGGACTATACTATTTTTCAGTGGGAATGTTGGTTACATACACATGAATGAAGCACATGGTAAAATGTCGTTACACTGCTAAGACAATAGACAACATTGTCGTTTGACCGACCTAAAGGTTAATAATCAAAATTTTGTCTAAGTGACTTGAGATATTTTTTTATGCCTCTTGTATAACCTTTCCCACTCTCTCCTTGCATGCCTATCACTCTCTCCTTTTCTTTCTTTCTTCATATTTGTCTCCTGTTCAAAAGATATCAAAAATATAATTTCTTATTCACTTTTTACTTTTACATGTTGTATTTACATAAATGGAAAATTAAAATTTGTTGCATTTTGAATTGATGCAGTAATTATTTAAGGAATGGTTAATAATCCATACTCTGAAACCAGTGTCTGATCATGGAAAGGTGCTAGGCTCCTCTACATTAAACTGAACTTGTGTTGCATCCTACTCAGACAATACAAAGTGTTAACAAGAAATAGCTAGTCAAAAGTTGTGATTCAAAAATTCTTCCAGTGATCCTTTGCAGTCATTTTGCTGAAAGCACTCCTGTATATTGATTACAAATGAATATGGCTTATTGTTAAATAGTGAAATGATTTTGATGAACAGAGATAAGTGAATTGTCAAAGGATCAGAAGTTTAAATGTTACATGCATGAGCAAACGGGTGGAAGATGAGAAATGAAAGTTGGAACCAAGGAGTGGAAGACATAATTCCTTTACAGGTGAAATAAATAAACAAAACATAACTCTTAACAAAAAAATGCACTCTCGTTCATTCACTCAAGATAAAATAACATAAAACCTGATTTTAATTAAATATACTTAATGACAAATTGGCCACAGACTATTAAAAAGTACTGACTAAAGACATATCTAACTCAACAAAACACATCTAATGGACCAGCCAAATAAGCCTTTTAGAGACTTTTTATTAATAACTAGCAGGATTTGTTAACTAGCACCGTAAATTATTTGACAGACAAAGAAATTATAAAAACTGGCATGAATTTAGTCAGATAAAAACTGATGCAAAAATAATAAAAATGAAAATTTTTCTGGATTTATTTCAACCTTTGAGTGTAATTATGTGTTTTATGTAAATACAGTTTTTATTTGTTTGTCTGTCAACAAATGAATCGTTCACACTAATAGTAAATATTTAAAAAAAAAAAAAAAAAAAAAAAAAATATAATAAAAAGTCCCCCCCCCAAAAAAAAAACAAACGAAACAAAAAAGAAAATAGGAATGTGTAAGGGTTGAAAAGATGCTTCAAAATCAAAAAATAAATAATGGAACCCGTGCGTTCGTTTCTGCTTTGTTGATTGTTTTATCTGTATGTTGGAGTAGTTTAAACTACGCTGGTTATTGTATTGTAAAAATACCCGGCAGTTCAGGAGGGTTGTTTTTTGTGTGTGCCTATTCACCCCAATCCAGGCTTGGTGCCACTTTGACGTAGGGGGTTACTATCTGAGACATAATTGCAGAAATACTATGTATTGAGTTGAGTAGCAAGATGTCTGTTTACATTACACATTTTTTAGTGTTACTATCGAGTGGCCTCGCGATTAGTTAGACAGAGGGTAGGGGGTTAAGTGTGGGCAAATGAACAGCAATAAAAATACCTTAGTATGGAAGGATTTCTCTATTGAGTGAGTACAGAAAAGATGCAATGTAGTATAAGAGCAGTAATCATATTTTTCTAACGTAAACACTTTGTTCGATGCCACCCCCCACCCCAAAAATAGTTGCAAGAAAATAGCATTTAAAATCGCCATGGTAAGACTGGTTTGGGGGGGGGAGGCTGGCTGAGCTGAGCTGAGCTGGGCTGGGCTGGGCTGGGGGTGTTTATTACCGAAACCCAGTATTAACATGAGTTTTTTTTTTTTTTTTTGGGGGGGGGGGTATTCTGAAAAAAAAAAAGAAAATGAGTTTATGTTGGTGGTTGGGTTATACTATGCTATAAGCAAAAAATAATGCTAGTTAATTTTTGGGTGCTCGTGCACTTATTCAAATGCACTGTTTTTAAATAGTATTTTCAAGTTAGTTTTATGATCTTTTTTATTAAATTGTTTAGTGAAAGTACAGAATAGTTACAAGACACCATCCTCTGCCCATGTTAAGAATGACTTTCTAAATTTTATTATTTCAGCACGGTTCAATAAGTGCATAATTAGCAAGATTTAAACATTTTTTTTATGGGAAGTGGAAATTGTTAGGTGAAAGTACCGGAAAAGTTTGTATCCGGAAAATGTGCAAATCAATTTTATGCAAAGAAATTGTTGTACAACTGAACAGCCCCTCTACCACCACCATCACCAAAAATACATTTGCTCTACAGGAAAGAATATAGAAGGATTTAATCTCCACTGAACGGAGACAAATAACAGATAAATATAACGTAAAAAATTTAGTTAGCTAATTTGACGCAGGAAGACCTTGTTATTTGACTGTAATTGTACATTAGCATAGAGAGCGTTTACTTATTAATTCGGTTTGTACTTAATATTTAGGTCATGACACGAGTAGAAAGTAGTGTGGAAATGTACGAGGCATTTAGAAAAGGGCCAGAAAGTGTTATGAAAATAATTTATTCTTGTTATTGGTTGTGTCGGCCTAAAAACAAATGTAAATAAAATCTGTTGCTGATCTTGTTTTTAGAGAGAGAAAGTTGAAGATCTAGAACGCACCAATGTAATGAGCGGAGGAAAACGCATCATTGCAATGCCATGTTCGAATGGTAGGTTATTGTTCGCTTAAGGTGATCCGGAATGTAAGAATGGATGGAGCGCAGACAATGAAAATGGCCAGGATCATGGTAGGGAGATGTTATTATTTGCGAAATTTTAAGATTATGTTATGCGTAGGTATGTAATAACCAGTTAATGGTGGTCCAACCACGATAACGGTGGAAAATGTAGAATTGTATCTGGTGTCAACTGGTAACGGTGGTAGGACTAAATATATAGAGGGTGAAATTGAAACTACTTCCTCTGAAGGTGTTGCTCGTAGGATGTTATGTAGCATTTCATTATCACAAATGGATGTGTATGTAACATTGATCAAAAGTTGCATGAGATAGTGACTAATAGGTTAGATGTATTGAATTTGTATATGGCATCTGTTGTTGCAAACCTATGATACTTTTGTCCAGAGGGGAATTTCTGCAGTCATTTTATTATATAGATAGAAGAAGATAAAAGCCTAAAGCTGTTTATCTAATGAAGAAACTTGACAATCACAATTACATTTTCCAAATTCTAGTTCATGACAATCTGGAAAAAATTATCTAAGAGTTTAATAAATTACCCAAACAGAACAGTTTTGCACAACTTTTATGTCATCTTACAAGGATTAAAATCAACATATAATTATACTAAACCTTATGTCTAGAATACTTATTCCTATTTGAACCAGGCGTAATTTGGCGTTCACTCGATTTTGCTCAGAACATGACCTCATGCGGTCGGGTTTGATTGTGATCTGACATAAGACGTAGATCAGCTGATCAAGGTGCTGCAAAGTAGCAGACAAATTTTTCAAAGAAAAATTGGAAAAGGTCATTAAATTCACTGAGCAGCACAAAATCACAAGGAGCACACACTTGAAGCAGCCCTTTTCTGAAAACTGTAAACAAAAAAAATGAATATTTCCAGTTTAGAAAAATATTTGATGAAATTTGGTCAAGACCCTTTTGTTTTCATCTTAAACCATATTTCAGAAAAGTTATCCAGTTAGTGAAGTTTCTTTCACCCCACTTTGCCATTGTCTGATGTGACCATAGAAAAGTCTATGTAAACCTAACGGCAAAAATAACAAAAAAAAAAAAAGAAAAATTAAAAAAAGTTAAACGGTTATGCAGCCCCACTCTATGAAAAAAAAAAAAAAAAAAAAAATGTTAATCTATATTTGCCTCAAACCAGGCATATTGTTACTGAAGTGAAGATAATGGCCAGATTTATAGGGAGGCAACTTTGGTGGAATAGTTGGACAGCAAGATATTTGTTTACATTATATATAAATTTCTGCATGTTGTATGATCAGCAAAACAAGGAAGGAATTTCAAAGGCAAGTGGTTGGAGAAAGGAACCTTTTACAATAAGAAATCTTCTGGCATCTAGAGACCTAACCCTAACCTTTTGTGTGTGATTTTGCTGCTAGTCTGGTA
Source organism: Euprymna scolopes (assembly GCF_053919585.1). Taxonomy (NCBI): domain Eukaryota; kingdom Metazoa; phylum Mollusca; class Cephalopoda; order Sepiida; family Sepiolidae; genus Euprymna; species Euprymna scolopes. The sequence goes on along the minus strand of NC_136506.1, from coordinate 62,185,940 downwards.
GGTTGGGAGTATGTTGAGGGGGGTGGGTTCAAGTGTAGTAAGTTCATTGAAACATGTTCTGTGGAAGTATTTGTTAAGCAAGCATAAAAATTCAACATTGCGGTGTTGCGATAGAGGTTTGTTGTCAGATAGTGTAATTTACCTATTCTTGATTTCTCTTTCCTCAGGTTTATTTTTATCACTTCCTCCCATGTTTTCCTTAGTGTTGACTTATTTTTATTCACGCTTTCAATTTACATGATTCTTTAACTTATATAGGATATATTTAGCAAATTTTTACATTTTAAGTTTCAGCACAATTAATACCAAGTAATATCAAGTTTAAACCATTGACTATTAAAGTTGTATAGGTTTGCATGATTAATGAACATATACTCCACAAGGAAGTAATTTTTTTAAAAGAACATGAAAATGAGGGTGGGTTTATTGGTCAAGGTGTGGCAGTTATTAAAATGAACAATAGAAATCAATATATTTTAGTGAGTTTTAGGAGTGACTGAGTTTTTTATGACTGTCTTTTAAGACAGTTGGGAGTGGTTTTGCAATGGTTGACAACAGTTAAAAGTTGCCAGTGAGTCTCAGTTAGGAATTGCAACTTTGACATAGTCGAAGGTAGATCGTGGCTTGGACCAGGCCGGAAGGGCTTTGGGAGATTGAGATAAACTGAGAGCAACTGATGAACACAGCTTTGATAGTAAATGTAGATGTGGACATTAGCGTTTAGAGATAGTTTCACACAATGGTGTTATACACACACCCAAAGCACAACAAATATACACAGAACGTGTCAGTTTGTGTTTTCCTTTTAGAGTTGTTTTGTATTTTATTTTTATATTTGTGAACCCATGCACACCCCGCTCGACAGTCGCCAATGTGAGAGACTGTCACAACCATAAGAAGAGAAGATGAAAGCCAAGAAATTCATGGTGCACAACGTTGGTGTCTGATGTTTTTGAGCGGGAGACCATATGATTTTGTCATACATGGAAGAATAATCTCAACAAATATCAACCAGTCTCAAAAAAATGAGGTGATCATGTCTAGGAGAATAGTGTCATGACCACAGAATCCCCCCCCCCCCCGCACTTAATTGAGCATTAGTTCAATTAGTAGAAGTAATAGTATAGTTCAGTTTCACACAAAATACCAAATCTCCATTAGTAATAGATTTTATCATTTTTAATCCTATTCTAAACATTTCAGTGAACTTGTATTCATTTATTTCAATATATAGTTTGTAAATAACTTATAAAATTATACTTTTGTTTTAACAATTTAAATTTTGTAATATTATATATATCTGTATTAATTTATTATCTGACTTGTATGTTTATTGTTTAAATGTTGAATTGTGCTCAAAGATTAATTTCTATTTCTACAGGATATGGAAGATATGACAAAAATCTTTTTTCCTGAAGTTTCATTCAAGATGGTGCACAAAAAGATTAATCTTGCCGAAGACATGTTGGCCTGGGAGCACGAACGATTCAGTATTAAACGTTTACCTGCGTTCACTTTCTCAAAATTGGAAAGCTACAAATCAACAGAAAGAGTAACTGTTTTAGATGTTAAGTAAGCACAATTCATTTGTTTTGTTTGTTGTTTGTTTGTTTTTTTTAATGTAAACTAGTTTATACTTTGTCAGTTTTCGTTTTTAACTAGTTTCTACTTCATAGCAAGTCTGGAGAAAAATATTTTTGAAATTTTGTTAAATATCGTTTGTATTTGCATGAGAGAATAAGTGTGCATTGTTTTTATTGGTAAAAAAAGATCGCTGTGAACTACAGGGTAGAAAGATAAATGTGTCACCCTAAAGAAAACAATACTACAGCTTTATTTTAAAACCTTTTTTGAAAAAATTAATTCTGCTAACTTGATTATGTAGTAGAGCTGATATCTATTCAATGTAGCCGCTTTCAGCCTCTATCACCACCTTGATACGGGTTTGGAACTGGGAGCATGCCTTTTCCACAAGCGTGAGCTGGAGCTCGGCAAATACTGGCGATCAGGTTGGCTTTGGTGTTGTGGGAGGTCAATGTTGGTGATGTTCTTAACATATGACCAAACAAAGTAGCCCAGAGGAGGAGGGCTAGTAAGAAAAGGATACAAAGTCGTAGTACTCCTTCTGAAACCAAGCCTGGGTCTCTTTGGACTCGTGAATCAGTGCCAAATCCTGCTGCCACACCCAGGTTCTGCCAGCCACCACCTGATTGCACCAGGGGATCACTACACTCTTCCAGGTACACTTTGGTGTTGACTTTCAAGCCAACTTCGAAGATGTGAAGTGGCATGATGTGGCCCCTACTTGAAACTACATCAAAGACCATAACTGTGGCCAGAAACTTTGTTTTCAACACCCTGGGCATATCCCTGTTATTTGAGGCAATCCAACAATACATGTTGAGAATGCTGGAAATGATCCTGTTGTCATAACTTGTATCCGTAAAGAGCATGATAGATAAACAAAATATTTATTAAAATAAAACTTTTGCTAACCTTATCTAGCACTCCAGAATACTAGCCCAGTCTAATAACATTAAACTAGCAATCAAAATGGCAGAAACATACTCTGTGTCCTATCTTAGTTTTCTTGTTCTTTTTACCTTGTTTTTCTCTTCACCCTATTTTTGTTGTAAAACATCTTCCGAATTTTATCATCTGTGTAGCAGTATAAACAGAGCCTTTTAATCACCAACTTTATATTTATTTATTTTTTATTTTTGTGATGAAATTTGTGATGGAAGCAAGTTATTTTCTCTCTTGCAGATCTCTGGTTGACACTGCAGTTCTCACTCGCAACATTCAAATTCTTGCAGAAACTTTAGCACGGCATCTTTACAATTTAACCAGCCAGGGACAATTTCGATTATTCACCGATGGATTGGTAAATCTTATTTCTCTACCTCTTCCCCTTTTTTTTATGCATTTATTATTTTTTTTCTTTAACATTAATATTTTTATATTTAAACCGTAAATGTCTAAAGGATATTTGGTATTTAAGTAAAAATCCATAACGGTTCATAACATGTAAATAAAAAAAATAAAAACAACAAATAAGCAAACTTAATAATATAAGTCTTTATTGACCTTTGCACTTTTAACATGTGGAAACTGTTCAATAAGATGCTTATTCACAGACACAGTAAAAATAAATGACTGCCAAGATTTTCAAGGTGATGGCTTGTTTAATTAAATTCATGCCGGAAAGGTGATGATAAAAGAAAATGTAAGTTCAATTAAACTGTTTTTATTTAACTTTCAATGCTCAGCTGATTGTGCAAGTGGATGGATGAAGAGGGAGGGATAGGGAGGTTACTGCTTGGAAGAGGAATCTGCTTCCATCAAAACGGAAGGCAAATCATAATCTTTGACAAATGAAGATGATTCCTGAACAGAGTGTTCTTTACATCCGCTTCATTCATGTCACATTTTTTTTTCTTGATTTCTTTTGAACACCTCATCGAATCGTAAGGTTCTGTCGCCATGCTGATGTGCTAAAAATAACTCTGACACCATCTAGACAGTCAAACAAATTACCATGATGCCATTCTCATCACAAAGTTCAGACTTGCATGGCGATATCGTCAGGTTGAGGAGGTTGTCTTATTATGCTTAAAAAAGGACAAGATCTATAGTTTTTTCAAATTTATTTTTCCCGTTCTATCAATTTATTTTATTTGTATTGCGATTAATAAATTTTACTAATTGGCTGTTTGATTTGAGTAAGAATTTATTATATAAACTGCAGTTGTGTGTGTATACTACATTCCCAAAGAGGGGATAATGCCTGGGAGGATAATATCACCATTAGATAGTACACTAACCCTCTGCCTTCAGAGACGATAATCATGTAAGGATGATATCATGAGGAACAAACATATACTATGTAGATCCCCAAAAAGGAAAGATAATATAGGAAGGCTTACTCCACAAAATGGTATGGTAATGCCTGTGAGTATGATATCATGGTAGTAGAACAGATACTACACTATTCCCATCCTACCTCAAAAAAGAAGGAAGTCATGAAAACAAATACTGCATTACCCAGGTATTACACTCCTCCCCAAAAGAGTGTAATGCCTGGAGGGATAACTTCACGCTTTTAATAAAGGAGGAGGTAATTCCTGGGAGGATGATCTTATGACAACAGAACTGATACTACAGTACCCATCTCCATTAATAATGTATTTTTTTTTCTTTTCATTCATTTAAAAACTAGCCTGGTTGCCCAGGTGTTTGTAGGAGTGTGTTGAGAAAAAACAAAAAATGTAGTAGACAGGCAGGCTCGAACTCGTACCGCGAAGGAGAAAAAGAAAGTGAAAAAAGTGGCATCTTTGTTGTTGCGCCCATCGCCAAACTGGAAGTGATGTAGGTTTAAATTAAGGTTAGACAGTCAAAATGAGGCGATGACTTTCAAAAAGCGACCCCTCTCTGTAAAAAAGTGCTCAATTGAGGGTGAAAGAATTAATGTTTTTGGTCAATTTTTCGATATTTGTCATCCGAAGGGTCAAGCTTCAAAGTGATACCGATCTCGTGAAAATGCATCGCCTCTGTCTAAAGTTTTTGCGAGACATACATACATACATTTAAACAGACAGATGAGATTTCTATTATAGATGCTTAGCCATAAAAACATTCTTATGGTTCCTTGGCCTATTGGATAAGATCAAAGTGTAGTATGTTCTCAGCATTCCCACAACATCATACATTTTATTATTGACAAAAATATTGGGCGTGTTTGTTTCTCAATACCCTTACCTCTCCACACGCAGGCAACGCCGGGTACCCTTGCTAGTCCATTATATAAAAAAATGTTTGTGTGTCCACTAAAAACTTTTGCTATGTGCATCATACAGGCACCAACGTGGTATCGTTAGAAAGAGCGATCTCTTGGATAAAAATTATCGAAAAATTGGAAGAAAATCGTCCATTATTTCATGTAAAAATGTTTTTGTTTGAAGTGGGGGTCAGGTAAAGATGTTGGTTTCGACACTGTAAATCGCAAATACGCAGACTGTAGTTTTGTTCTTTTGTTTTAAAATAATAAATTTGCAGCATCATAACATCTGTGCCGTTGTGGTCCCATCAATAACGTGTTTGCTTATGAATTCAAGTTGTGCAAGTTCGTGCCAAGCACGCATTTTATTTATTTTTTTTTTTTTAACTTACAAAATTTTTTTTTTTTTTTTTTTTATATATATATATATGACTGGGTACCTCCACACTAGTAAGATCTAATGCTTATACATGGTACTATATATATTGTATTTCAAAATATTATTTTATCATAGAATTAGCACAACATGTTTTGATGTTAATATAGTTAGGATAGATTGAAAAAAAAAAACTTGCGCATTTATTCATTTAGACATATATGCAACTGGAGGACATGTATGTTTCCTAGTTTTGTTTTTCATTTCTTTTTAATTTTTCTTGTGCTTTTTTATTTATAGGAAGTGCAGGAAGAGTTGGTGTCAGCTTGGCTGGACTGCCTTACTTCCCAGCCACGAGCAACTCCATTAATTGCAAAAGAACATAGATTAATTACAACATTGGAAGAAACTCTATCCCGTTATCTCAAAGATGTTAAAATTACAGGATTAAAAGCTGATAAAAGGTATGAACACTTTTTTTTGTGTTTTTTTTTTTTTTTAATCACTTTAATTGCTGAGCTTCAGTTATCAAATCCAAACCGATCGAAAGCACTGGTAGTAGCATGGTATCAAAAATTGAAAAGTGAATTTAGGACACTAAAACCTGCACAGTTTGATTTGGATTTCCTTACGTATTAATTATATTTAAACAAAAAGTGCAAAAACAATTTTTCTACTTATTTTTTAACTCCTTTAAGGTGATTATATTATTGCAATGGAATATTAATTACTACTACAAATCTTTAAAAAAAAACATTACTCTAGTTAGATTTAAAGGTTTTTCAAATCAATGGTTTAGCTTTTCTTTCATTGTAATGATATAATCACCTTTTGCTATTTTACACAATAGCTAAAAAAAAGTTGTTTTCCACTTTTGTTGTTTTTAAATAAGTGAAAATTTAAAAATAAATTGTCTTAAAAATTAAATATAATTAACGATTAATATTCATGAAACAAGACCATGGATTTGAGACTATTTTTAGATTATGTATGATTTTACATTCCAAATGCAAATTTGGTACCATGCTATTAGCATAGCTTATATTTCTTGCAGTCTCTTGTTTATAAATATAAATTTGCTGATTTCTATTTGTTTCAAGTTGAAATATATTCAATTACTAAAGTGACAATTTCAATTTATAAATAAAATTCATTGAAAATGTCATTAAAGTTAGATGAGTTTGGCATCAACTTTGACCAATAAAATTTTGTCTCAACTGTTTTTCAAATATTCTGAAACAAAATTTATTTGTGGTTCTTAATATCAAACAAACTGAACAAAATATCAATTTGCATGGAAAACAATTTTTAATAATCCTTTTTATTTTTTTACATTATTATTTATTTGAACTTTTAACAAGATAAATGACAAAAGTTAGTTTTAAAAAAGTTGAAGGTTAAACAAATACAAAAAGATCACTTTTATTCCTCTGTTTTGAAATCTTTATTTTAATGTTTTATTTTTTATATCTTTTACTTAAAACGAAATTTTTTTTTGTGTTTTTCTTTCCAGAGATCCTGAATTTTTATTTTATGATGGTGCAGTTTATACAATGAATGCATATAGGTAAGTTTACTTTTAGTGTTCCTACAATTATTAATTATAGAATAGTTTTTTCTCCGTTTTATATTCCCTGTATGACCTTAAATTGCATTTAATAGTAAGACTCCAATTATGGGAAGTGAAGAGTCATCCCTTACTTTTTGTTACACCCAAGTCCCCTCTGATAAGGAATTGCAGTCCCTGTCAGGTCCCAACCTATGGATAAAATAAAATTTGACCTAGGCACATCCCAACAGCCTCAGACACCCTCGAGTAAGATGTTTGCCATATTTCCCTGCCCTGACGATGGGGCATAAAAGTATGGTGACTGTCCTTGCCCCCTGCTGAGAGTAAAAGCAATGGGGCCACCTGTTGGCTATAGGTGGCAATCTGTGATACTTTGGGATGGAATCCTGATGATTGAGAGACTTAGAAGTCTGGGTTAAGAACTTCCAATTCTTAACACACCATTTCGGCCCCTACCCAGTCTAGATAGAAGGTCAAAAAGACCTAATAATATCAATTTGCTGTCAGGTCAACCCTAATGTCTACTACTAAAAAATCAAAAACAAAACAAATTGAAAAATGAAAATACTAAAAAGTAATTCTCCTTTAAAATACAAAGAAATTACATAACACTTTATAAGTAGACGAAAGAAGATGCTGGCGGTTAAAGTCAATCATCAAGTCAAGAACACAACTTTAGACATAGCTACAAACCTATTTATATTTTCTTAAGATTTGGGTAGTGAATGAATTTGGTAACAGATGCTCAGGATATCTCATTTGATTGAGTATACTGCTTTGTGTAACCCTGATCTGTCAAGGCGATTGGATTTCCTCTTGACAAATCCCAATATCAGGCTCAGATGAGTGGGGAGCAAAAGCAGTGAAAAACAAAGTAAAAGTAAACCTCATCAAAACAGAAAAAATACAACTTAGACTGTGAAAGTGAAGAAAGCACAGAATTTATTTGCTTAGACTCCTACCATAACTAAAAAATAGTCTTTGTATATGTTTATTGAAATATTATTTAACATTGGGTTCAGTTTTTAAAATCTCACTTATGTTTATTTTTTCATAAATTTTGGAGAAAATTGATTATTTGTATTTAGTCCAACAAGATCTCCCCCCCCCCAAAAAAAAACAATCTAATTTTTTTCTCAATCTTGAATGTAACTGTTATAATTCTTGCCCACGTGATTTTCTTATTTAAATGCACCCTTTTTTCTTATGTGTTTAGCCTCTTGTTTTGTGTGGTTATTATTGTAAAATTCAGTTGAATAAAGCCTTGAAAAGGTCTTTCATCTTTATTACACTACAATTTATTCATTGAATTATTGAATTACTAAGTCTTTATCATAAGCCTTCTAATGTTATTCATGGAAAACACTTACTGTCCACACACCTACAGCAAGAAAATGAATTCATAGACCAATATCTTCAGACGTTAAATTGGTCCTGGATATGACCTTAAATTTAGAAATGTCTACAAAGGTATCTGAAAACAGATTTAAGGAACTGATAATGAAATCATATAAAAAGGTCCACACTGCTATAAAAACCTATAACATCCTGTCAGTGGGACATTGGAATACGTTGACTGCCTCCCTGCAGAGAGGTAAGACTTTCCCAATGAGGCTATCTGTTGCCCGTGAGTGGTGACCCGTAATGCTCAAGGACGGGATCCTAGTGGCTGAGCAGTCCATGATTTGGTAACTAAAGAGATCATGTGGCTTACAACATTTCACTTTGGCCCTTTACTGGGCTAGATGGCCGGTCACAGAAGCTCAATCCGACCAATCGGCTGGTCATGCTAGCCCTTTCTCAGAGATACAAAATCTGAATCAGGACAATAGCTATAGGGTCCATCTTGCTGAGGAAGAATGCATACCTTTTTATGTCCCCAGGTGAGTAATTATCTTGGGAATGAAAGCTCAGGAATAGAATCTTCATCAGTCATCTTATCAGTCATCAGCATGAGTATATTGGGTGTGTAGCCCTGATGTGACTAGGCAAATGGCTTTCCTCCTAGGTGCGTCCCCTCATGGGGTTCCAAGGTGGGTGGGGAGCATAATCTCAGACCAAGTAAAGTCAAAAGACCATACCCAGGATCTGATACGTACACAGACACAGATAGCAAAATAGAGGAAATAACCACTTACTATCCAACATACATAATTCTTGAATCGGTGGATGACAAACCATCATTAAACCATCACTCTTCATAATAGAAAAATATCTCACAGTGGCTCCAAAATCAATCAAAACAACTCATGACAATACGTTGATAGTAGAAGTTAAAAACAAGAAGTATGCAGAAATATTGCTAAAAAGCACCACACAAAAGCATATCACCATAAATCTCTCAACACATCAAAGGGAAAAACCCAGAACTGGATAATTGTACAATTGATGAAATCAAATAAAACTTAAAAATACAGCTTGTAACAGAAGTAAAGAGTCACTATAAGGAAGCACGATCACATATGTCCCCACATCTAATTCTCCCAAAGCTCTAACAAAAATTAAGATGGGGTACATAATAACTAAAGTGGAAATCTATATCTCTAAGCCACTTAGATGCTACAACTGTCAGAAGTTTGGGAACCATAAGAACTGGTGTAACAGAAAGAAAATATGTAAAAATTGTGGGATGGATCGACCTGACTACCAGGAAGCCATCTGCCAACAACTGAAATGCATAAACTGCCATGGTGAACATTCAGTTGACTCAAGATTCTGTGAAGCATGGAAGAAAGAAAGGGATAACGAAAATTAAACACATCCAGAACATCTCCTTCCCAGAAGCCCGAAAAATTATTAAGACTTTCTATCCAGCCCACTCTTACTCAAGAGTAACTCAACCACTGCAAACTACTTCCAATCCTGAATGTCAAAAATGTGATCTTTTCATAAGAAAACTGGTAAATATGAATTCAATTGAACTCCTAACTACAAACCTCCACTCAAGTCTAAACAATCCCTACCCCAAAACCTACACAACTGAAAAAAATACTCAAGAGCAGACTCACAGCAAGAAAAATCAACACAGAATACTCAAATCCATCCGAAATCAAGACCAACAAGATCTCAAAAAAAAACAAACAATTTTGCTGTACGGAAACCACACAAACATAAAGATAAATCCCAGTATAAACAGTCCTCACCCAAATCCAAACGATCCCAATCCAGACACAAAAAAAATCCCACAAACATAATGCCTGAAGTAAGCAACAGGTATAGCACACTAGAAAAAATGGAATTGGAAGAAATTTCTTCAAACACTACAAACAAATCCTATAGAATAGAAGATTCTCAAATACACAAGACCATTGGTCACATCGTAATGGAAAAATATAATACAATGGAATTGCAGGCTATAAAACCTAACTCCAAAAAAATAAAATGCATAATGACAAACTACAACCTTACATAATATGCTTGCAAGAAACTTCACTTAGAAACAGATAATATTACTTTCAAAAAATACAACACCTACAACCAAACAAACAAATCAATAAAAGACAACCGACCTATTGGTATCAACTCCATAAAAAATCAAATACCACGTTGTACCTCCAAGTAATAGCAATAAAAGCTTCTATTCACAGAATAATAAGCATCTGCTCAATTAACATCCCTCCAAAATAGAAAATAAATAAATATAAAAACATTTGCAGGAAAAGCTATTCCGCAACAACCCTCGCATAGTTATTCAAAGAAGTACTTGCTCCTCAAATAATAGAGTATTTAAAAAAAAAAAAACGGAATATTTTGAACTCGTATAAAGCAAAAACTAACAGAAATGGGTTTGACAACAATAACATTAAGCAAATTGTTACTGACCTAAACTTTCTTCTGACAAACTAATCACTTTCACATTGTACAAACTATACATACAAACCATATCTGGCATAAAATGACTCCTTGCAGTTGATTTGCTGTAAAACCAAACTGCTCCTCCTCAGACATTAAATCACCTTGCTGCTTACTGTTGCTTCAGGGATGTTACTGCTGCTACTTAGAGGAATAAATCTGTCTGTGATGAGCTTCGGTCTTCTGTAATATGTGCCACACTGCTTGGAAATGATGCCTTGAACCTCCAAGAGACTACATCATGTGCTAGAGCTTTGGAACAGGCCTACCTTCGTGCTGAATCATATGCCTCGCAAATTGGAGCAGCTGCTGCTGTTGCAAAAACTAAAAATGTGTTTAATGATTCTGTCGATGCTGTCATTTCTACTACTATTACTAAGAACAGGTTCACCGATTCTGCTGATCTGCATCTGGAATGTGCTGCAATTCCTACTCCTGGCAGGTGCTACAATTGTGGAGGGAAACGTCACTCTTAAGGACGATCCTCGCCATTGTCCTGCCCGCAATATGTCGAAACTGTCGCAAACTTGGCCATTTCGCCAAAATTTGCCACTCTCCTAAACCAACACTATCACATTCTACTTCAACTGTTATAGCAGCCCGTGTTAAAGATGGTCCCATTACTAAAATTGTAAAATTAAAGGGTAAACAATTAACCGCCCTTAGACGCAGGCAGCTCCGACAACTTTGTCAGTGCTCGTATTGAATGAACCTGTCTACTTTGAAACCAAATTCTGTAATTTCCATAGCATCATCTGCCATTTATCTCAAACTATCTCAATGGCTACAAATATAAAGATAACTATAGAAATAAAATAAACATGGAGAAACAAAAAAAACAGAAACTCCGACACTTATATCATCTGAACTGTGTGTGTGTGAGAAACTGCCCTCTACATGCTAACGTCCACATTTATATCTACTGTTGAGGCCATTTCTGTCAGTTGATCAATTCATCTTGCTCTGTGCAAGGGCTCTCAAATGGGGCAAGCCACAATCCATCTTCAACAGCATCCAAACTCTGTCACTAAGCATCTAGCTTTACTCTTGCTGTCATAAACTGGACTTTTTTTTCGTCCGTAAATCGTTTCTAAAATACTCATTAACTGTCACACTCATAGCCACTCCTCAGTGACATAAAACTAATTGTCAATTCTAAGGTACCCACAAACTAAATCTAAATATATCTACATGCATTCTTCTATGCTTTTTGTTATTTGTATTTGTCACATCCTAATTTAAAACCTATCGTTAGCTCTCTTTTGTCTGCATTAAGAAACAAATTCATATTTATTGACAAATCCTATTTCATATTTCATTTGTTACCCATTAAACTTCCTTTTTTATTTATATATATATATATATATATATATATATCTCCTTATCCTCTTCTCTCCTAATTTTTAGTACTTCGGGGTTGACTATAGTATCACATACAACTTCATTTTTACATTAATTCCATTAAATTCTGTAAATTTTACAAATTTATCATTTGGTGAAATTAAAAAAAAAATCTTTCAATTATTTCCTCCTCATTTAATAACTAGTCTGGGTGCCCAGCATTGCCTGGGTGTTTGGAGGTGTGTGTTGAGCAAAAAAAAAAAAAAAAAAAAAAAAGTGGTAGTAGACAGACAGGCTTGAACCCATGAGGCGAAGACAGAAAAGAAAGTGAAAGAAAATCTGATGTCTTACCGCTACTCCATGACGCGACCTGAAGTCTAAAGCGTTCAAATTTCACATAGTCAATCAAAAACAAAAGATGACTTGCAGAAATGGCATTGCTTTTAAAGCTCTCACAAAAGTAAATTAGACACAAAGTCGTTTTCAATGTGGGTAGAAAATCAGCTCTCCCCAAAAGTGGGCAATAAATAATAATTGTCTCAGTATGAAGGGTTTCCTCTACATTGACCAAGAACCAATTGCAGAACAGATACTACCTGGCCCGAAGGCCAGGTATTTGCATTCAAATAGTTTCACTTTTATACAAAAAAGATAAACAAACACTGGAGACAATGGCATGGTAGGAATTTAGTTTAACTCGATTCAGTTTTAGGTCAGTTTTAAGAATTTTCTTGAGTTAATAAAATGGACTTGACGTACAAATAATATAAAACTTCATTTATTATTGAATAATCCACAAAATGCTATAAAACAAACAAAAGCAAACATTGTTTGAAATAATGCAAAAATATTTTTTTATCTTTAAAACCTCATAAATATTCTGTAAAATGTTTCATTTTCTTTTAAAATAATTCTTTTTCTTTTTAGTGTCAAACCGGCAGTCTTTGATTTATTTCTTGCTGTTGGCATTGGAGCCTATTTAGCAGTTGTCTACCTCATTGCACAAGTTAGTCAATCTTTTTTCATTGTTTTTCTCATCTTGTCATATTTGTATCCATAAACCAATACTCAACATTCTTAACATACAAACATAATTTCTCTAAGTAATAAAATTAAACTTTTGAACTTAAATGTATTTTTAATTGCTTTCTAAAATCTAACTTGTACAACTCTAATTTTACCTAAGGGGAGACAATTCCATTGCAATAAAATGGATGACAAGGCTTCTATGCTCTATCTACAGCTATGATGAAATAAGCAGATATTAGCCTTAGTTATATAGTAAAACCGAGAGAATTGAGATTTAGAACAATAGTAAATCTAAATAAATTTTTTGTTCTATTAGAATGATATTAGGTTATGTATATATTTCATGATTTTCTTGGGGGGTACATCCTTCGGAATTCATTTTATATTTAAAAAAAAAAAAAAAAGACCAAGGAGAAAAGGAAAATGGATAGCGACTAAAAAATAAAAGTTGGGAAATAGAAAAAAAAAAAAAAATCAAAACGAGTCAATTGACATGTTTCGCCCTCACTCATCAAAATTGGAACTGAGGGATTTATTTTTTAGTAATTTGTTTTCCTTAATGATAAAATCTAAAAAAAAATCTAAAATTCATCCCCATATGATTGCTCTTGCTCCCGTCTCTTTTTTTAGATTTTATCATTAAGGAAAACAAATTACTAAAAAATAAATCCCTCAGTTCCAATTTTGATGAGTGAGGGCGAAACATGTCAATTGACTCGTTTTTATTTTTTTTAAATTTTTTATTTTTTTTCTATTTGCCTACTTTTATTTTTTAGTCGTTATCCATTTTCCTTTTCTCCTCGGTCTTTTTTTTTTTTTTTTTTTTTTTTTTTAAATATAAAATGAATTCCAAAGGAATACGTCTTCCCTTCATGATTGCCTTAATATATATATATATATATATATATATATATATATATATATATATATGAAAATGATCAAACCTAGTACACCAGAAATTTGAAACGGGTGAGTCTTACTGCTCTTTAGAAATCATGCATAATGTCAGAATAACTACAACAATGTTATTTGTGACTTTACATGACACAAGAACTGTAAATCTGCAAAAATTAAATAACTTTCAATTTCATTAGAAATTATTTTGTTTGCAATAGAGTGGATTGAACTTAAGTGGCCATAAAGGCTCATCTATGTGTTCATGATTGATTGATCAAATGAACTTTGAAGTCAACATTTAGTCAAACATTCTTAAATGATCTGATAACTAATCACTTTGGTGATCTATTCTTAAGAAAATTGTAGAGTTGAATTTAATAATCAAAGAGGAAGCCGCCCCCGTGTGTGTGTGTCGTGTGGTCATACAACTTACCTTCGGATGGAATCTGAGAGAAAGAGAAATTAAAAATGGCAGACATGGATTTATAAGGTGTAGTCTCGTGGAATCTCACGAGATCTCATCTTCCACTGCACATGTATGCAAATGGAATGGGGTCAGTTTTCTGATAAAATGTCTGTTGGCAGAGGCAGTGGGGAGAGACGTGCTGGAAGTTGAGAGAAAGTTGTCAGTGACGAATTCTAGCTGGACTTTTGCATATTGTATTTGGTTTATTTTGTTTTGCTGTTTACCAGCCCATTTAACATCATAGAAATTTCCAAAATTCATGTGATTTATTTATTTTTATATATATATATATATATATATATATATATATATATATATACATAAATATATATATACATAATAGAAATTTCCAAAATTCATGTGATATATATATATATATATATATATATATATATATATATATATATATATATATATATGAATTTTTAACTTTTTTGCAGATATCTTGTAGAGAGACTTGTACAATTCAAAACTAAATAAGTTTATTATTGACCTGAGAATAACAGATTTACAAAGTAAGGTATAACTATTTGCATCATTGGCTAAAGTAATGAATTTCTTTATTTTTTAGGCATTTTGTGTTTATGATGCTTCGATACTTTTTGGCAATGTCTCAACGCAATGGCACATCATCTGATGAAAGTTTTGTTGCTACTAATTTTGCAGCAGTCATTGTATAGATATTTTCTTTTATTTATATTTCAGCATTTCCACTTTTTCCTGAGTTTTATTCAAGTTTCTGTTCAAGTCTCAGATAAGATGAAACATCATTGAGAAAGCAGTGTTGCATGTGAATTTTTTTCTCCCATTTTGAGGTAAATATATCAGTTTCATGTGTATCTGAAAGTTATTATTTTCACAACCAGATTAATTTTATATTCGATTTTTTATTTTTATAATTAAAAAAAAAAATACTTCCCTAAGTTTTCTTTATTAAATATTATGAACAAAGTTTATTTAATTTTTTTTTTTTTTTTTTTTTTTTACTGTTGTCGTCTGTTATTCTATTCATTTTAACCCTTATACTCTCCAGCTTTCTTTGAGTGTCATTTGTCATAGTATGTAACCTTCTAGGAATTTAAAACTAAATCCTTTCTTTAATCTACTTAAATAAACTGTTCTCATTCTATAATCCTTTTGCCATTTCAACTGGGTAACTACACCCTGCCATAGTAAGATACTTTCCCTTCCGAACTGGTTAGCCATCATTAGTTAACCCATGATGCTGAAGGATGAGATATTAATGGCTGAGCAATTCATATTTTTGTAACCGATAACATGATAATGTGACTTGCAACACTCCCTTTTTTTGGAGAGGCGGGGGGGGGGGTCTAAGTTGAAGGAAACAATTGGATAGGCTTAATTTGATCAATTAGTTAATCATATTAAACCCTATCATATGAGTACACCAAATTTCTAAACTCGCATGTCTTCCCTAATCCTCTACTAATAAATGATTAATGTATGATAGAAAATTGTGACTAAGAATCAATTAGTCTGAAAAGAAAAAATTCAACATGGCTATTTCACTCTTAACGTTTTGAGGTATTTAAAGTAAAGATTTACAATAGCTTAAGGTTCTTTCGAATTTACATATTCCTGTCATGGCAAGGCAAAGGCAAATTGTTATGTCACAATTTTTAACTCCATAGTGAGTGGAGTCATGTGATGATGGCAAAGATGTAAAAAAAAAAAAAAAAAAAAAAAAAAAAAAAAAAAAAAAGAGACCAAGTTAATTCAAAAACAGATCATGAACAATTCTCTGATCCTAAGATTTATAAAATTTGAGCCAGAGAGAGATCCTCCTAATAAGTATGCAAAAAGTGGTGTCTATGAATATCACTCCAAAAAAATGTAGAAAAAAAATGGAACTCTAGGGATGAAAGTGGAAAATAAGAATCATGCAAACACTACTAACAATAACAAAATTCTACAAAACTAAAAATTTTACTCGCATAAAAACTGAGAATGTCTTTCCTCTTTAAGGAAATAGTAAAATGTAAGCAAGTTGTCTTTACATATCTAGAAAGAGATTAAGAAATGAATTGAAGAACCAGAATGTCAGAGGCATGAGATGAATGTCCATAAAAAAGGGTGTTGGGAAAATTATTTTTAAAAAATTTTTTGAATTCACTAACTCTGACAATCGAGTTTAGTAGGGTGTTTTCTAATTCCTGCTGGACCTGTACAAGAAACCAGTAGAAATTTTTGAAGTCGCAAAATATGGCATCTTGTCATGTCTACTGAGTCAGTTTAAGGAACTCTTAGTCAAGTCAAATTATTGCACATATTTAAAGCAACTATATGTATATATATACACACAGATACAGATACTCAAAGTCCAATTAACACTTAGTTTTGATCTTCACTTTTCTTTTCGTTCGAAGGAGTTGTTTTTCAAAAACTTTGGTAATAGCAATCTCTTTTTAAAGTACTTTCTTTTAGAAAGATTTTTGTTGTCTTTTCTTGCCGAAAATTTTTTTTTTTTTTAGATATTGACTTTTTAAAGAAGCGTCTGCTTATTTAATACAAGAACAGAAGACGGCTTTTAATTTTAACCAATAAAAAACATTCTTTTAATTATTCATAAAATTTAAGATAAGTGACAAATTGTTATTTATATTTTTATTTTACTTTGCAAATTATATTGAAGGAATATATTTATTTCTAATAAGGATGAACCAAACCAACACCTATAAATATTTAATACTCCTTAAATTCCAGCAAATATAAGAATAGGCTCTGAAATAATGTAGAGAAACTTATTCCACTGTTATTCTATTGTTACAAATGTCCAAAGTTTGAACATCACGTAGCAGTAAACATGTGCAAAAGATTCAGTGCCAAATCCAAACACCATCATCAAGATGAATGCATCAAAAATCCTGTGCAAAATCTTTCCACAGGATTATCCAGCTAAAGAAAAAAACATCGGGAATTGAGGCACAGAATGTCTCATTTTCAAAACCCTGGAAAATTGTAGTGGCACAATAAACAAGAAAATCTTCAAAGTAAAATGGATAACTACTCAAAACAAACCAAAAGATTTTCAAAAAGAAAGAATAACAAAGATTTTGAATCTCCATCACAAAACCCAATACTGTTTTGTGGATCTTTTTTCTTTTTTTTTCAATCTTCGCATCTCGTTCTGGGTGTGTCATCGTCTGTCACACATTATCAATTGCCAAGTACACTTGCTTACGAATATAAAAATAAAATAGAACATACCCCCCCCCCCCAAAAAAAAACAAACTCTGACACTTTCTGTAAATATTTGTTGCATTTTGGGTACATGTGTGACACCATCGTGGGGACACTACCCTCTAAGCGCTAACGTCCATATCTTGGTTATTCTGTTGAGTTTGTTAGTTGATGTCAGCTCATCTTGATCTCCCGAAGTTCTCTCGACCTCGTCCTTTATTGCATCTAACTTGGAACTGTCATCAACTGGACTCTCATAAAACATTGCAAGCACTAATTAACTGTCACAAACTTCCCAAATTGCCACAAAACCCACCGATATTCGCAAAGCTAATAATATACTTGGTCCTTTTGTTTCTGTTCAATGCCACATCCTGATTCACAAATCTACCTCAACTTTCTTCTGTCTACTTTGATGAATAACTTCTTCTCCCTTGTTTTGCTAATAAACCCATTTATTTCTTTTTTCTTTTTTGTTATATTTCTTTTTCTCCCTTGTTTTTCAACACTTGGGTGGTGGATATCGATAATATCACATTCTTATGCAAAACATTTGAAAGAATGATCGACTGATTTTGTCTTTGGAGATAAACAATATCAAATACGAATCAGGGTTTGAAACAATAGAATCACTTTGTATTACTTTAATTTGAAAGGAATCTGCATCAGCAGTTTTCTTTAGAAAAAAAACCCCCCGAAACAACATGAAAAAGTTGGGCTTGAGATGCAAAATGTCCACATTTATAAAATCTTTTAAAGGATAGAAGCTTCCATGTGCAAATCAGATCAAAGCAACATATTAAAATTAATAAGATTGTAAAAAGCAGATATAAACTATATTATGGTTGAATGTAATTAATGACCCATTCAAAATGAAAACTAAATGTATTCATTCTTCTCTGTGGACATGATAAACTCCACAATGACTTTGTATTCATATTAGAAAAACACTAAAATATACATGAAACAATGCAAATTTCTATCATATTCAATAGCAACATTTATTCGTAATTTACATTCTGAGGAGCAAATGCAACAAAGTCCTACAACTGGTCAAACTCCTGACTTTAAACTGGTCAGATGAGAAAACCATATTCAAATCATAACAAGCCTTACAACTAAGCTGTTTTATTTATGAAACCTCACAAGACTCTTATGTTAAAGAATTAGATATGATAATTACATCCACTAAAGCGTAGACATTATATAATTTTTTACCATTCTTTGATTTGCATTATTTTTCTTATTGTCCTCAACATTTATATTTTGATTATATTTCAGAAACCATATTTTCTGTGAGATATATGTCACCATTGTTGAAAACAATCTAAAGGAAGACAATTAGTAACTCCTCTTCAAAATTAAGATCAAAATTATTTTCTGCTTTTATTCTGAAACTTTCAAAAGTTTACGGCCATACATTAGCTGTAAAATTGGATTTTTTGTTGCCATTTTCACACTAATACTGTGGGATGGCATCTTTTGGTCACGGTGTTGGCCCGTCGCTTTATGATTCCTGTTGCTGCTCGTAGCCACCCATACACTGGCAGATGTGCGATCAGTTTCCCTCACAGGGAGAAAATGGCTCGATGTGTCACAATCTCTGGAACATAAGGAATCATACTATCACGCTTCCATCGCAGAGTGCCCCCCCCTCCAAACGTCCAATTCAAGCACGCGTGCCTCATCTTTAAGCCGCTCTGGTTCCTTACTTTCCAGTCCAAACTGGAGAAAATGCTGCTTAACTCGTTCCGCAGGCGCCACGCTGTTGTTGATGTATATATAATCTATATATGCGGATGTTGCTTCTTGAACAGTTATATCTTTGGATAAAACAGCCTCCACAATTGCCTGCATAATGGATGGGGCGACGTTAAGCCGAAATCCTATCCTAGTCAGGCAGTATCTCTCCCCCTTCACAACCACAGTTTGGAATGGCCATAAAGAACGGTGCACATATATCTGAAGGTAGGTTTTTCTCAAGTCCAACACTGACACGTCGCCCCCCCCCCCTCCCCGCCAGTCTCTCAGCTTTTGTGAACACACATCGGCATGTGCCGTGTATGCGTCCACATGGTTGTTTAGTTCGGTAATCCATAACAGGCCACACTCTTCCCTTGTTATGCTGAACAATCGCCATTAGTGGGATTAATCCCTTGGGTGGACCAAGTTCTTTCTCCAGGTATGGTATCAGCCATCCATCGCAAATCCAAGTTTGTAATTCGCAGTCATAGTCATAGTCCTTCCGAATGTGTTTGGGCACAGTGTATTCAGGTGTCTGATTGATCAGCTGTTGTGGCGGCTGCTCACTTGACCACTTCCAGATTGCCGTCCAATGTTTCTTAGTCGAGTCAAATACGACATCAAAGTCAGGTCGTTCTATTTTCACTGCAACAAACTTCCTTCAGGAAATTGGCTTCACCGTGTTCATATTTATGAACGTTACCCAACAGACGGATAATATCAATTCCGAGCAAGAGATCGAATTCCAATAGATCTCCATCCATGGCCAACATCTCCACACCCACCACGGGAATCCTTTTATCCACCTGCAAACTGAGCTTGGTCGTTCCTTTGCTGGTTATACTCTTTCCATCAACAGTCAGTACCTCTGTCTTGTGTCCATTCCGTCGACTACAGACCGTACTCCTTACTAGAGATTGGGTGCACCTAGAGTCAATTGATGCATCCCGAATGTTGACATGCATGCGCTTCCCTGGTAGGTCAGTTCTCATCCTACTCGGGGCAAGAGTGGCGCCTACATCTTGCCCCTGTTTCTGTTTTCCAGATATTTTGATACGATGTGTCCCTTTTTCTGGCATTAGTAGCATCGAATGCATGGTGTATGACGCTTCCTTGATCATTCGAGCTGGCAGTGCTTAGCAAGATGGTTGGCTCCAGAACAATTGAAACGCTGCAGTGAGTTCTCAGAGGGCTTGTGTAAAGGCACTTTTTCCATGTCTGACCTGTCGACAGCGGCTGCAACCCGTTCATTATTCACCATGGACCTTGTTCGGTTGAGCATACTTTCTGTTGGGATCTGGTTGATATCAGCAGATACATGCAGCAACTCTTGGTTATGGGCAGGCAGTCCAGCGATGAATGCATACGTCAGCGTCTGGCTCGGGACTCCTTCGAACAGGCTGGAGAGCTTTGTTGACACAGCGTAGAACTCATCTACCAACTCGTCCAAGTGTAAGGTGCGTCTTGAAAACTGCTTGTATGCCTCACATGGGTCAAGCGCAAAAGCCCTGCGCAGTGCATCTTTCACCAGTGTTACATTATTATTCTCTGCATCTGACGGTTATTGGTAGACGTCGAAAGCTCCTCCAGCTAGTCACAAGGGGATGACCTGTTCCACTCTGCCAGCTCCCAAGAGCTTACAGATAAGGTCCACTCTCTTTAACCAGTCTACAATAGATGTTGTGCCGTCATATTCCAGTACTAATTTTAGGTCGAACCTTCCTTCAGCCATAACGCCGAGATAGCTTGAAGCAGAATGTTTTATTTTCAGTTCTTTCTTCTTACTGTCCCTTTCTTCCTGACCTCGATTCGCGATACTGAGTATTTCCCTCCTTCACCCTCTTTCTGAAACAAACAACACAAAATCTCTCACTGACCGAAGCAAATGAAAAAATACTGCCAACACAAAAAATCCGTCTTTTATATCCATGAGGGTGCGAACTAATGTAAATGAGTATAAACCAGATTTCCCGTACCATCATTTGTGTATTAGATGTGATAGCATTTGGCTCGTCATACATTGTCTACAGAAAGGTATTAACCTACAACCTCCCTCACACACATACACACTTAAGCTATTGGTAAAATAACAAGCTATAACAGATTCAATATTTCTGTATTAAAAAATACTGTAAAATTGAAAATAAAATCATTTTTGTAACTAAATTCAATGCAAAGACTTTTTATTTTATTTTTTTTTCAATAACTGAAAAACAATATAAATCATAATATTTCAGCCAACCCAACAGCCTTCTTCAAAGAGTTATAGACATTGTTATTTTTTATTCATTATCAAGCTATAATGATATGCCAGTGATAGCCGATGTTTCCTTGTCTCAAATGGAGACATTTAATAATGTCTACATTTTGTATAGATAGCGTGCTGGTGACTTGTGTATAGGTAACAATTTATCTACAACTAAATCGTTGCGATAGATTTTGTTTTAGCATAAAATTAATCCAAAATATGCCGTAAGACTTTTTTCTTTTTTCTTTTTTTTTTTTTTTTTTTTTTTGCCTTATAAATGAAAATTGTTTTATTTCATTTTGTTTCAGAGACGTGTTTGAGATTGATTTGGAAAAACAAAGAAAAGAATTGTCAGAAGGTTTGAGAAGATGAATTTTGTTTGTAATGTCCTTCTGCAGACCCTCAGGGCAACAACTGGTCACTCTGCCTTTCTTTTTTTTTTTTTGTATTATTATTCCTGTGTAAACAGACATTGCAATAAAGCAGTGACGGCCAATAATTTCCTGCCCACCTGGATTTCTACTCCTACCTCTCCCACTACCCTCTCTCCCCGCCACTTATTTTCTTTTTTATTCTAACCCTTTTCCCTTTTTTTCTTACCCCCTCTTCCCTTATTCACTCTCACATATTTAAATTGGCTGGAGTCCATGCCACTCCTCTTGCTCTCCAGGATGGGTGACTATCATCAGCCTCCCTCTTTTCTTCACTCACTCATTTGTCAAAATTTGAACAATTCCATTCTTGCAGATTTATTAATCAATAATGATTTTGATTTTTTTTTTTTTTTTACCTTTCCTTTTTTATAGACAAAATAAATTAAAAGAAAATATTTCCGACTTTTGTATTTATTTTATTTTACAATTATCACAAATTTTTCTCCTTGTATAAGCATCTGTTATTCAATTTTCATAGGTAATGCAAAACAAATTTAAGTATAAATACTCCAAGGCAACACCTGGACTGAACAGTTAGCATGTATGCAACTGTAATATATACAATATAATATATACAATGCAATATATACAATGCAATATATACAATAGCGGGAAAGCAAAATAGGAAAATAAAACTTTAATTGACTATAAATTATTTATACTTTGGAATTTTACATGAATTGAAATCTTTAAAAACAATACTATATTTCCTCCCTAAGCTTTGATGCAGCCCTCAGTCCCATTTATGAAAGAGATACAAGCCTTCTTTATGTCCTCCTCTAGTTAATCCTCCTATTTTCTAGAAATGAGTGTTAAGTATGCTTACATTAGCATGATGGGTAGCATTTATCCTCTTCTTAATAGTGTCCCACCAAAAAAGTCCAGGATTTTGAGATCAAGGGAGCTAACAAGCCAAAAGTTGACAAAGTTGTTTTTACAGAACTTTTGGATTTTATTATCTGTGTGGGTAGGATTTCTACCTTGCTGCTATGCATAATTGTTGTCTGGGTAAGTGTCTTTTGGCCAAGGTAAAACGGTCTATCTCAAAACCTTATAATACACATCAGTTCTGATCTGTTCCATTAGGCTTAAAGAAATTTGAGGGCATTTTCTTGCCATTTTAACCCAAGATGCTCAGGACCATCAGTTGAGATGGATATTATTTTGTCTTGATGCTTCCTTGAGATGTTTTGTTGATTTTGCTATCCAGTGGTCATTCCTCCTGTTATAAAATTGATGAACAATTGTAACCCCTCACTCAAGAAGGTGGTCAAGGATCCCTGTCTATCTGAATTCTTGGCTCATGCAGTCTAGTCTTCTCTGAGGTTGTTACATGAAATTTAGTAAGCTGAAAGCGAATATCGAAGCAGTAAGCAGGAAGAAAGACAAACTCATGTAGTCTATCTACAGAAGCTTAATTTCGCAGAATTATGTACAAGTTTTTACAATTATCACTCAGTTTCTGCAAGTTCTTTTCACAATCTCAAATCTCTTCACAGACAAGGACAGATGGTTGGATGTTCTCCCTGAATTCAACAAGCAATCTGCTTCAACTCCCAACTCTACTCTGCGACTCAACTCTATCTGACTAATTTTCGCATGACAGGCGTATATATAGTAAGGTAAAATATATTTTAGTCATCGACATACAGACCTGTTTCGTTGTTTCACAACTCATCAGTGCCGCTAGACTAACACCTCTCCCAAGCCGAGGATCGAACCTAGAACCGTCGTGATGACAGTCGGCAGTCCTACCCCCTGACCACGGGATCGGTGGCTGAAATTAAACTGTCCGAATGCCTATTTAAATAAACATCCGTCCGCCACTCGTAGAGGGCTCAAACGTATATAGTAAGGTACGTTGATGGGGTGGAAATTCTCCCCAGCCAATAAGATTTCGCCACGAAATCGAAAGCTTTAGGGTTTTGCATGGGTACGATTCCCACACCTGAAATCTGAATTACTCATTCTCACGATTTCCAAGTTCAGATGTCAATTCTGACATCCGACCTTGAGTTCATTTAAGGCCAGACAATGTTATAAGTGAAATTTCCTGTTATCGATTTTTAGCCGTAAAAATATATTTCTCTGGTTTCAAACAATGTCTATTTTGACATGAAATAAAATATATATATTTATCTTCTCTATCTTAAATCCTTGGGTTATCTGGCGTCACCCGGGAATAAAAAGGTATCTCAGCATAGTTCTAACGCTCCTCAATGGGGGATTACGTCACACAATAAAAATTTTTTTCATAACTAAAAATCTTCACAAAACTGTGTTTAAAGAATGTCAGAATCTTCTGGCATCTCACAAGCCTTTTTTTGCTTTATGGCATTCATCAGAAGATGCTTTAATTGTCTGACAGAAGACTTGAGACCTTAGTTCCAGTGCACAGGAGACTTTACGTTCTTGGGTTGACCTTTGGAATTTTAGCAAGTCTTCTCTAGAAGTGTAAGCCATTTTGAATTTCAGATGGTTCGCTGTTACACACAAGTCCTGGTAGGTGACTTGTTTGTAGTAGACAGTTCCACAGAACAAAATATTCTTACCGTGTCGAAACCCGGGAAAGAATATGTGAAATTGCTCCAGAAAAGGTTTAATATTTATGAAGCAATTCTGGTTTCTGATTGGTTGGTAGCAGAACGTGAATTAATTTGATTCGTCAGTTCTTAGCAGCATCGTTTATAAATAGAATCGTCTGACTGTGTGGGATCATACCCCATTAAAAGGGCAAAAATACTGCAACATCCTCCCTATTTTTATAATGAGGAAGTCCCTTGTGTTTGTTCTGCTCAAAAATAAATATATATTTTTATATCTATTTAGACATATCAAAAATTAGAAATCATTTGGATCTTAGAATTTTAGCATTTAAAAAGACGCCATTTTTAATTGTGTTCAAACGTCAAAAAGGAAAATTACAAAGATTTTTTTTTTTTTTTTTTTAAGCAAAAGTATAGTAGGTTAAAGTGTTAATACAAAATAAAATGGATACAGTTTAACGTCTTGTCCAGGACCATTTTTTTTTTTTTTTTTTTCTAATATTTTTTTGATATATAGAAATCTATATACTCTGAGCATTACCCCTAGGGGTATCCACTGATATTCATGCAAAAAAGTAAGAGCCTTCTCATAACTGGAACTTCGCTGGTCTGTATTTTTAATATATATAGAAATCTATATACATACAGGGCAGTGAAAGGAAAAAATAAAATTATTCAGTCGAATTCACCAGCAAGTTTTGAGAGAAAACGTTGTAGCTTTATCCGTGTCGCCGGTTTCGTAAATACATCAGCGATATTTTGTTCTGATGATATGTAATTCAAAATAATGGATTCCTTTTTTATCTCGTTTTTTATGAAATGGTATTTTATATCTATATGCTTAGATCTTTGGTTGATTATTGTGTTCTGTGCTAAGACTATACTGGCTTGGTTATCACAATTAATTACTACGGGGCTTGTAATCAATTCTGGCTCTAAAATAGTCTTCAGGATATTTTTAAGGTAGAGTGCTTCCTGGGTCGTGTGTGTGAGCGCGATAAATACTGCTTCACATGTAGAGAGAGATACAATCTGTTGTTTTTTAGATTTCCATGAAATGATAGGCCCATTTTCTGAGAGTCTAAAACAATATCCAGATACACTCTTGCGATCCTCGTCGTTTGCCCAGTCTGAATCCGAAAAACCTTCTAATTTTAGGGGATTTCTTGATTTTCTAAATACTAACTTCTGTTCTTTGGTTCCTTTTAAATAACGTAGGACTTGTTTAGCTCTGTTTAAATCTTTCATTGTCGGTCGTGATAATTTTTGTGACAGTTTTATTACTGTATAGCATATGTCGGGCCTGGTTGTTGTCATTAAATGTATGAGACTACCTATAATCTCGCGATATTGTGTGTCATCTATTATTTTAGATTCTGTGTGTATATTTTTATTAATATCATTTTCGACCGGTGTAGAGCGTTTCTTGCACTCCCGCATTCCAAATTTTAATAGTATTTTGTCAATGTATCTCGATTGAGTCATCGTAACTAGTCCTTTGCTTTGAGTAAATTCTATCCCCAGAAACCAGGATATTTTGCCTAGATTGGTCATTTTGAATCTTTTACTTAATTTGTTCTTAACATCAGTTAACATTATGTCACAATTTGATGCGATTAAAATATCATCGACCCATAAAACCAAAATCAGTAGTTTATCGTCTTTGTGTTGGGTATATAAAGAGGGGTCTACAGCGTATTGTCCAAATTGTTGTTTAATAATATAATCATGGAATACTGTGTTCCAACACTGAGCACTCTGCTTTAGACCATATAATGACTTGTTAAGTCGCCACACGCTATTTTTATTTTTCATTATAAATCCCTCTGGAGGGGTAATATAAATTTCACAGTCTATTGGGGCATTCAAATAAGCATTTTTTACGTCCATTTGATGGATGTTTAGGTCATATTGTGATGCGACTTGCATTAAAATTCTGATTGTCGTTAGGTTTGTGGTCGGCGAAAATGTAGAAAAGTATTCTTTACCGTAAATCTGAGAGCACCCCTTAGCAACAAATCTTGCTTTGTACTGCTCTATGCCTGACGCTGTACTCTTTTTTGTAAAGACCCATCTGGTAGAAATAACATGTTTGTCTCTTGGGAGAGGCACTACCGTATAGGTATCATTTTTGGTTAAGGCATCTATTTCTTTTTTCATGGCAATTTTCCATTCTTCACAATGTTCTGAATTAATTGCTTCGTTGAAGCTTTTTGGCGCATTTTCCATTGAATAGCAATAGTCGATTTGATAATCTTTTATATTGTCGACCACAAAAAAATCGGGTCGTCTTCTATTTCTTTTGGGATATCTTTCGAATTTATCATCATCATCATCATCATCATCATGGACACTCTCGTCTCCGTCATTTTTATTGTTTTCGTTTGTTCTAATTATTTGAGGTAATATAATTTCATCCTCTTCATATGACAGGTTTTCGTCTGTAAAATTAAACGTGTCCATGAATTTTACACACCGGATTCTTTTTATTTTATTTTTTTCGGGAAAAAATATTTAATTGGCTGGACTGTTTTTATCGTATCCAAGAAATATACCTCTGTCGGCTTTAATATTCAATTTACTCTTTTTCTCTATATATGCGAAGCAAGTTGAACCAAATATATGCATTCTGCTTAAATTTGTTTTTTTTACCGCAGAAAGATTCATATGGAGTCTTAGATAGTGTTTTGTTAAAGCACCTGTTGCGTATATAGGCTGCCGCCATAAGTGCATACGTCCAGAGGTTTTTAGGGAGTTTTGATTCAATGAGTAAGCATCTTGCCATTTCAAAAAGTGTCCGCCACGCACGCTCAGCAGTCCCGTTTTGGTGTGGCGATCTAGGAGCTGATGTCTCATGCCTGATATGATGGTTAATTAGTAAAAGTTCAAAGTCTTTATTGGTGAATTCCGTACCGTTGTCAGAGCGAATACACTTGATTTCACCGTAGGGGGCCATGTCCGCTAGATATTTCTTAGTTGCTAGCAGGGTATCAGATTTGTTCTTTAAAAAGTAAACCATTATTAAACCTGAATGGTCATCTACGAAATTCAACACATATCTATAATGTTCTCTGGCCATCGGTTCTACGGGACCGTTCAAGTCACAATGCACCATTGATAGGATTTTTTTGGCCTTTTTGTCTGGTATCTTGCTTTGATAGTTTGTCATTTTCCCTTGCGTACAGACGTCGCAGTTGAAGGTTTTTGATGTTTGTATTCGCATTCCATCAACTACAGTCGGCAACTTTTTGATATCAGGAATATTGCAGTGTCCAAGAATTTTATGCCATGTCTGTAGATCATGGCAGACGGTTTTTGATGGGACTACGCTATTTAAATAATATAGTCTTCCATTTTCTTTAATGTCGAATACAGTTCCATTCGGGTATACCAGTTTTGATTTATTGGGGCTAAAGTTTATATTTGCACCTTCTTTTGTGGCAGCTTGTACAGAAAATATATTTTGGTTAAATTTGGGGATTAGAAGAGCGTTTTCTAGAATACAGAAACACTGTTCACCTTTATTGTTCTTTAGCGAGATTTTCGCATTGCCTCTTTTCAAAACGATATTGACTCGACTCCCGTCAGCTAGTTCTACAAAATGATTTTGTGGCTTAAAGTTGGGGTCAAAATTGATAAAATCAGATTCCTTTGTAATCACATGTGCCGTGGCCCCACAATCGACAAGAAAATTATTATTGTTTGTTGAAGCATCAAATGTACACAAAAATAAAAATGTATGTTCGCTAACAGAGCTCTCTTTATTTTTAATGTAGTCGCCATTTTGAGTCCTGTATCTACATTGGAAACTCTTGTGATTAGGCCGTCCACAATTATAAAAAACAACTTTTGTACTTTTCTTAGGAAAAAACCTGCTTCTGGCAAAGTTGCGTTTTTTATTCCTGGCATGGGTATAATTCGATTTTGGTGTTTTTATGTGTGTATTTTTAAATTTCATGATATTTGTGGATTCGTTTTTTTCTGTGATCATTTTTTCAGTTTCTTTGTAACTTCTGAGTGCTACCTTGAATTGGCTAAAAGTCATGGGTTTTTCTTTCTGGGTTATCACGGTGGTAAATGGCTTGAAATCACTCGGTAATCCCTTAAGGACCATGGAAATTAACAGACTGTCACTTATAACTTCACCAGACATTTTTAAAGAATTTGCAGTTGTCTCGGCTCTTATAATATAATCAGTAATAGTTTCGGCTTCCATTCGTTTTAGAGAGGTCAGTTCAGTGTATAAAGAAATAATTTTGGGTTTTCCTTTCGATAAATAATGCTCTCTCAATATGTTTAATGCTTTGCAGCCGTCGTCCAGAGCTTCTCTCATTACCAGTGATAGACTTCGGTCATCTAAACACTGTATTAATTCCGCAAAGACAGTTGCGTTCTTTTCAATGAAGTCGGGGTCGTTTCTGTTTTCAGGTTGTGTTTCTAGTACTTTGTGTAGCTTTTGGATTCGTAGATATCCCAGAAATTTAACTTGCCACAATTCGAATTTTGATTCGGATCCATCGAAATAAAGACGCACGCTGGGCGCATAACCTCTAGAAGTGTAAGCCATTTTGAATTTCAGATGGTTCGCTGTTACACACAAGTCCTGGTAGGTGACTTGTTTGTAGTAGACAGTTCCACAGAACAAAATATTCTTACCGTGTCGAAACCCGGGAAAGAATATGTGAAATTGCTCCAGAAAAGGTTTAATATTTATGAAGCAATTCTGGTTTCTGATTGGTTGATAGCAGAACGTGAATTAATTTGATTCGTCAGTTCTTAGAAGCATCGTTTATAAATAGAATCGTCCGACTGTGTGGGATCATACCCCATTAAAAGGGCAAAAATATTGCAACACTGACAGTGGAGGCTTCCTTGATTTTGCTCTTGAGGGTGTTTAGAAAAGGTTCATTTCTCCTGTCTCATTGTGCTCAAACCAGATTTTTTGATGCAACAAATTGTCCTCTCACTGATGCCAACGATCCTGACAATGTTCTTCTGAGGAATCTGCTCATCTCCTACATTTTCATTTTGCAATATATTCAAATCTGAAATGTATAAAAACGTTAGTAAATAAATCATTTCTAATTAATTTATAGATTTGATTACCCAAACTGTTTGGGCAGTATATTCAAATTTGTCAATAGAACCAATTTGCTTTCTCACCATATATAGATGTTTCAATGGACATATACAGCTTTAGAAACCCAGAATTGCAGAGTCAAAGATATATGGTTTGACTTCTTATTTTAAAGTTTTCCAATATTCAAACTGTTGACTCTTCAAAAATAAAAAATCCAGTTCCGGCTCTTTTTCAATTTAAGTTTATGCATCTTATGTCATGAGGTGGAGGGAGGGTACTTCAGAAATTAAAAATCCACTTCTGGCTGTAGGCATTCTTACGGGTTGTACTTTGACTCCAACTCCATCCAAAACCTCTGGCTTTACAACCCTGTTGAAAATTCCAATTAAAATAAAATCTGGTAAAAATGTATGTAGGTGTGTAAAAGGCAAAATTTTAAAGAAATGTATCTACGTACTTTTAAAAATTTTCCTGTTTTATATGTGTATTGCTTAAACTTTATCTTTCAGATTTGATTGCAAATTATTCTTTTGGTAAT
The DNA here is from genome assembly GCF_053919585.1 of Euprymna scolopes. NCBI lineage: Eukaryota > Metazoa > Mollusca > Cephalopoda > Sepiida > Sepiolidae > Euprymna > Euprymna scolopes. Next base: position 62,155,842 of record NC_136506.1, on the reverse strand, counting down.
TTTAGCAGCGTACATGTCTTCTTTCTACTCCTCTCTTTATCTTGTGTGTGTGTGTGTGTGTGTGTATATATATTTACTTTGTCAGTCAATTCACTACATAGTAAAGTGCATTCAATTTTTTGGCAAGGAGATCTTCAAAGTTGGAATGTCTCGTCTGTAATTCTTTACTTTTGGCAAATTGATATGTTCCTCTATTTCAAATTTACTCTTTTGTTTTACCTATTATGAGAGGGAAACCGGTTTTCAATTTCTATTCTTTTGGAATAGACATGGAAATTTATTCAAAGTAGTAACTTAATGTTTCTTATCTATCCTCACATTGTACACAAGCACATGTTTAACCCACAAATCTTATCAGATCATCCATCTAAAAGGAAAACTCTGATATAAAACCTGTGCTAATGACGTCACAAATCTTTGCACTAAACAGAGGCCTCAAACAAAATATCTGGTTTGCAGAGCTAAAATTATTTAAGTAGTAGACAGGAGCAGAGGTACCATCACAAACACATCTCAAAGACACCTAGGGCTTATTTTTGTTTCTTGACTAGGACAATGAATGCTGTCTCTTTCTCTTTATCTAGGCAACTTGAGTAAAGTTTCTTATGACTTATTTTCACATGACTAGTCTGGGTCACTCTTGTTCTAAGAGGTTGAGAGTACATGTTTGACAGTTTGGCTGCTATTTCTGACTGGTAATACAAGAGCCCTAACTTTTATGTAACATTAAGAGCAGTCGCTCTATCAACAGTTGCATAATATCTAAATAACTGTTGTACCATGTTGTGCATGGAAATCCTATCGACACCTTCATGATCTTATTTCTGTTATAGTATACTATACTTATGGCCAGAAAGGAGTTTAGCATTGACTGATTAAAGATTCAAACAGGACAAATGAGGCGATCATTTTGAGGGTCAGTTCTTTCACCAGAATTTTTGAACATTGGCATCACAGTAGCAATTTTCCAGTTATCAGGGGAACAAAACTTAGCAAGACATTTATTGTAGAGTTTGGAGAGGACAGGGGCCAGCTCAGCAAAGCATAAAAAATGTCCTGTTTGTCCTGTTCGAATCTTTAATCAGTCAATGCTAAACTCCTTTCTGGCCAGCAGTATAGATTTAGGCAAGCACTTCTATTGTGGTTATCCTAATGGTCATTTCTAAAAGCATATACGAGAGGTGTGCAATAAGTAATGCCCCTGACCCACTTCTAGTTGTCTGATCTAGCTGAAATTTTGCATGTGCAATGATTTATATCTTTACGGATTATGTGGCAAATTACAGCTCTGAACTAATTGTGGTTTCTGTTTTACAGGTGTTTGAACTGAGTCAGGTGTGAAATGGAGCCTGTTGAATGTCAAGCAGTGATCCGGTTTTTGTATTTGAAAGGACGCACACCACAGGAGACTTTTGATGAAATGAAACTTATGGTGATAATGCCCCATCATATGACCTTGTAAAACACTGACATCGTGATTTCAAACATGGCTGGAAGTCTGTGGAAACAGCTCCCAGACCTGGTCGCCTGAGGCCTCTGTCCGTGAAGTTGAGGCTGCCATTTTGGAAGATCGGCACATTACTATTCGCCAAATAGCCCAAGATGTCAAGATTAGTATAGGGTCTGTGGAAAATATCATTCATGACCATTTGCATATGCATAAGGTATCTGCCAGATGGATTCCCAGGTTGCTCACACCATTCCAGAAGTGAGAACGCGTTGAGTGCTCGAGGATGAATTTGGAGATGTGCCAAGATGAGTCAAAGTCTTTTTCAAAAGACTGATTACACAGGATGAAACCTGGGTCCATTACTATGATCCAGAGACCAAAGCCCAGTCAATGCAGTGGAAGCACTTGGACTCACCACCTTCAAAGAAGGCAAGGGTGCAGCCCTCTGCTGGCAAAGTCATGCTCACAGTCTTCTGGCACCAGGACGGAGTAGTGATGACAGATTTCCTGGTAAAGAGTACCACAATTACAGGAGCCTATTATGCTTCACTTTTGAGGAAATTAAGGGAAGCTATCAAAATCAAGAGGCGAGGCAAGATCAGCAAAGGTACCCTCCTCCTGCAGGACAACGCTCTGGTCCACAACTCGCATGTTGCCAGATCAGAAGCACAAGCGTGTGGCTATGAAATCCTGCCCCATCCTCCCTACTCTCCTGACCTTGCACCTTCTGACTTTCACCTCTTCCCAGCCATAAAGTTGTTTTTGAAAGGAAAGTGTTTCCCAGATGATGCAGCCTTGATTTCTGAAGTCACATCGTGGTTGTAGGACCAACCTGGGGTGTTCTACAAAAACGGTCTCCAGAGCTGCATCAAACGATGGGAGAAATGCATAACTCTGGTGGTTCCTATGTAGAGCAAGACTAATAACTGTGCCAAGTTTCGTTGCTCTACTCCTATGGGAAGTGGGTCAAGGACATTACTTATTGCACACTCCTCGTACCATACACTGGACAAGGCAGGTGAAGCTAGGTCAGTAGCACTTGATATAGCTATCATGTGCGTAGAACTCGGGAGTTAAAAAGAACAAACACAACATCCGGTCCAAGAAATCACTCTCCCCCTCCCTCCTCCAAATTTAGTTAGGGTGGACACTGTAAGTGCTGTCGAACGTGACACAATGATAATTATTATTTCCAAATCACTCTAGTCCTAAAAAATACTAACTTTGTTATTTCTTCTTTTAAATTTCTTATTTGATTTTGTAATTATGTGTATTTTAATTTATATATGCATTTGTCTTTTCTCTGGTTAGCTTTTTAAACTCCCCCCCCCCAAGCAAAACTCAATTCACATTCTCTCCCAGCTAAAAAAAAAAAAAAATTAAAAAATTCCACGCTCTGTACCAAAGCTAGAGATAAAATAGCATTAGGTCTGATAAACTTCCGAAATTAGCACAAACGGGGATTTATTTTCTACCGTAGACGCGAGAAGAACTTTATTTACGTAATATACTTAATATCTACAATTATCCTTTGCTCGCTTGTACTAATAAAGAGGCCTCGTTGATATCTCTACCAAACCACTGGATATAGCTTGTAATTAACTGTAACTATAATTGTAACTGAAATCTACAGTGATATTAGCTGCGGCACTAGGACTTTTTCTGAATAGATACGTTTTATCCACAACCTAAATGACTGCCTAAAAATATGAATTCCAAATCACAAAATAATTGGTTCTCTTTACCTCCAAGATGACTGCATATGTCTAACCTGCATGCAAAATAGGGGGAAAGAAAGGAAGATTTTATTTTCTCCCAAGCTAAAACAATGCTGTAAACTCTAAATCCAAATGAAACTTTACTGTATTTGAAAATAGTAAATAACCCTGACCCTTGAAAGCTAACAATCTTCCCCCCCCCCTTCTAGCTGCCACTAAAACCCTACATACATACGCCTTAGTAGTGGAATCCTTAACCTCCAGCTCCTAACTTTCACATACTAACCGCCTAACAGTCTTCACTAAACATCTATACATTTCTACCCCTGACATACATTAGAGTTCATTCCTATCCAGTTAGGTACTTACCAGCCAAAGTATGCACTCGGATGCAAAGCGATCTTCATTACATAACAATTGCCTCTTCCTAGATGGTTTTGCAACAAACAATACTAAACCAAATCCGATACTCCCTATCATGCAAAACTCTCTATGACTCTTAAATGAAAACTGAAATTATCTCCCCCTCAATAGTAATAATACTGACACAACTTCTATTGGCACCTACTGAAAACTTGCCCAAATATCTATTTACTTAATTATACATACGAAATACACCAAAACTTAAAATGTACCTCCAGTTACACCCTGAGTGTACTGCACCTACACCTTAACCTTCGTAAACCTAAATATACAGTGACTGGGCTAAATTTCTTAGCTCAATTCCTAATACCTACTCAAACTATAACGATATCCTGAACCTAAATTAACATAAAGTTTTTTTAAAAAATGGGAAACCTCAGGTAAGAGTCCTAATCCGCACTAACGCTTTTCTAACAAGCCGCCCCACAAAACCGCTTCCACTGCATGCCCCTAAATCACTTTGAGGAGTGTAACTATTCATTAGATATATAACCTCTACAAACTAACCCTGTAACATTAACTAACCACGTGGGGTCGCAGAAATACCTGGAGTAGGACCCAGGCGCGGAGCAAACCCTCTCAGGGCTGATGGACCCAGTAGATCTTCCCAGATCATCCGTCTAGGAGAAGGAAAACTCTGAAACTAAACCAAAGGGGAGGGAGGCCTCTCTAGTCTTGGACGACAACCTTCCGAGAGCTGGTGACTCAAACAAATTACCGGTCTGCAAACCTAAATTGCTTAAGGAGTAGATAGGCTCTGTCTATTGCCGGCTTCCATACTCCTTCTTTGCCTATTAGTCAGGCGCAGAGACACTATCACAAGTGAATAGACAAAACACTTAGTGGTAGATCTTGTTTCTTGTCTAGGGCATTGAATGCTGTTCCCCCACTCCCGACACATCCCGTCCCTCATAACTGGGCACTTGGGAGTGCTTGAGTACCACGCAAACCTGTGCAATTAGATTGGGGTGATCTTCTTTTGATGGGCTGAGGGTACCGGATTGACAGTTCCTGGCTGCTGTTTCCGACTGGTAGTACAGGAGCCCTAACTCTTTGGTAGCGCTTAGAGCGGCTGCTCCATCAACAGTTGTCTAATATCGGGATGTTTGTAGTGCCATGTCGTGCATGGAAAGGGACCCTGCACTTATCCCGATGGGCTTTCCCGAGGCCACAGTCCTAGTTGAAGAAAGGTCACCAAATGGTCTACTTGTGTTGCATGTCTGTTACCCTGCATAACCTCTTGTTCAGCTCCCCATCACCTAACCGAAACTCTTTAAAAACATGATGACAGTACAATCAAAAAATAAGCTTAAACCAGGCCTAGCGACAAACAAATCCAACTCGCCTCCTCCCTTGAGGCTTGCATTCACTAACATCCGTGGGCTTAGAACTAATTTAGCTGATGTTGAAGCATTTCTCCTAACAAATACCCCGGATATCTTAACACTAAGCGAGACTAACCTACACTCCTCCATCCCCTCTAACTACTTTAACATGCCTGGCTATCTCCCACTCTGCCGTAATGACTCTGACAGACATATGCACGGACTTGGAGTCTACATTCGTAACACCCTCCCCCTGACTAGAGAAACAAACCTAGAAACGGACGATCAAGCCTTTATGTGCTTTAGACTAAACATACAACACAACATTAGCTACTTTTATTTTCTCTACCACTCTCCCTCGACCCAGGACTGCACCATAATAAACAAAGTCTCTGACAGCATAGACACAGCACTCTCTCTTGACACTAGCGCACAGGTACATGTATTTGGTGACTTTAATGCTCACCACAAAAACTGGCTTGGATTCTTTACTCACACAGATGCAGCGGGCAGCACAACACATAGTTTTGCTATATCTCACTCCCTATCAAAAATGGTTACGTTTCCAACCCGTTTCCCTGACCAGCAAGAACAACAAGCATCACTTCTAGATCTGTTTCTGACGACAGTTCCAGAGGATTGTACAACAAATGCTGACAGCCCACTCGAGAACGCTGACCATGCAGTGATAATGGTAGAAATTGCCCTAAATTCTAGACCCAAAACTGAAGAGCCAGTGCTCAAAACAATGAGATATTATAAAAAGGCTGACTAGGAAGCTATCAGAGATCTTATCAGAGATGCCCCATGGGGAAATATTTTTTCTCTTCCTGCTGAACAGTGCGCAAATGAGACCACTGAATGGTTCAAAACAGCAATGGAAGCACATGTTCCCAATTTTATAGCAAGCCCCACTCTCCCCAATGGTTTACTTCGACTTGCGCAACTGCCATTGCTCAAAGGCAGCATGCATACCGCAGATGTAACCAACATAAGTCCAGTTCAAACAAACATAAGTATATAGAAGCTAGAAGTAACGTTAAGAAAGAAATAGCGACAGCTAAGAGAGAATATACTGAAACCACTAAAAAACGCATCGAAGCACAAAAATTAGGAAATCGTGACTTCTGGAAAATCTACAACAGTGTAGTAAATAATGGGCAATCAACAATTCCCCTGCTAACCAACAATCACGAGGTTGTTTGCTCAGCAACCGACAAGGCTAATATGCTCGCCAGCCGGTTTGCCTCAAACTCCACACTGGACCCTACCAACCACCCCCTGCCTGACTTTCCTTTGTGGACAGACACCACGCTAGACGATCTAAAAATCACCCTTGCTCAGGTACACGCTATCATAAAAAACCTTGACACTTCAAAAGCATGTGGACCTGATCTCATCCCAGCTGTGCTATTAAAAAAGTGCTCAGCCGAAGTAGCTCCAGTTCTCTCCAAACTCTACAACAAATGCCTTAATGAATCATGCTTTCCGGGCTGTTGGAAAACTGCTTCTGTGGTACCAATATTCAAGAATTCTGGCGAAAGAACTGACCCATCAAATTATCGCCCAATTAGCCTCCTCCCACTTTTCGCCAAAATATTTGAGATCATAATTAACCATGCTCTAGTCCGGCACCTTACAGATGCTAAACTTCTGACTGACAAACAATATGGATTTAGACATGCCCGTTCCACAGCTGACATCCTCACTGTAATCTCTGAATGTATACACCATTCACTGGACAAAGCGGGAGAGGGCAGAGCGGTAGCTCTAGATATATCTAAGGCTTTTGACAGGGTATGGCACAAGGGTCTCCTCAGGAAAATTAAATCATACGGTATCACTGGTAGAATACTTAACATAATTAAATCCTTCTTAGATAAGAGAAAAATCCAGGTTGTCCTCGACGGCCGTACGTCTAAACAGTGTGATATAAATGCGGGAAAGCCTCAAGGGTCTATCCTTGGACCTCTATTGTTCCTAATATTTATTAATGACCTCCCCGACAAAACTGCCTCTGAGATGGGTATATATGCTGATGACACTACACTCTATAACAGGCATGACAGGAAAACAAACGAACACACATTTAAAGAAATGGCAAAAACACTAGAGGATGACCTCCAATCTGTAGTGGAATGGGGACATAAATGGATGGTCATATTCAATGCTGCCAAGACTAAACTGGTTTCCTTCAATAATTACAAGAAACCTTCTCTGCCACCAATATCAAATGGCCAGTGACTCCCTGTCTGAGAGTACATATTTCAAACTGCTTGGCCTAACGTTCACAGGAAACATGAGTTGGAACAATTATATTGAAAACATTGCCAGGGCCGCTGCGAAAAAGGTAAGCTCTCTCTACCGTGCTAGAAAACTGCTAACACCTGAAAGTATCCTGTACCTCTATAAGGCCACCATTTGCCCACGTATGGAGTATTGTTGTCACATTTGGGCCAGTGCATTTGCTACTGGTCTCTTGCTCCTAGACAAGGTTCAAAAAAGAGTCGCCAATCTGATAGGCCCTGAACTGGCATCTAAGCTTCAGCTTCTGTCCCATCGATGAAACGTTGCATCCCTCTGCCTGTTCTACAAGTATTTTAATGGTGAATGCTCTGACGAACTGCAGACACTTGTGCTCCCACGACGTAGACACCCTCGACAAACCCGACAGGCAGCTAAATCCCACCTCCACACATTAGAGATCCCTAGATGTAAAAGATCTTTCTTCTCCAGTAGTTTCTTCCCCAGAATCGCTAGACTCTGGAATTCCATTCCAAGTTCCTGCTTCCACAACTGTACTGACATGAAGAAGTTCAAGTGCAACGTGAACCAACATCTTGCTGCCCAAATCCCAACATAGTGCCTCAGTACTTGCTGCCCCTGATAGTAGCCCCCTACACCAAAGTGGCAATGTGCCTTGTTTGGGGTGAAAATGTAATTTAAAAAAAAACAAAAAAACTTTTTAATAAAGTTTGCCATGAAGGACTTCTCATGAAAATTATTTCATGTAATATTACTGGACGAATATTTAATACAAGATTCTTCATAGCCAAAAAGAAAGATCCTGGTTGTCCATGATGGCTCATATTCAAACAATTGACATTAATGCAGGGATCAATCCTTGGGCTTTTATTATTCCTGATTTACATTAATGGCCTCCCTGATGAACTTATGATCCAGATGAGTATATTTACTGATGACACCAGATTCTATACAAGTGAGTAAAAAAAAACCAAAAAAAACCCCAAAAAACATGCACATATCCAAGGCAATGGTTTAATCCCTAGAAAATAACCTCCAGTTTGTAGTTAAATGGGGACATAAATAGATGGTAATATTTAATGCTACTGAGACAAAGCTCCTTCTTTTTAACAAAGAACCTTTTTCGACCACTGATTCCCCTCATACATGAGTGTCAAATATTCAAGATCTTCAGTCTAATATTCGCAGGAAACATGGATTGAAAAAATATTGCCAAAGCTGCTCCCTCTACTCTGCTCAAACACTTCTCATATGTGTTATAAAGTATTGTCACTAATCTCTCCATCTTAGATGAAGTTCAAAAAAGACCCTCTAATCTAATAGCTCCCTCACTGTCCACCAAATTCCAGCTCCTGTCTCATCACCACAATATTGCATTCTTGTACTTGTTTAACAAATAATTCAATGGAATGTACTCCAATGAACTTGCTCTTAGTGCTCCCTTGGTGTAAATACACTTGACAATTAGCCAAATCACATCCCTTCAGTGTGGAGGCCTCCAAATATTGTTAGGCTTTCTACTTTAATAGCTTTTTCCTAAAATACTGGCCTTTAGAATTCCCTCTCTCTCTCTCTTCCCTGTTTTCCTGATTGTACCAACATTCAGAAATTTAAATGTAATGTGAACAAAAATCTTGCTGCATAATTTCTCATTTAAGATGTTCACTAAACTGTAGCTCCTAAATCTCAGTAGCCCCTTGTGTCTCATCAGTCAAATGTGCCTTATTTGGCGTCAATTGAAGTTATAATACAAGCAAAAGTACCCGTCATTGACTGGGTTCAAAAACAGCCTACAGAAAATGGACTCTGATTTATGAAAATATGATAGGTTATGGAAAAGGAAGGTTTGTAAAGAGATAGCTTCGAATTTGGGGGTATCAAAACCAAAGCAAAATATGATGAAAGTAAAAATAAAATAGATAAACCCCATAATTTATTATACCATACCTGTTCACACTGAAACACTTATCACAATATTCTGTGGATCTATATTAAAAAACCTTGTTAAACTTTGTGACATATTTCCATTCTATGGAGGTCAGGCGCGAACGAACACCCCATAATTTTATACCATATTTCTTCAAACTGAAACATAATTATCAAAGTATACTTACGCAGATAGATATGAAAAGTCTTTATTAAAGTTTGTGCCTATTTCAATTCTATGAAGGCCAGGTGCGAACACAGACCCCACAATTTTATTATACCATCCCTATTTAAGTTAAAACATACTTATCAAAGTATTCTTATGTACATCTATATCAAAAACACTTGTAAACGTTTTTTTTTTTTTTTTTTAAATTTTTTTTTTCCATACTTTGTGGAGCAGGTGCGTACGCAAACCCCACAATTTTAATGAATCATCATTATGCCAGATCAAACAGACCCATTCCTGTGTCTTGATACATCTTCTATCATTATATGTGATCCGTTTTCTATAATAGTCAACCATAGAGGAGCCTATTCGTGACCAGACACACACAGAGACGTTCAGCTTTATATTATAGAAGATATAACCATAGTAAATATTTATAATCATTATTGCAATCTTAATAAAAATCGATTACTTGGTTTTGGATTTTAAAAAATGTCTCAAATTTAAGTTGTCTTAAAAAGAAAGTGATATTCAGAAAATCTTTCTTAATTATTATCTAATGATTATAGATCAAATTCAGTATACATCTGACATGTACATTTTAATTGGACGATTATGCCCCCTAAAAATTTTTTTAAATTACTCCAAAAACTGAAATTTGGAGAATGCTTAATCATTGATGTCTAAATCGTTATTATTAAAATTTCACAAAACATTGAAGGTATTTGAATTCTTATGAATTTATCTCCTTTTTATAAACTAAAATAAATATAACCTACATTACCACCTCCCATGCCTAGCAGTTGTGTTCTGAAATTCATGATGACCGATTAATTTGTTTAGAAGTGAATTCTGTACATAAAAATATACAAAACATAAATTTATAAATCATTTAATGTATACACACATACTCTTATTAAGTGATGTAATATATAATGCATAGATTTTCAGTATTTTCATAGTGCTCAATACATGAGTAGAATTAGGTAATAAGATGGAAAATATATTTATAGCAGAGGCGTCTGGGTTTCTCAACAGGGATGAAACATGACGTCTTCCTGTAGCTTGATTGTCATAAATATATTTTCATACCTTACTAATATTATATATATATATATATATATATACCAACCTGCACCATGAAATGATGTTGACTCTGAGATCAGCATGTACATGTATAGTAAAAAAAGATTTACAGGTTATGAAGAATTATGTGCACACAAACAGAGCTCCAGGAATTGTGGTGCAGTTTCAATGCTGAGATTTCTCTTTGAATTCGCAATGTATTGTATTTTAAAAGCTAAACCATTTTCGAATTTTTTAAGAGGATAGCACAACAGAAAGCTGTTTATATTAGATTTGAAAATGACCATGTTTTAGTCAGCTGGGACGCAGCCCTACAGTATCGTGTTCCATAAGCAAAGAGTTCTAGTTAAGAAACTCTGTTCATGGAATTTTCATTTTATTTTATGCACAGATAGAGAGCAAGAAAATTGTTGACGGTTGTTGCAGCTAGATGAGTGTTGCGACTGTTTTACAGGAAGTGACCAAAGATTGAAGCTCAGTCGGGCACTTACCATAAAATTAAAAGCAGATAGACTTGTAACGTCCCTTCTGTGAGAAAGAGGAAATAGGGAGGCGATGTTGTATTTCAACTGAAGATTAATTTCAAGGTAAATCGCCATGAAAAATTATCCTGTGGAAGAAATCTTTAAAGAATAGCAAGATATCATTTGGAAGGAATCACATAGCTCATGAGAAACTGGAAAGATGCAAGCAAATAAGAATATGTGAGACTTGAAACTGATTTGATGTGAAATGAATTTGGGTTAGAGTTTGTCATGATAATACCAGTCTTAGAAGTTAGCAAAACAATTACAAATGCATAATTAAAGTGGTGTTTCTATGGCAGTGCATGTGTCAAGCAAATGTTGAAAGAGAACACTAAATTCATTCACGCTACACATGCCTAATAAAAAAAATATATCAAGTCATGACAATATTCTGGAATTTAGACAATCCTGTTCTACTGCGGATATCCTAACGATTTTCTCTGGATGCATATAATATACTATAAACTGGATAAGGTTGGATATAATTAACAAAATGTGTATTAGCAAAAGTATGTTACAGAGGTTCATGTCATGATTGTGGGGGTCATAACTGCCACGGATCACTACCGGTATTTCCTTCCTCAGGAAGATGTGACAGAAGGTCAGAAAGTCCATTCAATGCCCCAAAGGAGAAGCACTAGCCTATTAAAAATTTTCCGTAGGGGCGCCTCAGGCAGTGAGCAATAAACTTACTCCACTTGAAAGACAGGAGGCAAGGACTGGGCGGGTGGACCTTCTAGGACTACCTGGAGTGATGTCTCAGTCCTCCAGAAAGAAAATCACAGAAATGGCCCAGTTTCTGTCAAACAATTGTTGAGGTTAGAATCTCAACTGGCAAGCGATCACAAGTGTAACCTAAAACTGACTGAATGGAGAGGATCACTACCCAATAACCTGTTAGATGTAACTATATAGTCTCTGGGTGAGTCCATTATTCCTGAAATGGTTGGATCAGCTTACTCCATAACAGGCATGAAGGTCTTCTCAAGAAAATTTATTTAGATTGTATTACTGGGTGAATATTTAATATAATCTAAGCTAAAAGAAAGATTCTGTCTCCATTGGGATCTTCCGATCACTCAGTTGTCTCTGTTAAGACAAAATCAAAATGTAATATGTCCATCATACTATATATCAATACTCTATTGTTGATTGGGATAGCTTCCAAACATATCAGATATACATCTGCATTCAATGTTTAAAAAGAATGGTTGATTGTTGGTATATACCGCTTCATACCCTCCAAGAAATTCCAGCAAAAGTCAACAGCCAGCCATGGTTCACCCAGAATGTACCGCTACTATTGCGTACAGAAATCACTATTTCTATTGCTTTCAACATAATATTTCCATTGCTTTCAACATAATATTTCCATTGCTTTCAACATAATAGATGTTTTGAAACTAAAACCATCTTCATGACTGCCAGCAACCATTGTAAAAGAGTAATAAAAAAATGCAAGAGATTTGTATGTTCAGTACATTAAGTTTAAAGTAGCTGAACAGCTGCTTGGCTCCCACCAGTTTTGGTGAATAACAAACAAGGTCCTGAACAGAAGCGTGTCCTCTATCTCTACCATCATAAATGAACCTGAGATAATTTTGTCAGTATCTGACAAAGCAAAACTATTTGCCAAGAATTTTGCAGATTCCAATTATAGTACTCAAAAAGCTTCAACCAGAACTAGCTCCCATACTTACAAAGCTGTTTAATCATTGCCTTAAGGAAAAATGCTTCCCAACACCCTGGAAAACCTCATCAGTCTGCTCTGTAGTTAAAAATTCCGGAGATTGGTCATCTTCCTATTAGTACAAACCAATCGGTCTCCTGTGCATAATAAGTTGTTGGAATCTGTGATAAACAGAGAAGTGGTCAACCACCTCAGAAAAATAACTTGCTCAGTAACATGCAATATGGTTTCCATTCTGTGAGATCTACAGCTGATGTACTAACTATAATATACCACAGGATTAGTAAATCTCCAAACGGGCTTCGTTTCTAGAGCAATAGCTCTTGACA